>NC_091014.1:72485076-72847576 GCF_041296385.1 Aphelocoma coerulescens | reverse complement strand
GCTGCGTGCAGTGTTCGCGCTGAAGAGCGGCAAAGCTCCAAGCCATCGCTGCGCTTCAGTTCTGTCCAGAGCCCAGAAGGCGAAGGACGAAGCAGCTGGGCACCGGCTTCATGCACTTCAGTGCAGCGACTCGCAAATGTCCAGCCTGTGGCTGCGTGCAGTGTTCACGCTGAAGAGCGGCAAAGCTCCAAGCCATCGCTGCGCTTCAGTTCTGTCCAGAGCCCAGAAGGCGAAGGACGAAGCAGCTGGGCACCGGCTTCATGCACTTCAGTGGAGAGACTCGCAAATGTCCAGCCGAGAGCTGCTTCACAAGCAGGTTCCGCTGAGAATGCTCTGGGCTGCTTCAGAAAGGAAGGCGCAGCCCTTGCACTCCAGCACACAAGCTGGCCAGAAACAGGTTCTTACACCTCCAGTGCTGCCGAGTCCATGCAGCTTGAGCACACCCAGAAGGACGCGCCCAGAAAGAAGGCGTTCTTCAAGTACCCCCCACTCCTCCAAGTAGCCTTGAAACCGGGCGCAACGCGCTGCGGCTCGAAAGCTCCTCTCTCAGAGAGATGTGCCGTCACATGATGCACTCTCGCAGCTCCGTTGCCCACTTGCAGCAGCTGCTGCTACCAAAGCAAAAGGCTCCAGAAGTAAAAGCCACTGCTGCGCTGCACTTTCCCCTTGCCTCCCGTAAAGCACCAGAAACCGCCCGCTGCACGCTGTATTTCCATTCTCTGCCGCATCTGCCACTGTTACCTCGGCGCGTTGAAGCCTAAACCTGGGCACAATTCTTTCCAGGGAAAGCTGGAAGAGAAAGAGGTAGCAGCACCAGTAGCTGCGAGTGGAACTTTCTGTTTTCAAGTGCTAACGTGAATCCGCAAAGGAGTCGGTGGCCAAGCACGCTTCCTCTTGCAGCCTGCGCGATGGCGCACGGCAGCTCGGTGCTCTGCCTTCATTCTTACGCTCTTCGTACCGTGTCGCGCTTTCATTCTGCCGGAGTCGAGCCGTCGTCTACTTCTCGCACAGGGAGCCGCGGTGCCGGCAGAGAAACCCTCCGTGCTGCTGCTTCTGCCGAAACACGCCTGGGCTATGCCCTTTCCCTCGCAGCGCTAGGTAGCACCACATTCTGTTTGCGCGGTAGCCTGAATCTCAACGGAAAGATTCTCGGCTACGTCTGGCACAGAGAACAGCTTTAGGTCAACAAGCTCACCCAGAGCTTACCCTCGACGCGTGCAAACCTGTACTTGCACCACATTCCAGTGGCAGCCCTCTTTCCTTTCCAGCCTGCACGGCGCCGTCAGATCGCGGTGCTCTCTGCACCTGCCCTCTCGCTTCCGCGTGCCGGCGCGCACACTACAGCCTTGCAGGGAGCGAAGAGGCGGAGAGGCGTCTCGCACAGAAGGACGGGCCAGGACGCAAAGATGGTCTTCCTTTCTCCTCCTCCTTGCCCGAATGGTGGTGCTGTGTTGAAAGTCTTGGCCAGCGAAAGGCTCATCCAGCAAGTGTTTCTCTCCTGACGCATTTCGCTGAGCGAGAGCTACACGGACACTTTCGACGCTGGGAAACAGCAAGACAATGACTGTTCGTCGAGCTGAGGAAAAGCCGTGCACAGCAGCCTGTGGCTGCGTGCAGTGTTCGCGCTGAAGAGCGGCAAAGCTCCAAGCCATCGCTGCGCTTCAGTTCTGTCCAGAGCCCAGAAGGCGAAGGACGAAGCAGCTGGGCACCGGCTTCATGCACTTCAGTGCAGCGACTCGCAAATGTCCAGCCTGTGGCTGCGTGCAGTGTTCACGCTGAAGAGCGGCAAAGCTCCAAGCCATCGCTGCGCTTCAGTTCTGTCCAGAGCCCAGAAAGCGAAGGACGAAGCAGCTGGGCACCGGCTTCATGCACTTCAGTGCAGCGACTCGCAAATGTCCAGCCGAGAGCTGCTTCACAAGCAGGTTCCGCTGAGAATGCTCTGGGCTGCTTCAGAAAGGAAGGCGCAGCCCTTGCACTCCAGCACACAAGCTGGCCAGAAACAGGTTCTTACACCTCCAGTGCTGCCGAGTCCATGCAGCTTGAGCACACCCAGAAGGACGCGCCCAGAAAGAAGGCGTTCTTCAAGTACCCCCCACTCCTCCAAGTAGCCTTGAAACCGGGCGCAACGCGCTGCGGCTCGAAAGCTCCTCTCTCAGAGAGATGTGCCGTCACATGATGCACTCTCGCAGCTCCGTTGCCCACTTGCAGCAGCTGCTGCTACCAAAGCAAAAGGCTCCAGAAGTAAAAGCCACTGCTGCGCTGCACTTTCCCCTTGCCTCCCGTAAAGCACCAGAAACCGCCCGCTGCACGCTGTATTTCCATTCTCTGCCGCATCTGCCACTGTTACCTCGGCGCGTTGAAGCCTAAACCTGGGCACAGTTCTTTCCAGGGAAAGCTGGAAGAGAAAGAGGTAGCAGCACCAGTAGCTGCGAGTGGAACTTTCTGTTTTCAAGTGCTAACGTGAATCCGCAAAGGAGCCGGTGGCCAGGCACGCTTCCTCTTGCAGCCTGCGCGATGGCGCACGGCAGCTCGGTGCTCTGCCTTCATTCTTACGCTCTTCGTACCGTGTCGCGCTTTCATTCTGCCGGAGTCGAGCCGTCGTCTACTTCTCGCACAGGGAGCCGCGGTGCCGGCAGAGAAACCCTCCGTGCTGCTGCTTCTGCCGAAACACGCCTGGGCTATGCCCTTTCCCTCGCAGCGCTAGGTAGCACCACATTCTGTTTGCGCGGTAGCCTGAATCTCAACGGAAAGATTCTCGGCTACGTCTGGCACAGAGAACAGCTTTAGGTCAACAAGCTCACCCAGAGCTTACCCTCGACGCGTGCAAACCTGTACTTGCACCACATTCCAGTGGCAGCCCTCTTTCCTTTCCAGCCTGCACGGCGCCGTCAGATCGCGGTGCTCTCTGCACCTGCCCTCTCGCTTCCGCGTGCCGGCGCGCACACTACAGCCTTGCAGGGAGCGAAGAGGCGGAGAGGCGTCTCGCACAGAAGGACGGGCCAGGACGCAAAGGTGGTCTTCCTTTCTCCTCCTCCTTGCCCGAATGGTGGTGCTGTGTTGAAAGTCTTGGCCAGCGAAAGGCTCATCCAGCAAGTGTTTCTCTCCTGACGCATTTCGCTGAGCGAGAGCTACACGGACACTTTCGACGCTGGGAAACAGCAAGACAATGACTGTTCGTCGAGCTGAGGAAAAGCCGTGCACAGCAGCCTGTGGCTGCGTGCAGTGTTCGCGCTGAAGAGCGGCAAAGCTCCAAGCCATCGCTGCGCTTCAGTTCTGTCCAGAGCCCAGAAGGCGAAGGACGAAGCAGCTGGGCACCGGCTTCATGCACTTCAGTGCAGCGACTCGCAAATGTCCAGCCTGTGGCTGCGTGCAGTGTTCACGCTGAAGAGCGGCAAAGCTCCAAGCCATCGCTGCGCTTCAGTTCTGTCCAGAGCCCAGAAAGCGAAGGACGAAGCAGCTGGGCACCGGCTTCATGCACTTCAGTGCAGCGACTCGCAAATGTCCAGCCGAGAGCTGCTTCACAAGCAGGTTCCGCTGAGAATGCTCTGGGCTGCTTCAGAAAGGAAGGCGCAGCCCTTGCACTCCAGCACACAAGCTGGCCAGAAACAGGTTCTTACACCTCCAGTGCTGCCGAGTCCATGCAGCTTGAGCACACCCAGAAGGACGCGCCCAGAAAGAAGGCGTTCTTCAAGTACCCCCCACTCCTCCAAGTAGCCTTGAAACCGGGCGCAACGCGCTGCGGCTCGAAAGCTCCTCTCTCAGAGAGATGTGCCGTCACATGATGCACTCTCGCAGCTCCGTTGCCCACTTGCAGCAGCTGCTGCTACCAAAGCAAAAGGCTCCAGAAGTAAAAGCCACTGCTGCGCTGCACTTTCCCCTTGCCTCCCGTAAAGCACCAGAAACCGCCCGCTGCACGCTGTATTTCCATTCTCTGCCGCATCTGCCACTGTTACCTCGGCGCGTTGAAGCCTAAACCTGGGCACAGTTCTTTCCAGGGAAAGCTGGAAGAGAAAGAGGTAGCAGCACCAGTAGCTGCGAGTGGAACTTTCTGTTTTCAAGTGCTAACGTGAATCCGCAAAGGAGCCGGTGGCCAGGCACGCTTCCTCTTGCAGCCTGCGCGATGGCGCACGGCAGCTCGGTGCTCTGCCTTCATTCTTACGCTCTTCGTACCGTGTCGCGCTTTCATTCTGCCGGAGTCGAGCCGTCGTCTACTTCTCGCACAGGGAGCCGCGGTGCCGGCAGAGAAACCCTCCGTGCTGCTGCTTCTGCCGAAACACGCCTGGGCTATGCCCTTTCCCTCGCAGCGCTAGGTAGCACCACATTCTGTTTGCGCGGTAGCCTGAATCTCAACGGAAAGATTCTCGGCTACGTCTGGCACAGAGAACAGCTTTAGGTCAACAAGCTCACCCAGAGCTTACCCTCGACGCGTGCAAACCTGTACTTGCACCACATTCCAGTGGCAGCCCTCTTTCCTTTCCAGCCTGCACGGCGCCGTCAGATCGCGGTGCTCTCTGCACCTGCCCTCTCGCTTCCGCGTGCCGGCGCGCACACTACAGCCTTGCAGGGAGCGAAGAGGCGGAGAGGCGTCTCGCACAGAAGGACGGGCCAGGACGCAAAGGTGGTCTTCCTTTCTCCTCCTCCTTGCCCGAATGGTGGTGCTGTGTTGAAAGTCTTGGCCAGCGAAAGGCTCATCCAGCAAGTGTTTCTCTCCTGACGCATTTCGCTGAGCGAGAGCTACACGGACACTTTCGACGCTGGGAAACAGCAAGACAATGACTGTACGTCGAGCTGAGGAAAAGCCGTGCACAGCAGCCTGTGGCTGCGTGCAGTGTTCGCGCTGAAGAGCGGCAAAGCTCCAAGCCATCGCTGCACTTCAGTTCTGTCCAGAGCCCAGAAGGCGAAGGACGAAGCAGCTGGGCACCGGCTTCATGCACTTCAGTGGAGAGACTCGCAAATGTCCAGCCGAGAGCTGCTTCACAAGCAGGTTCCGCTGAGAATGCTCTGGGCTGCTTCAGAAAGGAAGGCGCAGCCCTTGCACTCCAGCACACAAGCTGGTCAGAAACAGGTTCTTACACCTCCAGTGCTGCCGAGTCCATGCAGCTTGAGCACACCCAGAAGGACGCGCCCAGAAAGAAGGCGTTCTTCAAGTACCCCCCACTCCTCCAAGTAGCCTTGAAACCGGGCGCAACGCGCTGCGGCTCGAAAGCTCCTCTCTCAGAGAGATGTGCCGTCACATGATGCACTCTCGCAGCTCCGTTGCCCACTTGCAGCAGCTGCTGCTACCAAAGCAAAAGGCTCCAGAAGTAAAAGCCACTGCTGCGCTGCACTTTCCCCTTGCCTCCCGTAAAGCACCAGAAACCGCCCGCTGCACGCTGTATTTCCATTCTCTGCCGCATCTGCCACTGTTACCTCGGCGCGTTGAAGCCTAAACCTGGGCACAGTTCTTTCCAGGGAAAGCTGGAAGAGAAAGAGGTAGCAGCACCAGTAGCTGCGAGTGGAACTTTCTGTTTTCAAGTGCTAACGTGAATCCGCAAAGGAGCCGGTGGCCAAGCACGCTTCCTCTTGCAGCCTGCGCGATGGCGCACGGCAGCTCGGTGCTCTGCCTTCATTCTTACGCTCTTCGTACCGTGTCGCGCTTTCATTCTGCCGGAGTCGAGCCGTCGTCTACTTCTCGCACAGGGAGCCGCGGTGCCGGCAGAGAAACCCTCCGTGCTGCTGCTTCTGCCGAAACACGCCTGGGCTATGCCCTTTCCCTCGCAGCGCTAGGTAGCACCACATTCTGTTTGCGCGGTAGCCTGAATCTCAACGGAAAGATTCTCGGCTACGTCTGGCACAGAGAACAGCTTTAGGTCAACAAGCTCACCCAGAGCTTACCCTCGACGCGTGCAAACCTGTACTTGCACCACATTCCAGTGGCAGCCCTCTTTCCTTTCCAGCCTGCACGGCGCCGTCAGATCGCGGTGCTCTCTGCACCTGCCCTCTCGCTTCCGAGTGCCGGCGCGCACACTACAGCCTTGCAGGGAGCGAAGAGGCGGAGAGGCGTCTCGCACAGAAGGACGGGCCAGGACGCAAAGGTGGTCTTCCTTTCTCCTCCTCCTTGCCCGAATGGTGGTGCTGTGTTGAAAGTCTTGGCCAGCGAAAGGCTCATCCAGCAAGTGTTTCTCTCCTGACGCATTTCGCTGAGCGAGAGCTACACGGACACTTTCGACGCTGGGAAACAGCAAGACAATGACTGTACGTCGAGCTGAGGAAAAGCCGTGCACAGCAGCCTGTGGCTGCGTGCAGTGTTCGCGCTGAAGAGCGGCAAAGCTCCAAGCCATCGCTGCGCTTCAGTTCTGTCCAGAGCCCAGAAGGCGAAGGACGAAGCAGCTGGGCACCGGCTTCATGCACTTCAGTGCAGCGACTCGCAAATGTCCAGCCTGTGGCTGCGTGCAGTGTTCACGCTGAAGAGCGGCAAAGCTCCAAGCCATCGCTGCGCTTCAGTTCTGTCCAGAGCCAGGAAAGCGAAGGACGAAGCAGCTGGGCACCGGCTTCATGCACTTCAGTGCAGCGACTCGCAAATGTCCAGCCGAGAGCTGCTTCACAAGCAGGTTCCGCTGAGAATGCTCTGGGCTGCTTCAGAAAGGAAGGCGCAGCCTTTGCACTCCAGCACACAAGCTGGCCAGAAACAGGTTCTTACACCTCCAGTGCTGCCGAGTCCATGCAGCTTGAGCACACCCAGAAGGACGCGCCCAGAAAGAAGGCGTTCTTCAAGTACCCCCCACTCCTCCAAGTAGCCTTGAAACCGGGCGCAACGCGCTGCGGCTCGAAAGCTCCTCTCTCAGAGAGATGTGCCGTCACATGATGCACTCTCGCAGCTCCGTTGCCCACTTGCAGCAGCTGCTGCTACCAAAGCAAAAGGCTCCAGAAGTAAAAGCCACTGCTGCGCTGCACTTTCCCCTTGCCTCCCGTAAAGCACCAGAAACCGCCCGCTGCACGCTGTATTTCCATTCTCTGCCGCATCTGCCACTGTTACCTCGGCGCGTTGAAGCCTAAACCTGGGCACAGTTCTTTCCAGGGAAAGCTGGAAGAGAAAGAGGTAGCAGCACCAGTAGCTGCGAGTGGAACTTTCTGTTTTCAAGTGCTAACGTGAATCCGCAAAGGAGCCGGTGGCCAGGCACGCTTCCTCTTGCAGCCTGCGCGATGGCGCACGGCAGCTCGGTGCTCTGCCTTCATTCTTACGCTCTTCGTACCGTGTCGCGCTTTCATTCTGCCGGAGTCGAGCCGTCGTCTACTTCTCGCACAGGGAGCCGCGGTGCCGGCAGAGAAACCCTCCGTGCTGCTGCTTCTGCCGAAACACGCCTGGGCTATGCCCTTTCCCTCGCAGCGCTAGGTAGCACCACATTCTGTTTGCGCGGTAGCCTGAATCTCAACGGAAAGATTCTCGGCTACGTCTGGCACAGAGAACAGCTTTAGGTCAACAAGCTCACCCAGAGCTTACCCTCGACGCGTGCAAACCTGTACTTGCACCACATTCCAGTGGCAGCCCTCTTTCCTTTCCAGCCTGCACGGCGCCGTCAGATCGCGGTGCTTTCTGCACCTGCCCTCTCGCTTCCGCGTGCCGGCGCGCACACTACAGCCTTGCAGGGAGCGAAGAGGCGGAGAGGCGTCTCGCACAGAAGGACGGGCCAGGACGCAAAGGTGGTCTTCCTTTCTCCTCCTCCTTGCCCGAATGGTGGTGCTGTGTTGAAAGTCTTGGCCAGCGAAAGGCTCATCCAGCAAGTGTTTCTCTCCTGACGCATTTCGCTGAGCGAGAGCTACACGGACACTTTCGACGCTGGGAAACAGCAAGACAATGACTGTTCGTCGAGCTGAGGAAAAGCCGTGCACAGCAGCCTGTGGCTGCGTGCAGTGTTCGCGCTGAAGAGCGGCAAAACTCCAAGCCATCGCTGCGCTTCAGTTCTGTCCAGAGCCCAGAAGGCGAAGGACGAAGCAGCTGGGCACCGGCTTCATGCACTTCAGTGCAGCGACTCGCAAATGTCCAGCCTGTGGCTGCGTGCAGTGTTCACGCTGAAGAGCGGCAAAGCTCCAAGCCATCGCTGCGCTTCAGTTCTGTCCAGAGCCCAGAAAGCGAAGGACGAAGCAGCTGGGCACCGGCTTCATGCACTTCAGTGCAGCGACTCGCAAATGTCCAGCCGAGAGCTGCTTCACAAGCAGGTTCCGCTGAGAATGCTCTGGGCTGCTTCAGAAAGGAAGGCGCAGCCCTTGCACTCCAGCACACAAGCTGGCCAGAAACAGGTTCTTACACCTCCAGTGCTGCCGAGTCCATGCAGCTTGAGCACACCCAGAAGGACGCGCCCAGAAAGAAGGCGTTCTTCAAGTACCCCCCACTCCTCCAAGTAGCCTTGAAACCGGGCGCAACGCGCTGCGGCTCGAAAGCTCCTCTCTCAGAGAGATGTGCCGTCACATGATGCACTCTCGCAGCTCCGTTGCCCACTTGCAGCAGCTGCTGCTACCAAAGCAAAAGGCTCCAGAAGTAAAAGCCACTGCTGCGCTGCACTTTCCCCTTGCCTCCCGTAAAGCACCAGAAACCGCCCGCTGCACGCTGTATTTCCATTCTCTGCCGCATCTGCCACTGTTACCTCGGCGCGTTGAAGCCTAAACCTGGGCACAGTTCTTTCCAGGGAAAGCTGGAAGAGAAAGAGGTAGCAGCACCAGTAGCTGCGAGTGGAACTTTCTGTTTTCAAGTGCTAACGTGAATCCGCAAAGGAGCCGGTGGCCAGGCACGCTTCCTCTTGCAGCCTGCGCGATGGCGCACGGCAGCTCGGTGCTCTGCCTTCATTCTTACGCTCTTCGTACCGTGTCGCGCTTTCATTCTGCCGGAGTCGAGCCGTCGTCTACTTCTCGCACAGGGAGCCGCGGTGCCGGCAGAGAAACCCTCCGTGCTGCTGCTTCTGCCGAAACACGCCTGGGCTATGCCCTTTCCCTCGCAGCGCTAGGTAGCACCACATTCTGTTTGCGCGGTAGCCTGAATCTCAACGGAAAGATTCTCGGCTACGTCTGGCACAGAGAACAGCTTTAGGTCAACAAGCTCACCCAGAGCTTACCCTCGACGCGTGCAAACCTGTACTTGCACCACATTCCAGTGGCAGCGCTCTTTCCTTTCCAGCCTGCACGGCGCCGTCAGATCGCGGTGCTCTCTGCACCTGCCCTCTCGCTTCCGAGTGCCGGCGCGCACACTACAGCCTTGCAGGGAGCGAAGAGGCGGAGAGGCGTCTCGCACAGAAGGACGGGCCAGGACGCAAAGGTGGTCTTCCTTTCTCCTCCTCCTTGCCCGAATGGTGGTGCTGTGTTGAAAGTCTTGGCCAGCGAAAGGCTCATCCAGCAAGTGTTTCTCTCCTGACGCATTTCGCTGAGCGAGAGCTACACGGACACTTTCGACGCTGGGAAACAGCAAGAGAATGACGGTACGTCGAGCTGAGGAAAAGCCGTGCACAGCAGCCTGTGGCTGCGTGCAGTGTTCGCGCTGAAGAGCGGCAAAGCTCCAAGCCATCGCTGCGCTTCAGTTCTGTCCAGAGCCCAGAAGGCGAAGGACGAAGCAGCTGGGCACCGGCTTCATGCACTTCAGTGCAGCGACTCGCAAATGTCCAGCCTGTGGCTGCGTGCAGTGTTCACGCTGAAGAGCGGCAAAGCTCCAAGCCATCGCTGCGCTTCAGTTCTGTCCAGAGCCCAGAAGGCGAAGGACGAAGCAGCTGGGCACCGGCTTCATGCACTTCAGTGGAGAGACTCGCAAATGTCCAGCCGAGAGCTGCTTCACAAGCAGGTTCCGCTGAGAATGCTCTGGGCTGCTTCAGAAAGGAAGGCGCAGCCCTTGCACTCCAGCACACAAGCTGGCCAGAAACAGGTTCTTACACCTCCAGTGCTGCCGAGTCCATGCAGCTTGAGCACACCCAGAAGGACGCGCCCAGAAAGAAGGCGTTCTTCAAGTACCCCCCACTCCTCCAAGTAGCCTTGAAACCGGGCGCAACGCGCTGCGGCTCGAAAGCTCCTCTCTCAGAGAGATGTGCCGTCACATGATGCACTCTCGCAGCTCCGTTGCCCACTTGCAGCAGCTGCTGCTACCAAAGCAAAAGGCTCCAGAAGTAAAAGCCACTGCTGCGCTGCACTTTCCCCTTGCCTCCCGTAAAGCACCAGAAACCGCCCGCTGCACGCTGTATTTCCATTCTCTGCCGCATCTGCCACTGTTACCTCGGCGCGTTGAAGCCTAAACCTGGGCACAGTTCTTTCCAGGGAAAGCTGGAAGAGAAAGAGGTAGCAGCACCAGTAGCTGCGAGTGGAACTTTCTGTTTTCAAGTGCTAACGTGAATCCGCAAAGGAGCCGGTGGCCAGGCACGCTTCCTCTTGCAGCCTGCGCGATGGCGCACGGCAGCTCGGTGCTCTGCCTTCATTCTTACGCTCTTCGTACCGTGTCGCGCTTTCATTCTGCCGGAGTCGAGCCGTCGTCTACTTCTCGCACAGGGAGCCGCGGTGCCGGCAGAGAAACCCTCCGTGCTGCTGCTTCTGCCGAAACACGCCTGGGCTATGCCCTTTCCCTCGCAGCGCTAGGTAGCACCACATTCTGTTTGCGCGGTAGCCTGAATCTCAACGGAAAGATTCTCGGCTACGTCTGGCACAGAGAACAGCTTTAGGTCAACAAGCTCACCCAGAGCTTACCCTCGACGCGTGCAAACCTGTACTTGCACCACATTCCAGTGGCAGCCCTCTTTCCTTTCCAGCCTGCACGGCGCCGTCAGATCGCGGTGCTCTCTGCACCTGCCCTCTCGCTTCCGCGTGCCGGCGCGCACACTACAGCCTTGCAGGGAGCGAAGAGGCGGAGAGGCGTCTCGCACAGAAGGACGGGCCAGGACGCAAAGGTGGTCTTCCTTTCTCCTCCTCCTTGCCCGAATGGTGGTGCTGTGTTGAAAGTCTTGGCCAGCGAAAGGCTCATCCAGCAAGTGTTTCTCTCCTGACGCATTTCGCTGAGCGAGAGCTACACGGACACTTTCGACGCTGGGAAACAGCAAGACAATGACTGTACGTCGAGCTGAGGAAAAGCCGTGCACAGCAGCCTGTGGCTGCGTGCAGTGTTCGCGCTGAAGAGCGGCAAAGCTCCAAGCCATCGCTGCGCTTCAGTTCTGTCCAGAGCCCAGAAGGCGAAGGACGAAGCAGCTGGGCACCGGCTTCATGCACTTCAGTGCAGCGACTCGCAAATGTCCAGCCTGTGGCTGCGTGCAGTGTTCACGCTGAAGAGCGGCAAAGCTCCAAGCCATCGCTGCGCTTCAGTTCTGTCCAGAGCCCAGAAAGCGAAGGACGAAGCAGCTGGGCACCGGCTTCATGCACTTCAGTGCAGCGACTCGCAAATGTCCAGCCGAGAGCTGCTTCACAAGCAGGTTCCGCTGAGAATGCTCTGGGCTGCTTCAGAAAGGAAGGCGCAGCCCTTGCACTCCAGCACACAAGCTGGCCAGATACAGGTTCTTACACCTCCAGTGCTGCCTAGTCCATGCAGCTTGAGCACACCCAGAAGGACGCGCCCAGAAAGAAGGCGTTCTTCAAGTACCCCCCACTCCTCCAAGTAGCCTTGAAACCGGGCGCAACGCGCTGCGGCTCGAAAGCTCCTCTCTCAGAGAGATGTGCCGTCACATGATGCACTCTCGCAGCTCCGTTGCCCACTTGCAGCAGCTGCTGCTACCAAAGCAAAAGGCTCCAGAAGTAAAAGCCACTGCTGCGCTGCACTTTCCCCTTGCCTCCCGTAAAGCACCAGAAACCGCCCGCTGCACGCTGTATTTCCATTCTCTGCCGCATCTGCCACTGTTACCTCGGCGCGTTGAAGCCTAAACCTGGGCACAGTTCTTTCCAGGGAAAGCTGGAAGAGAAAGAGGTAGCAGCACCAGTAGCTGCGAGTGGAACTTTCTGTTTTCAAGTGCTAACGTGAATCCGCAAAGGAGCCGGTGGCCAGGCACGCTTCCTCTTGCAGCCTGCGCGATGGCGCACGGCAGCTCGGTGCTCTGCCTTCATTCTTACGCTCTTCGTACCGTGTCGCGCTTTCATTCTGCCGGAGTCGAGCCGTCGTCTACTTCTCGCACAGGGAGCCGCGGTGCCGGCAGAGAAACCCTCCGTGCTGCTGCTTCTGCCGAAACACGCCTGGGCTATGCCCTTTCCCTCGCAGCGCTAGGTAGCACCACATTCTGTTTGCGCGGTAGCCTGAATCTCAACGGAAAGATTCTCGGCTACGTCTGGCACAGAGAACAGCTTTAGGTCAACAAGCTCACCCAGAGCTTACCCTCGACGCGTGCAAACCTGTACTTGCACCACATTCCAGTGGCAGCCCTCTTTCCTTTCCAGCCTGCACGGCGCCGTCAGATCGCGGTGCTCTCTGCACCTGCCCTCTCGCTTCCGAGTGCCGGCGCGCACACTACAGCCTTGCAGGGAGCGAAGAGGCGGAGAGGCGTCTCGCACAGAAGGACGGGCCAGGACGCAAAGATGGTCTTCCTTTCTCCTCCTCCTTGCCCGAATGGTGGTGCTGTGTTGAAAGTCTTGGCCAGCGAAAGGCTCATCCAGCAAGCGTTTCTCTCCTGACGCATTTCGCTGAGCGAGAGCTACACGGACACTTTCGACGCTGGGAAACAGCAAGAGAATGACGGTACGTCGAGCTGAGGAAAAGCCGTGCACAGCAGCCTGTGGCTGCGTGCAGTGTTCGCGCTGAAGAGCGGCAAAGCTCCAAGCCATCGCTGCGCTTCAGTTCTGTCCAGAGCCCAGAAGGCGAAGGACGAAGCAGCTGGGCACCGGCTTCATGCACTTCAGTGCAGCGACTCGCAAATGTCCAGCCTGTGGCTGCGTGCAGTGTTCACGCTGAAGAGCGGCAAAGCTCCAAGCCATCGCTGCGCTTCAGTTCTGTCCAGAGCCCAGAAGGCGAAGGACGAAGCAGCTGGGCACCGGCTTCATGCACTTCAGTGGAGAGACTCGCAAATGTCCAGCCGAGAGCTGCTTCACAAGCAGGTTCCGCTGAGAATGCTCTGGGCTGCTTCAGAAAGGAAGGCGCAGCCCTTGCACTCCAGCACACAAGCTGGCCAGAAACAGGTTCTTACACCTCCAGTGCTGCCGAGTCCATGCAGCTTGAGCACACCCAGAAGGACGCGCCCAGAAAGAAGGCGTTCTTCAAGTACCCCCCACTCCTCCAAGTAGCCTTGAAACCGGGCGCAACGCGCTGCGGCTCGAAAGCTCCTCTCTCAGAGAGATGTGCCGTCACATGATGCACTCTCGCAGCTCCGTTGCCCACTTGCAGCAGCTGCTGCTACCAAAGCAAAAGGCTCCAGAAGTAAAAGCCACTGCTGCGCTGCACTTTCCCCTTGCCTCCCGTAAAGCACCAGAAACCGCCCGCTGCACGCTGTATTTCCATTCTCTGCCGCATCTGCCACTGTTACCTCGGCGCGTTGAAGCCTAAACCTGGGCACAGTTCTTTCCAGGGAAAGCTGGAAGAGAAAGAGGTAGCAGCACCAGTAGCTGCGAGTGGAACTTTCTGTTTTCAAGTGCTAACGTGAATCCGCAAAGGAGCCGGTGGCCAGGCACGCTTCCTCTTGCAGCCTGCGCGATGGCGCACGGCAGCTCGGTGCTCTGCCTTCATTCTTACGCTCTTCGTACCGTGTCGCGCTTTCATTCTGCCGGAGTCGAGCCGTCGTCTACTTCTCGCACAGGGAGCCGCGGTGCCGGCAGAGAAACCCTCCGTGCTGCTGCTTCTGCCGAAACACGCCTGGGCTATGCCCTTTCCCTCGCAGCGCTAGGTAGCACCACATTCTGTTTGCGCGGTAGCCTGAATCTCAACGGAAAGATTCTCGGCTACGTCTGGCACAGAGAACAGCTTTAGGTCAACAAGCTCACCCAGAGCTTACCCTCGACGCGTGCAAACCTGTACTTGCACCACATTCCAGTGGCAGCCCTCTTTCCTTTCCAGCCTGCACGGCGCCGTCAGATCGCGGTGCTCTCTGCACCTGCCCTCTCGCTTCCGCGTGCCGGCGCGCACACTACAGCCTTGCAGGGAGCGAAGAGGCGGAGAGGCGTCTCGCACAGAAGGACGGGCCAGGACGCAAAGGTGGTCTTCCTTTCTCCTCCTCCTTGCCCGAATGGTGGTGCTGTGTTGAAAGTCTTGGCCAGCGAAAGGCTCATCCAGCAAGTGTTTCTCTCCTGACGCATTTCGCTGAGCGAGAGCTACACGGACACTTTCGACGCTGGGAAACAGCAAGACAATGACTGTACGTCGAGCTGAGGAAAAGCCGTGCACAGCAGCCTGTGGCTGCGTGCAGTGTTCGCGCTGAAGAGCGGCAAAGCTCCAAGCCATCGCTGCGCTTCAGTTCTGTCCAGAGCCCAGAAGGCGAAGGACGAAGCAGCTGGGCACCGGCTTCATGCACTTCAGTGCAGCGACTCGCAAATGTCCAGCCTGTGGCTGCGTGCAGTGTTCACGCTGAAGAGCGGCAAAGCTCCAAGCCATCGCTGCGCTTCAGTTCTGTCCAGAGCCCAGAAAGCGAAGGACGAAGCAGCTGGGCACCGGCTTCATGCACTTCAGTGCAGCGACTCGCAAATGTCCAGCCGAGAGCTGCTTCACAAGCAGGTTCCGCTGAGAATGCTCTGGGCTGCTTCAGAAAGGAAGGCGCAGCCCTTGCACTCCAGCACACAAGCTGGCCAGATACAGGTTCTTACACCTCCAGTGCTGCCTAGTCCATGCAGCTTGAGCACACCCAGAAGGACGCGCCCAGAAAGAAGGCGTTCTTCAAGTACCCCCCACTCCTCCAAGTAGCCTTGAAACCGGGCGCAACGCGCTGCGGCTCGAAAGCTCCTCTCTCAGAGAGATGTGCCGTCACATGATGCACTCTCGCAGCTCCGTTGCCCACTTGCAGCAGCTGCTGCTACCAAAGCAAAAGGCTCCAGAAGTAAAAGCCACTGCTGCGCTGCACTTTCCCCTTGCCTCCCGTAAAGCACCAGAAACCGCCCGCTGCACGCTGTATTTCCATTCTCTGCCGCATCTGCCACTGTTACCTCGGCGCGTTGAAGCCTAAACCTGGGCACAGTTCTTTCCAGGGAAAGCTGGAAGAGAAAGAGGTAGCAGCACCAGTAGCTGCGAGTGGAACTTTCTGTTTTCAAGTGCTAACGTGAATCCGCAAAGGAGCCGGTGGCCAGGCACGCTTCCTCTTGCAGCCTGCGCGATGGCGCACGGCAGCTCGGTGCTCTGCCTTCATTCTTACGCTCTTCGTACCGTGTCGCGCTTTCATTCTGCCGGAGTCGAGCCGTCGTCTACTTCTCGCACAGGGAGCCGCGGTGCCGGCAGAGAAACCCTCCGTGCTGCTGCTTCTGCCGAAACACGCCTGGGCTATGCCCTTTCCCTCGCAGCGCTAGGTAGCACCACATTCTGTTTGCGCGGTAGCCTGAATCTCAACGGAAAGATTCTCGGCTACGTCTGGCACAGAGAACAGCTTTAGGTCAACAAGCTCACCCAGAGCTTACCCTCGACGCGTGCAAACCTGTACTTGCACCACATTCCAGTGGCAGCCCTCTTTCCTTTCCAGCCTGCACGGCGCCGTCAGATCGCGGTGCTCTCTGCACCTGCCCTCTCGCTTCCGAGTGCCGGCGCGCACACTACAGCCTTGCAGGGAGCGAAGAGGCGGAGAGGCGTCTCGCACAGAAGGACGGGCCAGGACGCAAAGATGGTCTTCCTTTCTCCTCCTCCTTGCCCGAATGGTGGTGCTGTGTTGAAAGTCTTGGCCAGCGAAAGGCTCATCCAGCAAGTGTTTCTCTCCTGACGCATTTCGCTGAGCGAGAGCTACACGGACACTTTCGACGCTGGGAAACAGCAAGAGAATGACGGTACGTCGAGCTGAGGAAAAGCCGTGCACAGCAGCCTGTGGCTGCGTGCAGTGTTCGCGCTGAAGAGCGGCAAAGCTCCAAGCCATCGCTGCGCTTCAGTTCTGTCCAGAGCCCAGAAGGCGAAGGACGAAGCAGCTGGGCACCGGCTTCATGCACTTCAGTGCAGCGACTCGCAAATGTCCAGCCTGTGGCTGCGTGCAGTGTTCACGCTGAAGAGCGGCAAAGCTCCAAGCCATCGCTGCGCTTCAGTTCTGTCCAGAGCCCAGAAAGCGAAGGACGAAGCAGCTGGGCACCGGCTTCATGCACTTCAGTGCAGCGACTCGCAAATGTCCAGCCGAGAGCTGCTTCACAAGCAGGTTCCGCTGAGAATGCTCTGGGCTGCTTCAGAAAGGAAGGCGCAGCCCTTGCACTCCAGCACACAAGCTGGCCAGAAACAGGTTCTTACACCTCCAGTGCTGCCGAGTCCATGCAGCTTGAGCACACCCAGTAGGGCGCGCCCAGAAAGAAGGCGTTCTTCAAGTACCCCCCACTCCTCCAAGTAGCCTTGAAACCGGGCGCAACGCGCTGCGGCTCGAAAGCTCCTCTCTCAGAGAGATGTGCCGTCACATGATGCACTCTCGCAGCTCCGTTGCCCACTTGCAGCAGCTGCTGCTACCAAAGCAAAAGGCTCCAGAAGTAAAAGCCACTGCTGCGCTGCACTTTCCCCTTGCCTCCCGTAAAGCACCAGAAACCGCCCGCTGCACGCTGTATTTCCATTCTCTGCCGCATCTGCCACTGTTACCTCGGCGCGTTGAAGCCTAAACCTGGGCACAGTTCTTTCCAGGGAAAGCTGGAAGAGAAAGAGGTAGCAGCACCAGTAGCTGCGAGTGGAACTTTCTGTTTTCAAGTGCTAACGTGAATCCGCAAAGGAGCCGGTGGCCAGGCACGCTTCCTCTTGCAGCCTGCGCGATGGCGCACGGCAGCTCGGTGCTCTGCCTTCATTCTTACGCTCTTCGTACCGTGTCGCGCTTTCATTCTGCCGGAGTCGAGCCGTCGTCTACTTCTCGCACAGGGAGCCGCGGTGCCGGCAGAGAAACCCTCCGTGCTGCTGCTTCTGCCGAAACACGCCTGGGCTATGCCCTTTCCCTCGCAGCGCTAGGTAGCACCACATTCTGTTTGCGCGGTAGCCTGAATCTCAACGGAAAGATTCTCGGCTACGTCTGGCACAGAGAACAGCTTTAGGTCAACAAGCTCACCCAGAGCTTACCCTCGACGCGTGCAAACCTGTACTTGCACCACATTCCAGTGGCAGCGCTCTTTCCTTTCCAGCCTGCACGGCGCCGTCAGATCGCGGTGCTCTCTGCACCTGCCCTCTCGCTTCCGAGTGCCGGCGCGCACACTACAGCCTTGCAGGGAGCGAAGAGGCGGAGAGGCGTCTCGCACAGAAGGACGGGCCAGGACGCAAAGATGGTCTTCCTTTCTCCTCCTCCTTGCCCGAATGGTGGTGCTGTGTTGAAAGTCTTGGCCAGCGAAAGGCTCATCCAGCAAGTGTTTCTCTCCTGACGCATTTCGCTGAGCGAGAGCTACACGGACACTTTCGACGCTGGGAAACAGCAAGAGAATGACGGTACGTCGAGCTGAGGAAAAGCCGTGCACAGCAGCCTGTGGCTGCGTGCAGTGTTCGCGCTGAAGAGCGGCAAAGCTCCAAGCCATCGCTGCGCTTCAGTTCTGTCCAGAGCCCAGAAAGCGAAGGACGAAGCAGCTGGGCACCGGCTTCATGCACTTCAGTGCAGCGACTCGCAAATGTCCAGCCTGTGGCTGCGTGCAGTGTTCACGCTGAAGAGCGGCAAAGCTCCAAGCCATCGCTGCGCTTCAGTTCTGTCCAGAGCCCAGAAGGCGAAGGACGAAGCAGCTGGGCACCGGCTTCATGCACTTCAGTGGAGAGACTCGCAAATGTCCAGCCGAGAGCTGCTTCACAAGCAGGTTCCGCTGAGAATGCTCTGGGCTGCTTCAGAAAGGAAGGCGCAGCCCTTGCACTCCAGCACACAAGCTGGCCAGAAACAGGTTCTTACACCTCCAGTGCTGCCGAGTCCATGCAGCTTGAGCACACCCAGAAGGACGCGCCCAGAAAGAAGGCGTTCTTCAAGTACCCCCCACTCCTCCAAGTAGCCTTGAAACCGGGCGCAACGCGCTGCGGCTCGAAAGCTCCTCTCTCAGAGAGATGTGCCGTCACATGATGCACTCTCGCAGCTCCGTTGCCCACTTGCAGCAGCTGCTGCTACCAAAGCAAAAGGCTCCAGAAGTAAAAGCCACTGCTGCGCTGCACTTTCCCCTTGCCTCCCGTAAAGCACCAGAAACCGCCCGCTGCACGCTGTATTTCCATTCTCTGCCGCATCTGCCACTGTTACCTCGGCGCGTTGAAGCCTAAACCTGGGCACAGTTCTTTCCAGGGAAAGCTGGAAGAGAAAGAGGTAGCAGCACCAGTAGCTGCGAGTGGAACTTTCTGTTTTCAAGTGCTAACGTGAATCCGCAAAGGAGCCGGTGGCCAGGCACGCTTCCTCTTGCAGCCTGCGCGATGGCGCACGGCAGCTCGGTGCTCTGCCTTCATTCTTACGCTCTTCGTACCGTGTCGCGCTTTCATTCTGCCGGAGTCGAGCCGTCGTCTACTTCTCGCACAGGGAGCCGCGGTGCCGGCAGAGAAACCCTCCGTGCTGCTGCTTCTGCCGAAACACGCCTGGGCTATGCCCTTTCCCTCGCAGCGCTAGGTAGCACCACATTCTGTTTGCGCGGTAGCCTGAATCTCAACGGAAAGATTCTCGGCTACGTCTGGCACAGAGAACAGCTTTAGGTCAACAAGCTCACCCAGAGCTTACCCTCGACGCGTGCAAACCTGTACTTGCACCACATTCCAGTGGCAGCGCTCTTTCCTTTCCAGCCTGCACGGCGCCGTCAGATCGCGGTGCTTTCTGCACCTGCCCTCTCGCTTCCGCGTGCCGGCGCGCACACTACAGCCTTGCAGGGAGCGAAGAGGCGGAGAGGCGTCTCGCACAGAAGGACGGGCCAGGACGCAAAGATGGTCTTCCTTTCTCCTCCTCCTTGCCCGAATGGTGGTGCTGTGTTGAAAGTCTTGGCCAGCGAAAGGCTCATCCAGCAAGCGTTTCTCTCCTGACGCATTTCGCTGAGCGAGAGCTACACGGACACTTTCGACGCTGGGAAACAGCAAGAGAATGACGGTACGTCGAGCTGAGGAAAAGCCGTGCACAGCAGCCTGTGGCTGCGTGCAGTGTTCGCGCTGAAGAGCGGCAAAGCTCCAAGCCATCGCTGCGCTTCAGTTCTGTCCAGAGCCCAGAAGGCGAAGGACGAAGCAGCTGGGCACCGGCTTCATGCACTTCAGTGCAGCGACTCGCAAATGTCCAGCCTGTGGCTGCGTGCAGTGTTCACGCTGAAGAGCGGCAAAGCTCCAAGCCATCGCTGCGCTTCAGTTCTGTCCAGAGCCCAGAAGGCGAAGGACGAAGCAGCTGGGCACCGGCTTCATGCACTTCAGTGGAGAGACTCGCAAATGTCCAGCCGAGAGCTGCTTCACAAGCAGGTTCCGCTGAGAATGCTCTGGGCTGCTTCAGAAAGGAAGGCGCAGCCCTTGCACTCCAGCACACAAGCTGGCCAGAAACAGGTTCTTACACCTCCAGTGCTGCCGAGTCCATGCAGCTTGAGCACACCCAGAAGGACGCGCCCAGAAAGAAGGCGTTCTTCAAGTACCCCCCACTCCTCCAAGTAGCCTTGAAACCGGGCGCAACGCGCTGCGGCTCGAAAGCTCCTCTCTCAGAGAGATGTGCCGTCACATGATGCACTCTCGCAGCTCCGTTGCCCACTTGCAGCAGCTGCTGCTACCAAAGCAAAAGGCTCCAGAAGTAAAAGCCACTGCTGCGCTGCACTTTCCCCTTGCCTCCCGTAAAGCACCAGAAACCGCCCGCTGCACGCTGTATTTCCATTCTCTGCCGCATCTGCCACTGTTACCTCGGCGCGTTGAAGCCTAAACCTGGGCACAGTTCTTTCCAGGGAAAGCTGGAAGAGAAAGAGGTAGCAGCACCAGTAGCTGCGAGTGGAACTTTCTGTTTTCAAGTGCTAACGTGAATCCGCAAAGGAGCCGGTGGCCAGGCACGCTTCCTCTTGCAGCCTGCGCGATGGCGCACGGCAGCTCGGTGCTCTGCCTTCATTCTTACGCTCTTCGTACCGTGTCGCGCTTTCATTCTGCCGGAGTCGAGCCGTCGTCTACTTCTCGCACAGGGAGCCGCGGTGCCGGCAGAGAAACCCTCCGTGCTGCTGCTTCTGCCGAAACACGCCTGGGCTATGCCCTTTCCCTCGCAGCGCTAGGTAGCACCACATTCTGTTTGCGCGGTAGCCTGAATCTCAACGGAAAGATTCTCGGCTACGTCTGGCACAGAGAACAGCTTTAGGTCAACAAGCTCACCCAGAGCTTACCCTCGACGCGTGCAAACCTGTACTTGCACCACATTCCAGTGGCAGCCCTCTTTCCTTTCCAGCCTGCACGGCGCCGTCAGATCGCGGTGCTCTCTGCACCTGCCCTCTCGCTTCCGCGTGCCGGCGCGCACACTACAGCCTTGCAGGGAGCGAAGAGGCGGAGAGGCGTCTCGCACAGAAGGACGGGCCAGGACGCAAAGGTGGTCTTCCTTTCTCCTCCTCCTTGCCCGAATGGTGGTGCTGTGTTGAAAGTCTTGGCCAGCGAAAGGCTCATCCAGCAAGCGTTTCTCTCCTGACGCATTTCGCTGAGCGAGAGCTACACGGACACTTTCGACGCTGGGAAACAGCAAGAGAATGACGGTACGTCGAGCTGAGGAAAAGCCGTGCACAGCAGCCTGTGGCTGCGTGCAGTGTTCGCGCTGAAGAGCGGCAAAGCTCCAAGCCATCGCTGCGCTTCAGTTCTGTCCAGAGCCCAGAAGGCGAAGGACGAAGCAGCTGGGCACCGGCTTCATGCACTTCAGTGCAGCGACTCGCAAATGTCCAGCCTGTGGCTGCGTGCAGTGTTCACGCTGAAGAGCGGCAAAGCTCCAAGCCATCGCTGCGCTTCAGTTCTGTCCAGAGCCCAGAAGGCGAAGGACGAAGCAGCTGGGCACCGGCTTCATGCACTTCAGTGGAGAGACTCGCAAATGTCCAGCCGAGAGCTGCTTCACAAGCAGGTTCCGCTGAGAATGCTCTGGGCTGCTTCAGAAAGGAAGGCGCAGCCCTTGCACTCCAGCACACAAGCTGGCCAGAAACAGGTTCTTACACCTCCAGTGCTGCCGAGTCCATGCAGCTTGAGCACACCCAGAAGGACGCGCCCAGAAAGAAGGCGTTCTTCAAGTACCCCCCACTCCTCCAAGTAGCCTTGAAACCGGGCGCAACGCGCTGCGGCTCGAAAGCTCCTCTCTCAGAGAGATGTGCCGTCACATGATGCACTCTCGCAGCTCCGTTGCCCACTTGCAGCAGCTGCTGCTACCAAAGCAAAAGGCTCCAGAAGTAAAAGCCACTGCTGCGCTGCACTTTCCCCTTGCCTCCCGTAAAGCACCAGAAACCGCCCGCTGCACGCTGTATTTCCATTCTCTGCCGCATCTGCCACTGTTACCTCGGCGCGTTGAAGCCTAAACCTGGGCACAGTTCTTTCCAGGGAAAGCTGGAAGAGAAAGAGGTAGCAGCACCAGTAGCTGCGAGTGGAACTTTCTGTTTTCAAGTGCTAACGTGAATCCGCAAAGGAGCCGGTGGCCAGGCACGCTTCCTCTTGCAGCCTGCGCGATGGCGCACGGCAGCTCGGTGCTCTGCCTTCATTCTTACGCTCTTCGTACCGTGTCGCGCTTTCATTCTGCCGGAGTCGAGCCGTCGTCTACTTCTCGCACAGGGAGCCGCGGTGCCGGCAGAGAAACCCTCCGTGCTGCTGCTTCTGCCGAAACACGCCTGGGCTATGCCCTTTCCCTCGCAGCGCTAGGTAGCACCACATTCTGTTTGCGCGGTAGCCTGAATCTCAACGGAAAGATTCTCGGCTACGTCTGGCACAGAGAACAGCTTTAGGTCAACAAGCTCACCCAGAGCTTACCCTCGACGCGTGCAAACCTGTACTTGCACCACATTCCAGTGGCAGCCCTCTTTCCTTTCCAGCCTGCACGGCGCCGTCAGATCGCGGTGCTCTCTGCACCTGCCCTCTCGCTTCCGAGTGCCGGCGCGCACACTACAGCCTTGCAGGGAGCGAAGAGGCGGAGAGGCGTCTCGCACAGAAGGACGGGCCAGGACGCAAAGATGGTCTTCCTTTCTCCTCCTCCTTGCCCGAATGGTGGTGCTGTGTTGAAAGTCTTGGCCAGCGAAAGGCTCATCCAGCAAGCGTTTCTCTCCTGACGCATTTCGCTGAGCGAGAGCTACACGGACACTTTCGACGCTGGGAAACAGCAAGAGAATGACGGTACGTCGAGCTGAGGAAAAGCCGTGCACAGCAGCCTGTGGCTGCGTGCAGTGTTCGCGCTGAAGAGCGGCAAAGCTCCAAGCCATCGCTGCGCTTCAGTTCTGTCCAGAGCCCAGAAGGCGAAGGACGAAGCAGCTGGGCACCGGCTTCATGCACTTCAGTGCAGCGACTCGCAAATGTCCAGCCTGTGGCTGCGTGCAGTGTTCACGCTGAAGAGCGGCAAAGCTCCAAGCCATCGCTGCGCTTCAGTTCTGTCCAGAGCCCAGAAGGCGAAGGACGAAGCAGCTGGGCACCGGCTTCATGCACTTCAGTGGAGAGACTCGCAAATGTCCAGCCGAGAGCTGCTTCACAAGCAGGTTCCGCTGAGAATGCTCTGGGCTGCTTCAGAAAGGAAGGCGCAGCCCTTGCACTCCAGCACACAAGCTGGCCAGAAACAGGTTCTTACACCTCCAGTGCTGCCGAGTCCATGCAGCTTGAGCACACCCAGTAGGGCGCGCCCAGAAAGAAGGCGTTCTTCAAGTACCCCCCACTCCTCCAAGTAGCCTTGAAACCGGGCGCAACGCGCTGCGGCTCGAAAGCTCCTCTCTCAGAGAGATGTGCCGTCACATGATGCACTCTCGCAGCTCCGTTGCCCACTTGCAGCAGCTGCTGCTACCAAAGCAAAAGGCTCCAGAAGTAAAAGCCACTGCTGCGCTGCACTTTCCCCTTGCCTCCCGTAAAGCACCAGAAACCGCCCGCTGCACGCTGTATTTCCATTCTCTGCCGCATCTGCCACTGTTACCTCGGCGCGTTGAAGCCTAAACCTGGGCACAGTTCTTTCCAGGGAAAGCTGGAAGAGAAAGAGGTAGCAGCACCAGTAGCTGCGAGTGGAACTTTCTGTTTTCAAGTGCTAACGTGAATCCGCAAAGGAGCCGGTGGCCAGGCACGCTTCCTCTTGCAGCCTGCGCGATGGCGCACGGCAGCTCGGTGCTCTGCCTTCATTCTTACGCTCTTCGTACCGTGTCGCGCTTTCATTCTGCCGGAGTCGAGCCGTCGTCTACTTCTCGCACAGGGAGCCGCGGTGCCGGCAGAGAAACCCTCCGTGCTGCTGCTTCTGCCGAAACACGCCTGGGCTATGCCCTTTCCCTCGCAGCGCTAGGTAGCACCACATTCTGTTTGCGCGGTAGCCTGAATCTCAACGGAAAGATTCTCGGCTACGTCTGGCACAGAGAACAGCTTTAGGTCAACAAGCTCACCCAGAGCTTACCCTCGACGCGTGCAAACCTGTACTTGCACCACATTCCAGTGGCAGCCCTCTTTCCTTTCCAGCCTGCACGGCGCCGTCAGATCGCGGTGCTCTCTGCACCTGCCCTCTCGCTTCCGAGTGCCGGCGCGCACACTACAGCCTTGCAGGGAGCGAAGAGGCGGAGAGGCGTCTCGCACAGAAGGACGGGCCAGGACGCAAAGATGGTCTTCCTTTCTCCTCCTCCTTGCCCGAATGGTGGTGCTGTGTTGAAAGTCTTGGCCAGCGAAAGGCTCATCCAGCAAGCGTTTCTCTCCTGACGCATTTCGCTGAGCGAGAGCTACACGGACACTTTCGACGCTGGGAAACAGCAAGAGAATGACGGTACGTCGAGCTGAGGAAAAGCCGTGCACAGCAGCCTGTGGCTGCGTGCAGTGTTCGCGCTGAAGAGCGGCAAAGCTCCAAGCCATCGCTGCGCTTCAGTTCTGTCCAGAGCCCAGAAGGCGAAGGACGAAGCAGCTGGGCACCGGCTTCATGCACTTCAGTGCAGCGACTCGCAAATGTCCAGCCTGTGGCTGCGTGCAGTGTTCACGCTGAAGAGCGGCAAAGCTCCAAGCCATCGCTGCGCTTCAGTTCTGTCCAGAGCCCAGAAGGCGAAGGACGAAGCAGCTGGGCACCGGCTTCATGCACTTCAGTGGAGAGACTCGCAAATGTCCAGCCGAGAGCTGCTTCACAAGCAGGTTCCGCTGAGAATGCTCTGGGCTGCTTCAGAAAGGAAGGCGCAGCCCTTGCACTCCAGCACACAAGCTGGCCAGAAACAGGTTCTTACACCTCCAGTGCTGCCGAGTCCATGCAGCTTGAGCACACCCAGAAGGACGCGCCCAGAAAGAAGGCGTTCTTCAAGTACCCCCCACTCCTCCAAGTAGCCTTGAAACCGGGCGCAACGCGCTGCGGCTCGAAAGCTCCTCTCTCAGAGAGATGTGCCGTCACATGATGCACTCTCGCAGCTCCGTTGCCCACTTGCAGCAGCTGCTGCTACCAAAGCAAAAGGCTCCAGAAGTAAAAGCCACTGCTGCGCTGCACTTTCCCCTTGCCTCCCGTAAAGCACCAGAAACCGCCCGCTGCACGCTGTATTTCCATTCTCTGCCGCATCTGCCACTGTTACCTCGGCGCGTTGAAGCCTAAACCTGGGCACAGTTCTTTCCAGGGAAAGCTGGAAGAGAAAGAGGTAGCAGCACCAGTAGCTGCGAGTGGAACTTTCTGTTTTCAAGTGCTAACGTGAATCCGCAAAGGAGCCGGTGGCCAGGCACGCTTCCTCTTGCAGCCTGCGCGATGGCGCACGGCAGCTCGGTGCTCTGCCTTCATTCTTACGCTCTTCGTACCGTGTCGCGCTTTCATTCTGCCGGAGTCGAGCCGTCGTCTACTTCTCGCACAGGGAGCCGCGGTGCCGGCAGAGAAACCCTCCGTGCTGCTGCTTCTGCCGAAACACGCCTGGGCTATGCCCTTTCCCTCGCAGCGCTAGGTAGCACCACATTCTGTTTGCGCGGTAGCCTGAATCTCAACGGAAAGATTCTCGGCTACGTCTGGCACAGAGAACAGCTTTAGGTCAACAAGCTCACCCAGAGCTTACCCTCGACGCGTGCAAACCTGTACTTGCACCACATTCCAGTGGCAGCCCTCTTTCCTTTCCAGCCTGCACGGCGCCGTCAGATCGCGGTGCTCTCTGCACCTGCCCTCTCGCTTCCGAGTGCCGGCGCGCACACTACAGCCTTGCAGGGAGCGAAGAGGCGGAGAGGCGTCTCGCACAGAAGGACGGGCCAGGACGCAAAGATGGTCTTCCTTTCTCCTCCTCCTTGCCCGAATGGTGGTGCTGTGTTGAAAGTCTTGGCCAGCGAAAGGCTCATCCAGCAAGTGTTTCTCTCCTGACGCATTTCGCTGAGCGAGAGCTACACGGACACTTTCGACGCTGGGAAACAGCAAGACAATGACTGTACGTCGAGCTGAGGAAAAGCCGTGCACAGCAGCCTGTGGCTGCGTGCAGTGTTCGCGCTGAAGAGCGGCAAAGCTCCAAGCCATCGCTGCGCTTCAGTTCTGTCCAGAGCCCAGAAGGCGAAGGACGAAGCAGCTGGGCACCGGCTTCATGCACTTCAGTGCAGCGACTCGCAAATGTCCAGCCGAGAGCTGCTTCACAAGCAGGTTCCGCTGAGAATGCTCTGGGCTGCTTCAGAAAGGAAGGCGCAGCCCTTGCACTCCAGCACACAAGCTGGCCAGAAACAGGTTCTTACACCTCCAGTGCTGCCGAGTCCATGCAGCTTGAGCACACCCAGTAGGGCGCGCCCAGAAAGAAGGCGTTCTTCAAGTACCCCCCACTCCTCCAAGTAGCCTTGAAACCGGGCGCAACGCGCTGCGGCTCGAAAGCTCCTCTCTCAGAGAGATGTGCCGTCACATGATGCACTCTCGCAGCTCCGTTGCCCACTTGCAGCAGCTGCTGCTACCAAAGCAAAAGGCTCCAGAAGTAAAAGCCACTGCTGCGCTGCACTTTCCCCTTGCCTCCCGTAAAGCACCAGAAACCGCCCGCTGCACGCTGTATTTCCATTCTCTGCCGCATCTGCCACTGTTACCTCGGCGCGTTGAAGCCTAAACCTGGGCACAGTTCTTTCCAGGGAAAGCTGGAAGAGAAAGAGGTAGCAGCACCAGTAGCTGCGAGTGGAACTTTCTGTTTTCAAGTGCTAACGTGAATCCGCAAAGGAGCCGGTGGCCAGGCACGCTTCCTCTTGCAGCCTGCGCGATGGCGCACGGCAGCTCGGTGCTCTGCCTTCATTCTTACGCTCTTCGTACCGTGTCGCGCTTTCATTCTGCCGGAGTCGAGCCGTCGTCTACTTCTCGCACAGGGAGCCGCGGTGCCGGCAGAGAAACCCTCCGTGCTGCTGCTTCTGCCGAAACACGCCTGGGCTATGCCCTTTCCCTCGCAGCGCTAGGTAGCACCACATTCTGTTTGCGCGGTAGCCTGAATCTCAACGGAAAGATTCTCGGCTACGTCTGGCACAGAGAACAGCTTTAGGTCAACAAGCTCACCCAGAGCTTACCCTCGACGCGTGCAAACCTGTACTTGCACCACATTCCAGTGGCAGCCCTCTTTCCTTTCCAGCCTGCACGGCGCCGTCAGATCGCGGTGCTCTCTGCACCTGCCCTCTCGCTTCCGAGTGCCGGCGCGCACACTACAGCCTTGCAGGGAGCGAAGAGGCGGAGAGGCGTCTCGCACAGAAGGACGGGCCAGGACGCAAAGATGGTCTTCCTTTCTCCTCCTCCTTGCCCGAATGGTGGTGCTGTGTTGAAAGTCTTGGCCAGCGAAAGGCTCATCCAGCAAGCGTTTCTCTCCTGACGCATTTCGCTGAGCGAGAGCTACACGGACACTTTCGACGCTGGGAAACAGCAAGAGAATGACGGTACGTCGAGCTGAGGAAAAGCCGTGCACAGCAGCCTGTGGCTGCGTGCAGTGTTCGCGCTGAAGAGCGGCAAAGCTCCAAGCCATCGCTGCGCTTCAGTTCTGTCCAGAGCCCAGAAGGCGAAGGACGAAGCAGCTGGGCACCGGCTTCATGCACTTCAGTGCAGCGACTCGCAAATGTCCAGCCTGTGGCTGCGTGCAGTGTTCACGCTGAAGAGCGGCAAAGCTCCAAGCCATCGCTGCGCTTCAGTTCTGTCCAGAGCCCAGAAGGCGAAGGACGAAGCAGCTGGGCACCGGCTTCATGCACTTCAGTGGAGAGACTCGCAAATGTCCAGCCGAGAGCTGCTTCACAAGCAGGTTCCGCTGAGAATGCTCTGGGCTGCTTCAGAAAGGAAGGCGCAGCCCTTGCACTCCAGCACACAAGCTGGCCAGAAACAGGTTCTTACACCTCCAGTGCTGCCGAGTCCATGCAGCTTGAGCACACCCAGAAGGACGCGCCCAGAAAGAAGGCGTTCTTCAAGTACCCCCCACTCCTCCAAGTAGCCTTGAAACCGGGCGCAACGCGCTGCGGCTCGAAAGCTCCTCTCTCAGAGAGATGTGCCGTCACATGATGCACTCTCGCAGCTCCGTTGCCCACTTGCAGCAGCTGCTGCTACCAAAGCAAAAGGCTCCAGAAGTAAAAGCCACTGCTGCGCTGCACTTTCCCCTTGCCTCCCGTAAAGCACCAGAAACCGCCCGCTGCACGCTGTATTTCCATTCTCTGCCGCATCTGCCACTGTTACCTCGGCGCGTTGAAGCCTAAACCTGGGCACAGTTCTTTCCAGGGAAAGCTGGAAGAGAAAGAGGTAGCAGCACCAGTAGCTGCGAGTGGAACTTTCTGTTTTCAAGTGCTAACGTGAATCCGCAAAGGAGCCGGTGGCCAGGCACGCTTCCTCTTGCAGCCTGCGCGATGGCGCACGGCAGCTCGGTGCTCTGCCTTCATTCTTACGCTCTTCGTACCGTGTCGCGCTTTCATTCTGCCGGAGTCGAGCCGTCGTCTACTTCTCGCACAGGGAGCCGCGGTGCCGGCAGAGAAACCCTCCGTGCTGCTGCTTCTGCCGAAACACGCCTGGGCTATGCCCTTTCCCTCGCAGCGCTAGGTAGCACCACATTCTGTTTGCGCGGTAGCCTGAATCTCAACGGAAAGATTCTCGGCTACGTCTGGCACAGAGAACAGCTTTAGGTCAACAAGCTCACCCAGAGCTTACCCTCGACGCGTGCAAACCTGTACTTGCACCACATTCCAGTGGCAGCCCTCTTTCCTTTCCAGCCTGCACGGCGCCGTCAGATCGCGGTGCTCTCTGCACCTGCCCTCTCGCTTCCGAGTGCCGGCGCGCACACTACAGCCTTGCAGGGAGCGAAGAGGCGGAGAGGCGTCTCGCACAGAAGGACGGGCCAGGACGCAAAGATGGTCTTCCTTTCTCCTCCTCCTTGCCCGAATGGTGGTGCTGTGTTGAAAGTCTTGGCCAGCGAAAGGCTCATCCAGCAAGTGTTTCTCTCCTGACGCATTTCGCTGAGCGAGAGCTACACGGACACTTTCGACGCTGGGAAACAGCAAGACAATGACTGTACGTCGAGCTGAGGAAAAGCCGTGCACAGCAGCCTGTGGCTGCGTGCAGTGTTCGCGCTGAAGAGCGGCAAAGCTCCAAGCCATCGCTGCGCTTCAGTTCTGTCCAGAGCCCAGAAGGCGAAGGACGAAGCAGCTGGGCACCGGCTTCATGCACTTCAGTGCAGCGACTCGCAAATGTCCAGCCGAGAGCTGCTTCACAAGCAGGTTCCGCTGAGAATGCTCTGGGCTGCTTCAGAAAGGAAGGCGCAGCCCTTGCACTCCAGCACACAAGCTGGCCAGAAACAGGTTCTTACACCTCCAGTGCTGCCGAGTCCATGCAGCTTGAGCACACCCAGTAGGGCGCGCCCAGAAAGAAGGCGTTCTTCAAGTACCCCCCACTCCTCCAAGTAGCCTTGAAACCGGGCGCAACGCGCTGCGGCTCGAAAGCTGCTCTCTCAGAGAGATGTGCCGTCACATGATGCACTCTCGCAGCTCCGTTGCCCACTTGCAGCAGCTGCTGCTACCAAAGCAAAAGGCTCCAGAAGTAAAAGCCACTGCTGCGCTGCACTTTCCCCTTGCCTCCCGTAAAGCACCAGAAACCGCCCGCTGCACGCTGTATTTCCATTCTCTGCCGCATCTGCCACTGTTACCTCGGCGCGTTGAAGCCTAAACCTGGGCACAGTTCTTTCCAGGGAAAGCTGGAAGAGAAAGAGGTAGCAGCACCAGTAGCTGCGAGTGGAACTTTCTGTTTTCAAGTGCTAACGTGAATCCGCAAAGGAGCCGGTGGCCAGGCACGCTTCCTCTTGCAGCCTGCGCGATGGCGCACGGCAGCTCGGTGCTCTGCCTTCATTCTTACGCTCTTCGTACCGTGTCGCGCTTTCATTCTGCCGGAGTCGAGCCGTCGTCTACTTCTCGCACAGGGAGCCGCGGTGCCGGCAGAGAAACCCTCCGTGCTGCTGCTTCTGCCGAAACACGCCTGGGCTATGCCCTTTCCCTCGCAGCGCTAGGTAGCACCACATTCTGTTTGCGCGGTAGCCTGAATCTCAACGGAAAGATTCTCGGCTACGTCTGGCACAGAGAACAGCTTTAGGTCAACAAGCTCACCCAGAGCTTACCCTCGACGCGTGCAAACCTGTACTTGCACCACATTCCAGTGGCAGCGCTCTTTCCTTTCCAGCCTGCACGGCGCCGTCAGATCGCGGTGCTCTCTGCACCTGCCCTCTCGCTTCCGAGTGCCGGCGCGCACACTACAGCCTTGCAGGGAGCGAAGAGGCGGAGAGGCGTCTCGCACAGAAGGACGGGCCAGGACGCAAAGATGGTCTTCCTTTCTCCTCCTCCTTGCCCGAATGGTGGTGCTGTGTTGAAAGTCTTGGCCAGCGAAAGGCTCATCCAGCAAGTGTTTCTCTCCTGACGCATTTCGCTGAGCGAGAGCTACACGGACACTTTCGACGCTGGGAAACAGCAAGAGAATGACGGTACGTCGAGCTGAGGAAAAGCCGTGCACAGCAGCCTGTGGCTGCGTGCAGTGTTCGCGCTGAAGAGCGGCAAAGCTCCAAGCCATCGCTGCGCTTCAGTTCTGTCCAGAGCCCAGAAAGCGAAGGACGAAGCAGCTGGGCACCGGCTTCATGCACTTCAGTGCAGCGACTCGCAAATGTCCAGCCTGTGGCTGCGTGCAGTGTTCACGCTGAAGAGCGGCAAAGCTCCAAGCCATCGCTGCGCTTCAGTTCTGTCCAGAGCCCAGAAGGCGAAGGACGAAGCAGCTGGGCACCGGCTTCATGCACTTCAGTGGAGAGACTCGCAAATGTCCAGCCGAGAGCTGCTTCACAAGCAGGTTCCGCTGAGAATGCTCTGGGCTGCTTCAGAAAGGAAGGCGCAGCCCTTGCACTCCAGCACACAAGCTGGCCAGAAACAGGTTCTTACACCTCCAGTGCTGCCGAGTCCATGCAGCTTGAGCACACCCAGAAGGACGCGCCCAGAAAGAAGGCGTTCTTCAAGTACCCCCCACTCCTCCAAGTAGCCTTGAAACCGGGCGCAACGCGCTGCGGCTCGAAAGCTCCTCTCTCAGAGAGATGTGCCGTCACATGATGCACTCTCGCAGCTCCGTTGCCCACTTGCAGCAGCTGCTGCTACCAAAGCAAAAGGCTCCAGAAGTAAAAGCCACTGCTGCGCTGCACTTTCCCCTTGCCTCCCGTAAAGCACCAGAAACCGCCCGCTGCACGCTGTATTTCCATTCTCTGCCGCATCTGCCACTGTTACCTCGGCGCGTTGAAGCCTAAACCTGGGCACAGTTCTTTCCAGGGAAAGCTGGAAGAGAAAGAGGTAGCAGCACCAGTAGCTGCGAGTGGAACTTTCTGTTTTCAAGTGCTAACGTGAATCCGCAAAGGAGCCGGTGGCCAGGCACGCTTCCTCTTGCAGCCTGCGCGATGGCGCACGGCAGCTCGGTGCTCTGCCTTCATTCTTACGCTCTTCGTACCGTGTCGCGCTTTCATTCTGCCGGAGTCGAGCCGTCGTCTACTTCTCGCACAGGGAGCCGCGGTGCCGGCAGAGAAACCCTCCGTGCTGCTGCTTCTGCCGAAACACGCCTGGGCTATGCCCTTTCCCTCGCAGCGCTAGGTAGCACCACATTCTGTTTGCGCGGTAGCCTGAATCTCAACGGAAAGATTCTCGGCTACGTCTGGCACAGAGAACAGCTTTAGGTCAACAAGCTCACCCAGAGCTTACCCTCGACGCGTGCAAACCTGTACTTGCACCACATTCCAGTGGCAGCCCTCTTTCCTTTCCAGCCTGCACGGCGCCGTCAGATCGCGGTGCTCTCTGCACCTGCCCTCTCGCTTCCGAGTGCCGGCGCGCACACTACAGCCTTGCAGGGAGCGAAGAGGCGGAGAGGCGTCTCGCACAGAAGGACGGGCCAGGACGCAAAGATGGTCTTCCTTTCTCCTCCTCCTTGCCCGAATGGTGGTGCTGTGTTGAAAGTCTTGGCCAGCGAAAGGCTCATCCAGCAAGCGTTTCTCTCCTGACGCATTTCGCTGAGCGAGAGCTACACGGACACTTTCGACGCTGGGAAACAGCAAGAGAATGACGGTACGTCGAGCTGAGGAAAAGCCGTGCACAGCAGCCTGTGGCTGCGTGCAGTGTTCGCGCTGAAGAGCGGCAAAGCTCCAAGCCATCGCTGCGCTTCAGTTCTGTCCAGAGCCCAGAAGGCGAAGGACGAAGCAGCTGGGCACCGGCTTCATGCACTTCAGTGCAGCGACTCGCAAATGTCCAGCCTGTGGCTGCGTGCAGTGTTCACGCTGAAGAGCGGCAAAGCTCCAAGCCATCGCTGCGCTTCAGTTCTGTCCAGAGCCCAGAAGGCGAAGGACGAAGCAGCTGGGCACCGGCTTCATGCACTTCAGTGGAGAGACTCGCAAATGTCCAGCCGAGAGCTGCTTCACAAGCAGGTTCCGCTGAGAATGCTCTGGGCTGCTTCAGAAAGGAAGGCGCAGCCCTTGCACTCCAGCACACAAGCTGGCCAGAAACAGGTTCTTACACCTCCAGTGCTGCCGAGTCCATGCAGCTTGAGCACACCCAGAAGGACGCGCCCAGAAAGAAGGCGTTCTTCAAGTACCCCCCACTCCTCCAAGTAGCCTTGAAACCGGGCGCAACGCGCTGCGGCTCGAAAGCTCCTCTCTCAGAGAGATGTGCCGTCACATGATGCACTCTCGCAGCTCCGTTGCCCACTTGCAGCAGCTGCTGCTACCAAAGCAAAAGGCTCCAGAAGTAAAAGCCACTGCTGCGCTGCACTTTCCCCTTGCCTCCCGTAAAGCACCAGAAACCGCCCGCTGCACGCTGTATTTCCATTCTCTGCCGCATCTGCCACTGTTACCTCGGCGCGTTGAAGCCTAAACCTGGGCACAGTTCTTTCCAGGGAAAGCTGGAAGAGAAAGAGGTAGCAGCACCAGTAGCTGCGAGTGGAACTTTCTGTTTTCAAGTGCTAACGTGAATCCGCAAAGGAGCCGGTGGCCAGGCACGCTTCCTCTTGCAGCCTGCGCGATGGCGCACGGCAGCTCGGTGCTCTGCCTTCATTCTTACGCTCTTCGTACCGTGTCGCGCTTTCATTCTGCCGGAGTCGAGCCGTCGTCTACTTCTCGCACAGGGAGCCGCGGTGCCGGCAGAGAAACCCTCCGTGCTGCTGCTTCTGCCGAAACACGCCTGGGCTATGCCCTTTCCCTCGCAGCGCTAGGTAGCACCACATTCTGTTTGCGCGGTAGCCTGAATCTCAACGGAAAGATTCTCGGCTACGTCTGGCACAGAGAACAGCTTTAGGTCAACAAGCTCACCCAGAGCTTACCCTCGACGCGTGCAAACCTGTACTTGCACCACATTCCAGTGGCAGCCCTCTTTCCTTTCCAGCCTGCACGGCGCCGTCAGATCGCGGTGCTCTCTGCACCTGCCCTCTCGCTTCCGCGTGCCGGCGCGCACACTACAGCCTTGCAGGGAGCGAAGAGGCGGAGAGGCGTCTCGCACAGAAGGACGGGCCAGGACGCAAAGGTGGTCTTCCTTTCTCCTCCTCCTTGCCCGAATGGTGGTGCTGTGTTGAAAGTCTTGGCCAGCGAAAGGCTCATCCAGCAAGCGTTTCTCTCCTGACGCATTTCGCTGAGCGAGAGCTACACGGACACTTTCGACGCTGGGAAACAGCAAGAGAATGACGGTACGTCGAGCTGAGGAAAAGCCGTGCACAGCAGCCTGTGGCTGCGTGCAGTGTTCGCGCTGAAGAGCGGCAAAGCTCCAAGCCATCGCTGCGCTTCAGTTCTGTCCAGAGCCCAGAAGGCGAAGGACGAAGCAGCTGGGCACCGGCTTCATGCACTTCAGTGCAGCGACTCGCAAATGTCCAGCCTGTGGCTGCGTGCAGTGTTCACGCTGAAGAGCGGCAAAGCTCCAAGCCATCGCTGCGCTTCAGTTCTGTCCAGAGCCCAGAAGGCGAAGGACGAAGCAGCTGGGCACCGGCTTCATGCACTTCAGTGGAGAGACTCGCAAATGTCCAGCCGAGAGCTGCTTCACAAGCAGGTTCCGCTGAGAATGCTCTGGGCTGCTTCAGAAAGGAAGGCGCAGCCCTTGCACTCCAGCACACAAGCTGGCCAGAAACAGGTTCTTACACCTCCAGTGCTGCCGAGTCCATGCAGCTTGAGCACACCCAGAAGGACGCGCCCAGAAAGAAGGCGTTCTTCAAGTACCCCCCACTCCTCCAAGTAGCCTTGAAACCGGGCGCAACGCGCTGCGGCTCGAAAGCTCCTCTCTCAGAGAGATGTGCCGTCACATGATGCACTCTCGCAGCTCCGTTGCCCACTTGCAGCAGCTGCTGCTACCAAAGCAAAAGGCTCCAGAAGTAAAAGCCACTGCTGCGCTGCACTTTCCCCTTGCCTCCCGTAAAGCACCAGAAACCGCCCGCTGCACGCTGTATTTCCATTCTCTGCCGCATCTGCCACTGTTACCTCGGCGCGTTGAAGCCTAAACCTGGGCACAGTTCTTTCCAGGGAAAGCTGGAAGAGAAAGAGGTAGCAGCACCAGTAGCTGCGAGTGGAACTTTCTGTTTTCAAGTGCTAACGTGAATCCGCAAAGGAGCCGGTGGCCAGGCACGCTTCCTCTTGCAGCCTGCGCGATGGCGCACGGCAGCTCGGTGCTCTGCCTTCATTCTTACGCTCTTCGTACCGTGTCGCGCTTTCATTCTGCCGGAGTCGAGCCGTCGTCTACTTCTCGCACAGGGAGCCGCGGTGCCGGCAGAGAAACCCTCCGTGCTGCTGCTTCTGCCGAAACACGCCTGGGCTATGCCCTTTCCCTCGCAGCGCTAGGTAGCACCACATTCTGTTTGCGCGGTAGCCTGAATCTCAACGGAAAGATTCTCGGCTACGTCTGGCACAGAGAACAGCTTTAGGTCAACAAGCTCACCCAGAGCTTACCCTCGACGCGTGCAAACCTGTACTTGCACCACATTCCAGTGGCAGCCCTCTTTCCTTTCCAGCCTGCACGGCGCCGTCAGATCGCGGTGCTCTCTGCACCTGCCCTCTCGCTTCCGCGTGCCGGCGCGCACACTACAGCCTTGCAGGGAGCGAAGAGGCGGAGAGGCGTCTCGCACAGAAGGACGGGCCAGGACGCAAAGGTGGTCTTCCTTTCTCCTCCTCCTTGCCCGAATGGTGGTGCTGTGTTGAAAGTCTTGGCCAGCGAAAGGCTCATCCAGCAAGTGTTTCTCTCCTGACGCATTTCGCTGAGCGAGAGCTACACGGACACTTTCGACGCTGGGAAACAGCAAGACAATGACTGTACGTCGAGCTGAGGAAAAGCCGTGCACAGCAGCCTGTGGCTGCGTGCAGTGTTCGCGCTGAAGAGCGGCAAAGCTCCAAGCCATCGCTGCGCTTCAGTTCTGTCCAGAGCCCAGAAGGCGAAGGACGAAGCAGCTGGGCACCGGCTTCATGCACTTCAGTGCAGCGACTCGCAAATGTCCAGCCTGTGGCTGCGTGCAGTGTTCACGCTGAAGAGCGGCAAAGCTCCAAGCCATCGCTGCGCTTCAGTTCTGTCCAGAGCCCAGAAAGCGAAGGACGAAGCAGCTGGGCACCGGCTTCATGCACTTCAGTGCAGCGACTCGCAAATGTCCAGCCGAGAGCTGCTTCACAAGCAGGTTCCGCTGAGAATGCTCTGGGCTGCTTCAGAAAGGAAGGCGCAGCCCTTGCACTCCAGCACACAAGCTGGCCAGATACAGGTTCTTACACCTCCAGTGCTGCCTAGTCCATGCAGCTTGAGCACACCCAGAAGGACGCGCCCAGAAAGAAGGCGTTCTTCAAGTACCCCCCACTCCTCCAAGTAGCCTTGAAACCGGGCGCAACGCGCTGCGGCTCGAAAGCTCCTCTCTCAGAGAGATGTGCCGTCACATGATGCACTCTCGCAGCTCCGTTGCCCACTTGCAGCAGCTGCTGCTACCAAAGCAAAAGGCTCCAGAAGTAAAAGCCACTGCTGCGCTGCACTTTCCCCTTGCCTCCCGTAAAGCACCAGAAACCGCCCGCTGCACGCTGTATTTCCATTCTCTGCCGCATCTGCCACTGTTACCTCGGCGCGTTGAAGCCTAAACCTGGGCACAGTTCTTTCCAGGGAAAGCTGGAAGAGAAAGAGGTAGCAGCACCAGTAGCTGCGAGTGGAACTTTCTGTTTTCAAGTGCTAACGTGAATCCGCAAAGGAGCCGGTGGCCAGGCACGCTTCCTCTTGCAGCCTGCGCGATGGCGCACGGCAGCTCGGTGCTCTGCCTTCATTCTTACGCTCTTCGTACCGTGTCGCGCTTTCATTCTGCCGGAGTCGAGCCGTCGTCTACTTCTCGCACAGGGAGCCGCGGTGCCGGCAGAGAAACCCTCCGTGCTGCTGCTTCTGCCGAAACACGCCTGGGCTATGCCCTTTCCCTCGCAGCGCTAGGTAGCACCACATTCTGTTTGCGCGGTAGCCTGAATCTCAACGGAAAGATTCTCGGCTACGTCTGGCACAGAGAACAGCTTTAGGTCAACAAGCTCACCCAGAGCTTACCCTCGACGCGTGCAAACCTGTACTTGCACCACATTCCAGTGGCAGCCCTCTTTCCTTTCCAGCCTGCACGGCGCCGTCAGATCGCGGTGCTCTCTGCACCTGCCCTCTCGCTTCCGAGTGCCGGCGCGCACACTACAGCCTTGCAGGGAGCGAAGAGGCGGAGAGGCGTCTCGCACAGAAGGACGGGCCAGGACGCAAAGATGGTCTTCCTTTCTCCTCCTCCTTGCCCGAATGGTGGTGCTGTGTTGAAAGTCTTGGCCAGCGAAAGGCTCATCCAGCAAGTGTTTCTCTCCTGACGCATTTCGCTGAGCGAGAGCTACACGGACACTTTCGACGCTGGGAAACAGCAAGACAATGACTGTACGTCGAGCTGAGGAAAAGCCGTGCACAGCAGCCTGTGGCTGCGTGCAGTGTTCGCGCTGAAGAGCGGCAAAGCTCCAAGCCATCGCTGCGCTTCAGTTCTGTCCAGAGCCCAGAAGGCGAAGGACGAAGCAGCTGGGCACCGGCTTCATGCACTTCAGTGCAGCGACTCGCAAATGTCCAGCCGAGAGCTGCTTCACAAGCAGGTTCCGCTGAGAATGCTCTGGGCTGCTTCAGAAAGGAAGGCGCAGCCCTTGCACTCCAGCACACAAGCTGGCCAGAAACAGGTTCTTACACCTCCAGTGCTGCCGAGTCCATGCAGCTTGAGCACACCCAGTAGGGCGCGCCCAGAAAGAAGGCGTTCTTCAAGTACCCCCCACTCCTCCAAGTAGCCTTGAAACCGGGCGCAACGCGCTGCGGCTCGAAAGCTCCTCTCTCAGAGAGATGTGCCGTCACATGATGCACTCTCGCAGCTCCGTTGCCCACTTGCAGCAGCTGCTGCTACCAAAGCAAAAGGCTCCAGAAGTAAAAGCCACTGCTGCGCTGCACTTTCCCCTTGCCTCCCGTAAAGCACCAGAAACCGCCCGCTGCACGCTGTATTTCCATTCTCTGCCGCATCTGCCACTGTTACCTCGGCGCGTTGAAGCCTAAACCTGGGCACAGTTCTTTCCAGGGAAAGCTGGAAGAGAAAGAGGTAGCAGCACCAGTAGCTGCGAGTGGAACTTTCTGTTTTCAAGTGCTAACGTGAATCCGCAAAGGAGCCGGTGGCCAGGCACGCTTCCTCTTGCAGCCTGCGCGATGGCGCACGGCAGCTCGGTGCTCTGCCTTCATTCTTACGCTCTTCGTACCGTGTCGCGCTTTCATTCTGCCGGAGTCGAGCCGTCGTCTACTTCTCGCACAGGGAGCCGCGGTGCCGGCAGAGAAACCCTCCGTGCTGCTGCTTCTGCCGAAACACGCCTGGGCTATGCCCTTTCCCTCGCAGCGCTAGGTAGCACCACATTCTGTTTGCGCGGTAGCCTGAATCTCAACGGAAAGATTCTCGGCTACGTCTGGCACAGAGAACAGCTTTAGGTCAACAAGCTCACCCAGAGCTTACCCTCGACGCGTGCAAACCTGTACTTGCACCACATTCCAGTGGCAGCCCTCTTTCCTTTCCAGCCTGCACGGCGCCGTCAGATCGCGGTGCTCTCTGCACCTGCCCTCTCGCTTCCGAGTGCCGGCGCGCACACTACAGCCTTGCAGGGAGCGAAGAGGCGGAGAGGCGTCTCGCACAGAAGGACGGGCCAGGACGCAAAGATGGTCTTCCTTTCTCCTCCTCCTTGCCCGAATGGTGGTGCTGTGTTGAAAGTCTTGGCCAGCGAAAGGCTCATCCAGCAAGCGTTTCTCTCCTGACGCATTTCGCTGAGCGAGAGCTACACGGACACTTTCGACGCTGGGAAACAGCAAGAGAATGACGGTACGTCGAGCTGAGGAAAAGCCGTGCACAGCAGCCTGTGGCTGCGTGCAGTGTTCGCGCTGAAGAGCGGCAAAGCTCCAAGCCATCGCTGCGCTTCAGTTCTGTCCAGAGCCCAGAAGGCGAAGGACGAAGCAGCTGGGCACCGGCTTCATGCACTTCAGTGCAGCGACTCGCAAATGTCCAGCCTGTGGCTGCGTGCAGTGTTCACGCTGAAGAGCGGCAAAGCTCCAAGCCATCGCTGCGCTTCAGTTCTGTCCAGAGCCCAGAAGGCGAAGGACGAAGCAGCTGGGCACCGGCTTCATGCACTTCAGTGGAGAGACTCGCAAATGTCCAGCCGAGAGCTGCTTCACAAGCAGGTTCCGCTGAGAATGCTCTGGGCTGCTTCAGAAAGGAAGGCGCAGCCCTTGCACTCCAGCACACAAGCTGGCCAGAAACAGGTTCTTACACCTCCAGTGCTGCCGAGTCCATGCAGCTTGAGCACACCCAGAAGGACGCGCCCAGAAAGAAGGCGTTCTTCAAGTACCCCCCACTCCTCCAAGTAGCCTTGAAACCGGGCGCAACGCGCTGCGGCTCGAAAGCTCCTCTCTCAGAGAGATGTGCCGTCACATGATGCACTCTCGCAGCTCCGTTGCCCACTTGCAGCAGCTGCTGCTACCAAAGCAAAAGGCTCCAGAAGTAAAAGCCACTGCTGCGCTGCACTTTCCCCTTGCCTCCCGTAAAGCACCAGAAACCGCCCGCTGCACGCTGTATTTCCATTCTCTGCCGCATCTGCCACTGTTACCTCGGCGCGTTGAAGCCTAAACCTGGGCACAGTTCTTTCCAGGGAAAGCTGGAAGAGAAAGAGGTAGCAGCACCAGTAGCTGCGAGTGGAACTTTCTGTTTTCAAGTGCTAACGTGAATCCGCAAAGGAGCCGGTGGCCAGGCACGCTTCCTCTTGCAGCCTGCGCGATGGCGCACGGCAGCTCGGTGCTCTGCCTTCATTCTTACGCTCTTCGTACCGTGTCGCGCTTTCATTCTGCCGGAGTCGAGCCGTCGTCTACTTCTCGCACAGGGAGCCGCGGTGCCGGCAGAGAAACCCTCCGTGCTGCTGCTTCTGCCGAAACACGCCTGGGCTATGCCCTTTCCCTCGCAGCGCTAGGTAGCACCACATTCTGTTTGCGCGGTAGCCTGAATCTCAACGGAAAGATTCTCGGCTACGTCTGGCACAGACAACAGCTTTAGGTCAACAAGCTCACCCAGAGCTTACCCTCGACGCGTGCAAACCTGTACTTGCACCACATTCCAGTGGCAGCCCTCTTTCCTTTCCAGCCTGCACGGCGCCGTCAGATCGCGGTGCTCTCTGCACCTGCCCTCTCGCTTCCGCGTGCCGGCGCGCACACTACAGCCTTGCAGGGAGCGAAGAGGCGGAGAGGCGTCTCGCACAGAAGGACGGGCCAGGACGCAAAGGTGGTCTTCCTTTCTCCTCCTCCTTGCCCGAATGGTGGTGCTGTGTTGAAAGTCTTGGCCAGCGAAAGGCTCATCCAGCAAGCGTTTCTCTCCTGACGCATTTCGCTGAGCGAGAGCTACACGGACACTTTCGACGCTGGGAAACAGCAAGAGAATGACGGTACGTCGAGCTGAGGAAAAGCCGTGCACAGCAGCCTGTGGCTGCGTGCAGTGTTCGCGCTGAAGAGCGGCAAAGCTCCAAGCCATCGCTGCGCTTCAGTTCTGTCCAGAGCCCAGAAGGCGAAGGACGAAGCAGCTGGGCACCGGCTTCATGCACTTCAGTGCAGCGACTCGCAAATGTCCAGCCGAGAGCTGCTTCACAAGCAGGTTCCGCTGAGAATGCTCTGGGCTGCTTCAGAAAGGAAGGCGCAGCCCTTGCACTCCAGCACACAAGCTGGCCAGAAACAGGTTCTTACACCTCCAGTGCTGCCGAGTCCATGCAGCTTGAGCACACCCAGTAGGGCGCGCCCAGAAAGAAGGCGTTCTTCAAGTACCCCCCACTCCTCCAAGTAGCCTTGAAACCGGGCGCAACGCGCTGCGGCTCGAAAGCTGCTCTCTCAGAGAGATGTGCCGTCACATGATGCACTCTCGCAGCTCCGTTGCCCACTTGCAGCAGCTGCTGCTACCAAAGCAAAAGGCTCCAGAAGTAAAAGCCACTGCTGCGCTGCACTTTCCCCTTGCCTCCCGTAAAGCACCAGAAACCGCCCGCTGCACGCTGTATTTCCATTCTCTGCCGCATCTGCCACTGTTACCTCGGCGCGTTGAAGCCTAAACCTGGGCACAGTTCTTTCCAGGGAAAGCTGGAAGAGAAAGAGGTAGCAGCACCAGTAGCTGCGAGTGGAACTTTCTGTTTTCAAGTGCTAACGTGAATCCGCAAAGGAGCCGGTGGCCAGGCACGCTTCCTCTTGCAGCCTGCGCGATGGCGCACGGCAGCTCGGTGCTCTGCCTTCATTCTTACGCTCTTCGTACCGTGTCGCGCTTTCATTCTGCCGGAGTCGAGCCGTCGTCTACTTCTCGCACAGGGAGCCGCGGTGCCGGCAGAGAAACCCTCCGTGCTGCTGCTTCTGCCGAAACACGCCTGGGCTATGCCCTTTCCCTCGCAGCGCTAGGTAGCACCACATTCTGTTTGCGCGGTAGCCTGAATCTCAACGGAAAGATTCTCGGCTACGTCTGGCACAGAGAACAGCTTTAGGTCAACAAGCTCACCCAGAGCTTACCCTCGACGCGTGCAAACCTGTACTTGCACCACATTCCAGTGGCAGCGCTCTTTCCTTTCCAGCCTGCACGGCGCCGTCAGATCGCGGTGCTCTCTGCACCTGCCCTCTCGCTTCCGAGTGCCGGCGCGCACACTACAGCCTTGCAGGGAGCGAAGAGGCGGAGAGGCGTCTCGCACAGAAGGACGGGCCAGGACGCAAAGATGGTCTTCCTTTCTCCTCCTCCTTGCCCGAATGGTGGTGCTGTGTTGAAAGTCTTGGCCAGCGAAAGGCTCATCCAGCAAGTGTTTCTCTCCTGACGCATTTCGCTGAGCGAGAGCTACACGGACACTTTCGACGCTGGGAAACAGCAAGAGAATGACGGTACGTCGAGCTGAGGAAAAGCCGTGCACAGCAGCCTGTGGCTGCGTGCAGTGTTCGCGCTGAAGAGCGGCAAAGCTCCAAGCCATCGCTGCGCTTCAGTTCTGTCCAGAGCCCAGAAAGCGAAGGACGAAGCAGCTGGGCACCGGCTTCATGCACTTCAGTGCAGCGACTCGCAAATGTCCAGCCTGTGGCTGCGTGCAGTGTTCACGCTGAAGAGCGGCAAAGCTCCAAGCCATCGCTGCGCTTCAGTTCTGTCCAGAGCCCAGAAGGCGAAGGACGAAGCAGCTGGGCACCGGCTTCATGCACTTCAGTGGAGAGACTCGCAAATGTCCAGCCGAGAGCTGCTTCACAAGCAGGTTCCGCTGAGAATGCTCTGGGCTGCTTCAGAAAGGAAGGCGCAGCCCTTGCACTCCAGCACACAAGCTGGCCAGAAACAGGTTCTTACACCTCCAGTGCTGCCGAGTCCATGCAGCTTGAGCACACCCAGAAGGACGCGCCCAGAAAGAAGGCGTTCTTCAAGTACCCCCCACTCCTCCAAGTAGCCTTGAAACCGGGCGCAACGCGCTGCGGCTCGAAAGCTCCTCTCTCAGAGAGATGTGCCGTCACATGATGCACTCTCGCAGCTCCGTTGCCCACTTGCAGCAGCTGCTGCTACCAAAGCAAAAGGCTCCAGAAGTAAAAGCCACTGCTGCGCTGCACTTTCCCCTTGCCTCCCGTAAAGCACCAGAAACCGCCCGCTGCACGCTGTATTTCCATTCTCTGCCGCATCTGCCACTGTTACCTCGGCGCGTTGAAGCCTAAACCTGGGCACAGTTCTTTCCAGGGAAAGCTGGAAGAGAAAGAGGTAGCAGCACCAGTAGCTGCGAGTGGAACTTTCTGTTTTCAAGTGCTAACGTGAATCCGCAAAGGAGCCGGTGGCCAGGCACGCTTCCTCTTGCAGCCTGCGCGATGGCGCACGGCAGCTCGGTGCTCTGCCTTCATTCTTACGCTCTTCGTACCGTGTCGCGCTTTCATTCTGCCGGAGTCGAGCCGTCGTCTACTTCTCGCACAGGGAGCCGCGGTGCCGGCAGAGAAACCCTCCGTGCTGCTGCTTCTGCCGAAACACGCCTGGGCTATGCCCTTTCCCTCGCAGCGCTAGGTAGCACCACATTCTGTTTGCGCGGTAGCCTGAATCTCAACGGAAAGATTCTCGGCTACGTCTGGCACAGAGAACAGCTTTAGGTCAACAAGCTCACCCAGAGCTTACCCTCGACGCGTGCAAACCTGTACTTGCACCACATTCCAGTGGCAGCCCTCTTTCCTTTCCAGCCTGCACGGCGCCGTCAGATCGCGGTGCTCTCTGCACCTGCCCTCTCGCTTCCGAGTGCCGGCGCGCACACTACAGCCTTGCAGGGAGCGAAGAGGCGGAGAGGCGTCTCGCACAGAAGGACGGGCCAGGACGCAAAGATGGTCTTCCTTTCTCCTCCTCCTTGCCCGAATGGTGGTGCTGTGTTGAAAGTCTTGGCCAGCGAAAGGCTCATCCAGCAAGCGTTTCTCTCCTGACGCATTTCGCTGAGCGAGAGCTACACGGACACTTTCGACGCTGGGAAACAGCAAGAGAATGACGGTACGTCGAGCTGAGGAAAAGCCGTGCACAGCAGCCTGTGGCTGCGTGCAGTGTTCGCGCTGAAGAGCGGCAAAGCTCCAAGCCATCGCTGCGCTTCAGTTCTGTCCAGAGCCCAGAAGGCGAAGGACGAAGCAGCTGGGCACCGGCTTCATGCACTTCAGTGCAGCGACTCGCAAATGTCCAGCCTGTGGCTGCGTGCAGTGTTCACGCTGAAGAGCGGCAAAGCTCCAAGCCATCGCTGCGCTTCAGTTCTGTCCAGAGCCCAGAAGGCGAAGGACGAAGCAGCTGGGCACCGGCTTCATGCACTTCAGTGGAGAGACTCGCAAATGTCCAGCCGAGAGCTGCTTCACAAGCAGGTTCCGCTGAGAATGCTCTGGGCTGCTTCAGAAAGGAAGGCGCAGCCCTTGCACTCCAGCACACAAGCTGGCCAGAAACAGGTTCTTACACCTCCAGTGCTGCCGAGTCCATGCAGCTTGAGCACACCCAGAAGGACGCGCCCAGAAAGAAGGCGTTCTTCAAGTACCCCCCACTCCTCCAAGTAGCCTTGAAACCGGGCGCAACGCGCTGCGGCTCGAAAGCTCCTCTCTCAGAGAGATGTGCCGTCACATGATGCACTCTCGCAGCTCCGTTGCCCACTTGCAGCAGCTGCTGCTACCAAAGCAAAAGGCTCCAGAAGTAAAAGCCACTGCTGCGCTGCACTTTCCCCTTGCCTCCCGTAAAGCACCAGAAACCGCCCGCTGCACGCTGTATTTCCATTCTCTGCCGCATCTGCCACTGTTACCTCGGCGCGTTGAAGCCTAAACCTGGGCACAGTTCTTTCCAGGGAAAGCTGGAAGAGAAAGAGGTAGCAGCACCAGTAGCTGCGAGTGGAACTTTCTGTTTTCAAGTGCTAACGTGAATCCGCAAAGGAGCCGGTGGCCAGGCACGCTTCCTCTTGCAGCCTGCGCGATGGCGCACGGCAGCTCGGTGCTCTGCCTTCATTCTTACGCTCTTCGTACCGTGTCGCGCTTTCATTCTGCCGGAGTCGAGCCGTCGTCTACTTCTCGCACAGGGAGCCGCGGTGCCGGCAGAGAAACCCTCCGTGCTGCTGCTTCTGCCGAAACACGCCTGGGCTATGCCCTTTCCCTCGCAGCGCTAGGTAGCACCACATTCTGTTTGCGCGGTAGCCTGAATCTCAACGGAAAGATTCTCGGCTACGTCTGGCACAGAGAACAGCTTTAGGTCAACAAGCTCACCCAGAGCTTACCCTCGACGCGTGCAAACCTGTACTTGCACCACATTCCAGTGGCAGCCCTCTTTCCTTTCCAGCCTGCACGGCGCCGTCAGATCGCGGTGCTCTCTGCACCTGCCCTCTCGCTTCCGCGTGCCGGCGCGCACACTACAGCCTTGCAGGGAGCGAAGAGGCGGAGAGGCGTCTCGCACAGAAGGACGGGCCAGGACGCAAAGGTGGTCTTCCTTTCTCCTCCTCCTTGCCCGAATGGTGGTGCTGTGTTGAAAGTCTTGGCCAGCGAAAGGCTCATCCAGCAAGCGTTTCTCTCCTGACGCATTTCGCTGAGCGAGAGCTACACGGACACTTTCGACGCTGGGAAACAGCAAGAGAATGACGGTACGTCGAGCTGAGGAAAAGCCGTGCACAGCAGCCTGTGGCTGCGTGCAGTGTTCGCGCTGAAGAGCGGCAAAGCTCCAAGCCATCGCTGCGCTTCAGTTCTGTCCAGAGCCCAGAAGGCGAAGGACGAAGCAGCTGGGCACCGGCTTCATGCACTTCAGTGCAGCGACTCGCAAATGTCCAGCCTGTGGCTGCGTGCAGTGTTCACGCTGAAGAGCGGCAAAGCTCCAAGCCATCGCTGCGCTTCAGTTCTGTCCAGAGCCCAGAAGGCGAAGGACGAAGCAGCTGGGCACCGGCTTCATGCACTTCAGTGGAGAGACTCGCAAATGTCCAGCCGAGAGCTGCTTCACAAGCAGGTTCCGCTGAGAATGCTCTGGGCTGCTTCAGAAAGGAAGGCGCAGCCCTTGCACTCCAGCACACAAGCTGGCCAGAAACAGGTTCTTACACCTCCAGTGCTGCCGAGTCCATGCAGCTTGAGCACACCCAGAAGGACGCGCCCAGAAAGAAGGCGTTCTTCAAGTACCCCCCACTCCTCCAAGTAGCCTTGAAACCGGGCGCAACGCGCTGCGGCTCGAAAGCTCCTCTCTCAGAGAGATGTGCCGTCACATGATGCACTCTCGCAGCTCCGTTGCCCACTTGCAGCAGCTGCTGCTACCAAAGCAAAAGGCTCCAGAAGTAAAAGCCACTGCTGCGCTGCACTTTCCCCTTGCCTCCCGTAAAGCACCAGAAACCGCCCGCTGCACGCTGTATTTCCATTCTCTGCCGCATCTGCCACTGTTACCTCGGCGCGTTGAAGCCTAAACCTGGGCACAGTTCTTTCCAGGGAAAGCTGGAAGAGAAAGAGGTAGCAGCACCAGTAGCTGCGAGTGGAACTTTCTGTTTTCAAGTGCTAACGTGAATCCGCAAAGGAGCCGGTGGCCAGGCACGCTTCCTCTTGCAGCCTGCGCGATGGCGCACGGCAGCTCGGTGCTCTGCCTTCATTCTTACGCTCTTCGTACCGTGTCGCGCTTTCATTCTGCCGGAGTCGAGCCGTCGTCTACTTCTCGCACAGGGAGCCGCGGTGCCGGCAGAGAAACCCTCCGTGCTGCTGCTTCTGCCGAAACACGCCTGGGCTATGCCCTTTCCCTCGCAGCGCTAGGTAGCACCACATTCTGTTTGCGCGGTAGCCTGAATCTCAACGGAAAGATTCTCGGCTACGTCTGGCACAGAGAACAGCTTTAGGTCAACAAGCTCACCCAGAGCTTACCCTCGACGCGTGCAAACCTGTACTTGCACCACATTCCAGTGGCAGCCCTCTTTCCTTTCCAGCCTGCACGGCGCCGTCAGATCGCGGTGCTCTCTGCACCTGCCCTCTCGCTTCCGCGTGCCGGCGCGCACACTACAGCCTTGCAGGGAGCGAAGAGGCGGAGAGGCGTCTCGCACAGAAGGACGGGCCAGGACGCAAAGGTGGTCTTCCTTTCTCCTCCTCCTTGCCCGAATGGTGGTGCTGTGTTGAAAGTCTTGGCCAGCGAAAGGCTCATCCAGCAAGTGTTTCTCTCCTGACGCATTTCGCTGAGCGAGAGCTACACGGACACTTTCGACGCTGGGAAACAGCAAGACAATGACTGTACGTCGAGCTGAGGAAAAGCCGTGCACAGCAGCCTGTGGCTGCGTGCAGTGTTCGCGCTGAAGAGCGGCAAAGCTCCAAGCCATCGCTGCGCTTCAGTTCTGTCCAGAGCCCAGAAGGCGAAGGACGAAGCAGCTGGGCACCGGCTTCATGCACTTCAGTGCAGCGACTCGCAAATGTCCAGCCTGTGGCTGCGTGCAGTGTTCACGCTGAAGAGCGGCAAAGCTCCAAGCCATCGCTGCGCTTCAGTTCTGTCCAGAGCCCAGAAAGCGAAGGACGAAGCAGCTGGGCACCGGCTTCATGCACTTCAGTGCAGCGACTCGCAAATGTCCAGCCGAGAGCTGCTTCACAAGCAGGTTCCGCTGAGAATGCTCTGGGCTGCTTCAGAAAGGAAGGCGCAGCCCTTGCACTCCAGCACACAAGCTGGCCAGATACAGGTTCTTACACCTCCAGTGCTGCCTAGTCCATGCAGCTTGAGCACACCCAGAAGGACGCGCCCAGAAAGAAGGCGTTCTTCAAGTACCCCCCACTCCTCCAAGTAGCCTTGAAACCGGGCGCAACGCGCTGCGGCTCGAAAGCTCCTCTCTCAGAGAGATGTGCCGTCACATGATGCACTCTCGCAGCTCCGTTGCCCACTTGCAGCAGCTGCTGCTACCAAAGCAAAAGGCTCCAGAAGTAAAAGCCACTGCTGCGCTGCACTTTCCCCTTGCCTCCCGTAAAGCACCAGAAACCGCCCGCTGCACGCTGTATTTCCATTCTCTGCCGCATCTGCCACTGTTACCTCGGCGCGTTGAAGCCTAAACCTGGGCACAGTTCTTTCCAGGGAAAGCTGGAAGAGAAAGAGGTAGCAGCACCAGTAGCTGCGAGTGGAACTTTCTGTTTTCAAGTGCTAACGTGAATCCGCAAAGGAGCCGGTGGCCAGGCACGCTTCCTCTTGCAGCCTGCGCGATGGCGCACGGCAGCTCGGTGCTCTGCCTTCATTCTTACGCTCTTCGTACCGTGTCGCGCTTTCATTCTGCCGGAGTCGAGCCGTCGTCTACTTCTCGCACAGGGAGCCGCGGTGCCGGCAGAGAAACCCTCCGTGCTGCTGCTTCTGCCGAAACACGCCTGGGCTATGCCCTTTCCCTCGCAGCGCTAGGTAGCACCACATTCTGTTTGCGCGGTAGCCTGAATCTCAACGGAAAGATTCTCGGCTACGTCTGGCACAGAGAACAGCTTTAGGTCAACAAGCTCACCCAGAGCTTACCCTCGACGCGTGCAAACCTGTACTTGCACCACATTCCAGTGGCAGCCCTCTTTCCTTTCCAGCCTGCACGGCGCCGTCAGATCGCGGTGCTCTCTGCACCTGCCCTCTCGCTTCCGAGTGCCGGCGCGCACACTACAGCCTTGCAGGGAGCGAAGAGGCGGAGAGGCGTCTCGCACAGAAGGACGGGCCAGGACGCAAAGATGGTCTTCCTTTCTCCTCCTCCTTGCCCGAATGGTGGTGCTGTGTTGAAAGTCTTGGCCAGCGAAAGGCTCATCCAGCAAGTGTTTCTCTCCTGACGCATTTCGCTGAGCGAGAGCTACACGGACACTTTCGACGCTGGGAAACAGCAAGACAATGACTGTACGTCGAGCTGAGGAAAAGCCGTGCACAGCAGCCTGTGGCTGCGTGCAGTGTTCGCGCTGAAGAGCGGCAAAGCTCCAAGCCATCGCTGCGCTTCAGTTCTGTCCAGAGCCCAGAAGGCGAAGGACGAAGCAGCTGGGCACCGGCTTCATGCACTTCAGTGCAGCGACTCGCAAATGTCCAGCCGAGAGCTGCTTCACAAGCAGGTTCCGCTGAGAATGCTCTGGGCTGCTTCAGAAAGGAAGGCGCAGCCCTTGCACTCCAGCACACAAGCTGGCCAGAAACAGGTTCTTACACCTCCAGTGCTGCCGAGTCCATGCAGCTTGAGCACACCCAGTAGGGCGCGCCCAGAAAGAAGGCGTTCTTCAAGTACCCCCCACTCCTCCAAGTAGCCTTGAAACCGGGCGCAACGCGCTGCGGCTCGAAAGCTCCTCTCTCAGAGAGATGTGCCGTCACATGATGCACTCTCGCAGCTCCGTTGCCCACTTGCAGCAGCTGCTGCTACCAAAGCAAAAGGCTCCAGAAGTAAAAGCCACTGCTGCGCTGCACTTTCCCCTTGCCTCCCGTAAAGCACCAGAAACCGCCCGCTGCACGCTGTATTTCCATTCTCTGCCGCATCTGCCACTGTTACCTCGGCGCGTTGAAGCCTAAACCTGGGCACAGTTCTTTCCAGGGAAAGCTGGAAGAGAAAGAGGTAGCAGCACCAGTAGCTGCGAGTGGAACTTTCTGTTTTCAAGTGCTAACGTGAATCCGCAAAGGAGCCGGTGGCCAGGCACGCTTCCTCTTGCAGCCTGCGCGATGGCGCACGGCAGCTCGGTGCTCTGCCTTCATTCTTACGCTCTTCGTACCGTGTCGCGCTTTCATTCTGCCGGAGTCGAGCCGTCGTCTACTTCTCGCACAGGGAGCCGCGGTGCCGGCAGAGAAACCCTCCGTGCTGCTGCTTCTGCCGAAACACGCCTGGGCTATGCCCTTTCCCTCGCAGCGCTAGGTAGCACCACATTCTGTTTGCGCGGTAGCCTGAATCTCAACGGAAAGATTCTCGGCTACGTCTGGCACAGAGAACAGCTTTAGGTCAACAAGCTCACCCAGAGCTTACCCTCGACGCGTGCAAACCTGTACTTGCACCACATTCCAGTGGCAGCCCTCTTTCCTTTCCAGCCTGCACGGCGCCGTCAGATCGCGGTGCTCTCTGCACCTGCCCTCTCGCTTCCGAGTGCCGGCGCGCACACTACAGCCTTGCAGGGAGCGAAGAGGCGGAGAGGCGTCTCGCACAGAAGGACGGGCCAGGACGCAAAGATGGTCTTCCTTTCTCCTCCTCCTTGCCCGAATGGTGGTGCTGTGTTGAAAGTCTTGGCCAGCGAAAGGCTCATCCAGCAAGCGTTTCTCTCCTGACGCATTTCGCTGAGCGAGAGCTACACGGACACTTTCGACGCTGGGAAACAGCAAGAGAATGACGGTACGTCGAGCTGAGGAAAAGCCGTGCACAGCAGCCTGTGGCTGCGTGCAGTGTTCGCGCTGAAGAGCGGCAAAGCTCCAAGCCATCGCTGCGCTTCAGTTCTGTCCAGAGCCCAGAAGGCGAAGGACGAAGCAGCTGGGCACCGGCTTCATGCACTTCAGTGCAGCGACTCGCAAATGTCCAGCCTGTGGCTGCGTGCAGTGTTCACGCTGAAGAGCGGCAAAGCTCCAAGCCATCGCTGCGCTTCAGTTCTGTCCAGAGCCCAGAAGGCGAAGGACGAAGCAGCTGGGCACCGGCTTCATGCACTTCAGTGGAGAGACTCGCAAATGTCCAGCCGAGAGCTGCTTCACAAGCAGGTTCCGCTGAGAATGCTCTGGGCTGCTTCAGAAAGGAAGGCGCAGCCCTTGCACTCCAGCACACAAGCTGGCCAGAAACAGGTTCTTACACCTCCAGTGCTGCCGAGTCCATGCAGCTTGAGCACACCCAGAAGGACGCGCCCAGAAAGAAGGCGTTCTTCAAGTACCCCCCACTCCTCCAAGTAGCCTTGAAACCGGGCGCAACGCGCTGCGGCTCGAAAGCTCCTCTCTCAGAGAGATGTGCCGTCACATGATGCACTCTCGCAGCTCCGTTGCCCACTTGCAGCAGCTGCTGCTACCAAAGCAAAAGGCTCCAGAAGTAAAAGCCACTGCTGCGCTGCACTTTCCCCTTGCCTCCCGTAAAGCACCAGAAACCGCCCGCTGCACGCTGTATTTCCATTCTCTGCCGCATCTGCCACTGTTACCTCGGCGCGTTGAAGCCTAAACCTGGGCACAGTTCTTTCCAGGGAAAGCTGGAAGAGAAAGAGGTAGCAGCACCAGTAGCTGCGAGTGGAACTTTCTGTTTTCAAGTGCTAACGTGAATCCGCAAAGGAGCCGGTGGCCAGGCACGCTTCCTCTTGCAGCCTGCGCGATGGCGCACGGCAGCTCGGTGCTCTGCCTTCATTCTTACGCTCTTCGTACCGTGTCGCGCTTTCATTCTGCCGGAGTCGAGCCGTCGTCTACTTCTCGCACAGGGAGCCGCGGTGCCGGCAGAGAAACCCTCCGTGCTGCTGCTTCTGCCGAAACACGCCTGGGCTATGCCCTTTCCCTCGCAGCGCTAGGTAGCACCACATTCTGTTTGCGCGGTAGCCTGAATCTCAACGGAAAGATTCTCGGCTACGTCTGGCACAGACAACAGCTTTAGGTCAACAAGCTCACCCAGAGCTTACCCTCGACGCGTGCAAACCTGTACTTGCACCACATTCCAGTGGCAGCCCTCTTTCCTTTCCAGCCTGCACGGCGCCGTCAGATCGCGGTGCTCTCTGCACCTGCCCTCTCGCTTCCGCGTGCCGGCGCGCACACTACAGCCTTGCAGGGAGCGAAGAGGCGGAGAGGCGTCTCGCACAGAAGGACGGGCCAGGACGCAAAGGTGGTCTTCCTTTCTCCTCCTCCTTGCCCGAATGGTGGTGCTGTGTTGAAAGTCTTGGCCAGCGAAAGGCTCATCCAGCAAGCGTTTCTCTCCTGACGCATTTCGCTGAGCGAGAGCTACACGGACACTTTCGACGCTGGGAAACAGCAAGAGAATGACGGTACGTCGAGCTGAGGAAAAGCCGTGCACAGCAGCCTGTGGCTGCGTGCAGTGTTCGCGCTGAAGAGCGGCAAAGCTCCAAGCCATCGCTGCGCTTCAGTTCTGTCCAGAGCCCAGAAGGCGAAGGACGAAGCAGCTGGGCACCGGCTTCATGCACTTCAGTGCAGCGACTCGCAAATGTCCAGCCTGTGGCTGCGTGCAGTGTTCACGCTGAAGAGCGGCAAAGCTCCAAGCCATCGCTGCGCTTCAGTTCTGTCCAGAGCCCAGAAGGCGAAGGACGAAGCAGCTGGGCACCGGCTTCATGCACTTCAGTGGAGAGACTCGCAAATGTCCAGCCGAGAGCTGCTTCACAAGCAGGTTCCGCTGAGAATGCTCTGGGCTGCTTCAGAAAGGAAGGCGCAGCCCTTGCACTCCAGCACACAAGCTGGCCAGAAACAGGTTCTTACACCTCCAGTGCTGCCGAGTCCATGCAGCTTGAGCACACCCAGAAGGACGCGCCCAGAAAGAAGGCGTTCTTCAAGTACCCCCCACTCCTCCAAGTAGCCTTGAAACCGGGCGCAACGCGCTGCGGCTCGAAAGCTCCTCTCTCAGAGAGATGTGCCGTCACATGATGCACTCTCGCAGCTCCGTTGCCCACTTGCAGCAGCTGCTGCTACCAAAGCAAAAGGCTCCAGAAGTAAAAGCCACTGCTGCGCTGCACTTTCCCCTTGCCTCCCGTAAAGCACCAGAAACCGCCCGCTGCACGCTGTATTTCCATTCTCTGCCGCATCTGCCACTGTTACCTCGGCGCGTTGAAGCCTAAACCTGGGCACAGTTCTTTCCAGGGAAAGCTGGAAGAGAAAGAGGTAGCAGCACCAGTAGCTGCGAGTGGAACTTTCTGTTTTCAAGTGCTAACGTGAATCCGCAAAGGAGCCGGTGGCCAGGCACGCTTCCTCTTGCAGCCTGCGCGATGGCGCACGGCAGCTCGGTGCTCTGCCTTCATTCTTACGCTCTTCGTACCGTGTCGCGCTTTCATTCTGCCGGAGTCGAGCCGTCGTCTACTTCTCGCACAGGGAGCCGCGGTGCCGGCAGAGAAACCCTCCGTGCTGCTGCTTCTGCCGAAACACGCCTGGGCTATGCCCTTTCCCTCGCAGCGCTAGGTAGCACCACATTCTGTTTGCGCGGTAGCCTGAATCTCAACGGAAAGATTCTCGGCTACGTCTGGCACAGAGAACAGCTTTAGGTCAACAAGCTCACCCAGAGCTTACCCTCGACGCGTGCAAACCTGTACTTGCACCACATTCCAGTGGCAGCCCTCTTTCCTTTCCAGCCTGCACGGCGCCGTCAGATCGCGGTGCTCTCTGCACCTGCCCTCTCGCTTCCGCGTGCCGGCGCGCACACTACAGCCTTGCAGGGAGCGAAGAGGCGGAGAGGCGTCTCGCACAGAAGGACGGGCCAGGACGCAAAGGTGGTCTTCCTTTCTCCTCCTCCTTGCCCGAATGGTGGTGCTGTGTTGAAAGTCTTGGCCAGCGAAAGGCTCATCCAGCAAGTGTTTCTCTCCTGACGCATTTCGCTGAGCGAGAGCTACACGGACACTTTCGACGCTGGGAAACAGCAAGACAATGACTGTACGTCGAGCTGAGGAAAAGCCGTGCACAGCAGCCTGTGGCTGCGTGCAGTGTTCGCGCTGAAGAGCGGCAAAGCTCCAAGCCATCGCTGCGCTTCAGTTCTGTCCAGAGCCCAGAAGGCGAAGGACGAAGCAGCTGGGCACCGGCTTCATGCACTTCAGTGCAGCGACTCGCAAATGTCCAGCCTGTGGCTGCGTGCAGTGTTCACGCTGAAGAGCGGCAAAGCTCCAAGCCATCGCTGCGCTTCAGTTCTGTCCAGAGCCCAGAAAGCGAAGGACGAAGCAGCTGGGCACCGGCTTCATGCACTTCAGTGCAGCGACTCGCAAATGTCCAGCCGAGAGCTGCTTCACAAGCAGGTTCCGCTGAGAATGCTCTGGGCTGCTTCAGAAAGGAAGGCGCAGCCCTTGCACTCCAGCACACAAGCTGGCCAGATACAGGTTCTTACACCTCCAGTGCTGCCTAGTCCATGCAGCTTGAGCACACCCAGAAGGACGCGCCCAGAAAGAAGGCGTTCTTCAAGTACCCCCCACTCCTCCAAGTAGCCTTGAAACCGGGCGCAACGCGCTGCGGCTCGAAAGCTCCTCTCTCAGAGAGATGTGCCGTCACATGATGCACTCTCGCAGCTCCGTTGCCCACTTGCAGCAGCTGCTGCTACCAAAGCAAAAGGCTCCAGAAGTAAAAGCCACTGCTGCGCTGCACTTTCCCCTTGCCTCCCGTAAAGCACCAGAAACCGCCCGCTGCACGCTGTATTTCCATTCTCTGCCGCATCTGCCACTGTTACCTCGGCGCGTTGAAGCCTAAACCTGGGCACAGTTCTTTCCAGGGAAAGCTGGAAGAGAAAGAGGTAGCAGCACCAGTAGCTGCGAGTGGAACTTTCTGTTTTCAAGTGCTAACGTGAATCCGCAAAGGAGCCGGTGGCCAGGCACGCTTCCTCTTGCAGCCTGCGCGATGGCGCACGGCAGCTCGGTGCTCTGCCTTCATTCTTACGCTCTTCGTACCGTGTCGCGCTTTCATTCTGCCGGAGTCGAGCCGTCGTCTACTTCTCGCACAGGGAGCCGCGGTGCCGGCAGAGAAACCCTCCGTGCTGCTGCTTCTGCCGAAACACGCCTGGGCTATGCCCTTTCCCTCGCAGCGCTAGGTAGCACCACATTCTGTTTGCGCGGTAGCCTGAATCTCAACGGAAAGATTCTCGGCTACGTCTGGCACAGAGAACAGCTTTAGGTCAACAAGCTCACCCAGAGCTTACCCTCGACGCGTGCAAACCTGTACTTGCACCACATTCCAGTGGCAGCCCTCTTTCCTTTCCAGCCTGCACGGCGCCGTCAGATCGCGGTGCTCTCTGCACCTGCCCTCTCGCTTCCGCGTGCCGGCGCGCACACTACAGCCTTGCAGGGAGCGAAGAGGCGGAGAGGCGTCTCGCACAGAAGGACGGGCCAGGACGCAAAGGTGGTCTTCCTTTCTCCTCCTCCTTGCCCGAATGGTGGTGCTGTGTTGAAAGTCTTGGCCAGCGAAAGGCTCATCCAGCAAGTGTTTCTCTCCTGACGCATTTCGCTGAGCGAGAGCTACACGGACACTTTCGACGCTGGGAAACAGCAAGACAATGACTGTACGTCGAGCTGAGGAAAAGCCGTGCACAGCAGCCTGTGGCTGCGTGCAGTGTTCGCGCTGAAGAGCGGCAAAGCTCCAAGCCATCGCTGCGCTTCAGTTCTGTCCAGAGCCCAGAAGGCGAAGGACGAAGCAGCTGGGCACCGGCTTCATGCACTTCAGTGCAGCGACTCGCAAATGTCCAGCCTGTGGCTGCGTGCAGTGTTCACGCTGAAGAGCGGCAAAGCTCCAAGCCATCGCTGCGCTTCAGTTCTGTCCAGAGCCCAGAAAGCGAAGGACGAAGCAGCTGGGCACCGGCTTCATGCACTTCAGTGCAGCGACTCGCAAATGTCCAGCCGAGAGCTGCTTCACAAGCAGGTTCCGCTGAGAATGCTCTGGGCTGCTTCAGAAAGGAAGGCGCAGCCCTTGCACTCCAGCACACAAGCTGGCCAGATACAGGTTCTTACACCTCCAGTGCTGCCTAGTCCATGCAGCTTGAGCACACCCAGAAGGACGCGCCCAGAAAGAAGGCGTTCTTCAAGTACCCCCCACTCCTCCAAGTAGCCTTGAAACCGGGCGCAACGCGCTGCGGCTCGAAAGCTCCTCTCTCAGAGAGATGTGCCGTCACATGATGCACTCTCGCAGCTCCGTTGCCCACTTGCAGCAGCTGCTGCTACCAAAGCAAAAGGCTCCAGAAGTAAAAGCCACTGCTGCGCTGCACTTTCCCCTTGCCTCCCGTAAAGCACCAGAAACCGCCCGCTGCACGCTGTATTTCCATTCTCTGCCGCATCTGCCACTGTTACCTCGGCGCGTTGAAGCCTAAACCTGGGCACAGTTCTTTCCAGGGAAAGCTGGAAGAGAAAGAGGTAGCAGCACCAGTAGCTGCGAGTGGAACTTTCTGTTTTCAAGTGCTAACGTGAATCCGCAAAGGAGCCGGTGGCCAGGCACGCTTCCTCTTGCAGCCTGCGCGATGGCGCACGGCAGCTCGGTGCTCTGCCTTCATTCTTACGCTCTTCGTACCGTGTCGCGCTTTCATTCTGCCGGAGTCGAGCCGTCGTCTACTTCTCGCACAGGGAGCCGCGGTGCCGGCAGAGAAACCCTCCGTGCTGCTGCTTCTGCCGAAACACGCCTGGGCTATGCCCTTTCCCTCGCAGCGCTAGGTAGCACCACATTCTGTTTGCGCGGTAGCCTGAATCTCAACGGAAAGATTCTCGGCTACGTCTGGCACAGAGAACAGCTTTAGGTCAACAAGCTCACCCAGAGCTTACCCTCGACGCGTGCAAACCTGTACTTGCACCACATTCCAGTGGCAGCCCTCTTTCCTTTCCAGCCTGCACGGCGCCGTCAGATCGCGGTGCTCTCTGCACCTGCCCTCTCGCTTCCGAGTGCCGGCGCGCACACTACAGCCTTGCAGGGAGCGAAGAGGCGGAGAGGCGTCTCGCACAGAAGGACGGGCCAGGACGCAAAGATGGTCTTCCTTTCTCCTCCTCCTTGCCCGAATGGTGGTGCTGTGTTGAAAGTCTTGGCCAGCGAAAGGCTCATCCAGCAAGTGTTTCTCTCCTGACGCATTTCGCTGAGCGAGAGCTACACGGACACTTTCGACGCTGGGAAACAGCAAGACAATGACTGTACGTCGAGCTGAGGAAAAGCCGTGCACAGCAGCCTGTGGCTGCGTGCAGTGTTCGCGCTGAAGAGCGGCAAAGCTCCAAGCCATCGCTGCGCTTCAGTTCTGTCCAGAGCCCAGAAGGCGAAGGACGAAGCAGCTGGGCACCGGCTTCATGCACTTCAGTGCAGCGACTCGCAAATGTCCAGCCGAGAGCTGCTTCACAAGCAGGTTCCGCTGAGAATGCTCTGGGCTGCTTCAGAAAGGAAGGCGCAGCCCTTGCACTCCAGCACACAAGCTGGCCAGAAACAGGTTCTTACACCTCCAGTGCTGCCGAGTCCATGCAGCTTGAGCACACCCAGTAGGGCGCGCCCAGAAAGAAGGCGTTCTTCAAGTACCCCCCACTCCTCCAAGTAGCCTTGAAACCGGGCGCAACGCGCTGCGGCTCGAAAGCTCCTCTCTCAGAGAGATGTGCCGTCACATGATGCACTCTCGCAGCTCCGTTGCCCACTTGCAGCAGCTGCTGCTACCAAAGCAAAAGGCTCCAGAAGTAAAAGCCACTGCTGCGCTGCACTTTCCCCTTGCCTCCCGTAAAGCACCAGAAACCGCCCGCTGCACGCTGTATTTCCATTCTCTGCCGCATCTGCCACTGTTACCTCGGCGCGTTGAAGCCTAAACCTGGGCACAGTTCTTTCCAGGGAAAGCTGGAAGAGAAAGAGGTAGCAGCACCAGTAGCTGCGAGTGGAACTTTCTGTTTTCAAGTGCTAACGTGAATCCGCAAAGGAGCCGGTGGCCAGGCACGCTTCCTCTTGCAGCCTGCGCGATGGCGCACGGCAGCTCGGTGCTCTGCCTTCATTCTTACGCTCTTCGTACCGTGTCGCGCTTTCATTCTGCCGGAGTCGAGCCGTCGTCTACTTCTCGCACAGGGAGCCGCGGTGCCGGCAGAGAAACCCTCCGTGCTGCTGCTTCTGCCGAAACACGCCTGGGCTATGCCCTTTCCCTCGCAGCGCTAGGTAGCACCACATTCTGTTTGCGCGGTAGCCTGAATCTCAACGGAAAGATTCTCGGCTACGTCTGGCACAGAGAACAGCTTTAGGTCAACAAGCTCACCCAGAGCTTACCCTCGACGCGTGCAAACCTGTACTTGCACCACATTCCAGTGGCAGCCCTCTTTCCTTTCCAGCCTGCACGGCGCCGTCAGATCGCGGTGCTCTCTGCACCTGCCCTCTCGCTTCCGAGTGCCGGCGCGCACACTACAGCCTTGCAGGGAGCGAAGAGGCGGAGAGGCGTCTCGCACAGAAGGACGGGCCAGGACGCAAAGATGGTCTTCCTTTCTCCTCCTCCTTGCCCGAATGGTGGTGCTGTGTTGAAAGTCTTGGCCAGCGAAAGGCTCATCCAGCAAGCGTTTCTCTCCTGACGCATTTCGCTGAGCGAGAGCTACACGGACACTTTCGACGCTGGGAAACAGCAAGAGAATGACGGTACGTCGAGCTGAGGAAAAGCCGTGCACAGCAGCCTGTGGCTGCGTGCAGTGTTCGCGCTGAAGAGCGGCAAAGCTCCAAGCCATCGCTGCGCTTCAGTTCTGTCCAGAGCCCAGAAGGCGAAGGACGAAGCAGCTGGGCACCGGCTTCATGCACTTCAGTGCAGCGACTCGCAAATGTCCAGCCTGTGGCTGCGTGCAGTGTTCACGCTGAAGAGCGGCAAAGCTCCAAGCCATCGCTGCGCTTCAGTTCTGTCCAGAGCCCAGAAGGCGAAGGACGAAGCAGCTGGGCACCGGCTTCATGCACTTCAGTGGAGAGACTCGCAAATGTCCAGCCGAGAGCTGCTTCACAAGCAGGTTCCGCTGAGAATGCTCTGGGCTGCTTCAGAAAGGAAGGCGCAGCCCTTGCACTCCAGCACACAAGCTGGCCAGAAACAGGTTCTTACACCTCCAGTGCTGCCGAGTCCATGCAGCTTGAGCACACCCAGAAGGACGCGCCCAGAAAGAAGGCGTTCTTCAAGTACCCCCCACTCCTCCAAGTAGCCTTGAAACCGGGCGCAACGCGCTGCGGCTCGAAAGCTCCTCTCTCAGAGAGATGTGCCGTCACATGATGCACTCTCGCAGCTCCGTTGCCCACTTGCAGCAGCTGCTGCTACCAAAGCAAAAGGCTCCAGAAGTAAAAGCCACTGCTGCGCTGCACTTTCCCCTTGCCTCCCGTAAAGCACCAGAAACCGCCCGCTGCACGCTGTATTTCCATTCTCTGCCGCATCTGCCACTGTTACCTCGGCGCGTTGAAGCCTAAACCTGGGCACAGTTCTTTCCAGGGAAAGCTGGAAGAGAAAGAGGTAGCAGCACCAGTAGCTGCGAGTGGAACTTTCTGTTTTCAAGTGCTAACGTGAATCCGCAAAGGAGCCGGTGGCCAGGCACGCTTCCTCTTGCAGCCTGCGCGATGGCGCACGGCAGCTCGGTGCTCTGCCTTCATTCTTACGCTCTTCGTACCGTGTCGCGCTTTCATTCTGCCGGAGTCGAGCCGTCGTCTACTTCTCGCACAGGGAGCCGCGGTGCCGGCAGAGAAACCCTCCGTGCTGCTGCTTCTGCCGAAACACGCCTGGGCTATGCCCTTTCCCTCGCAGCGCTAGGTAGCACCACATTCTGTTTGCGCGGTAGCCTGAATCTCAACGGAAAGATTCTCGGCTACGTCTGGCACAGAGAACAGCTTTAGGTCAACAAGCTCACCCAGAGCTTACCCTCGACGCGTGCAAACCTGTACTTGCACCACATTCCAGTGGCAGCCCTCTTTCCTTTCCAGCCTGCACGGCGCCGTCAGATCGCGGTGCTCTCTGCACCTGCCCTCTCGCTTCCGCGTGCCGGCGCGCACACTACAGCCTTGCAGGGAGCGAAGAGGCGGAGAGGCGTCTCGCACAGAAGGACGGGCCAGGACGCAAAGGTGGTCTTCCTTTCTCCTCCTCCTTGCCCGAATGGTGGTGCTGTGTTGAAAGTCTTGGCCAGCGAAAGGCTCATCCAGCAAGCGTTTCTCTCCTGACGCATTTCGCTGAGCGAGAGCTACACGGACACTTTCGACGCTGGGAAACAGCAAGAGAATGACGGTACGTCGAGCTGAGGAAAAGCCGTGCACAGCAGCCTGTGGCTGCGTGCAGTGTTCGCGCTGAAGAGCGGCAAAGCTCCAAGCCATCGCTGCGCTTCAGTTCTGTCCAGAGCCCAGAAGGCGAAGGACGAAGCAGCTGGGCACCGGCTTCATGCACTTCAGTGCAGCGACTCGCAAATGTCCAGCCTGTGGCTGCGTGCAGTGTTCACGCTGAAGAGCGGCAAAGCTCCAAGCCATCGCTGCGCTTCAGTTCTGTCCAGAGCCCAGAAGGCGAAGGACGAAGCAGCTGGGCACCGGCTTCATGCACTTCAGTGGAGAGACTCGCAAATGTCCAGCCGAGAGCTGCTTCACAAGCAGGTTCCGCTGAGAATGCTCTGGGCTGCTTCAGAAAGGAAGGCGCAGCCCTTGCACTCCAGCACACAAGCTGGCCAGAAACAGGTTCTTACACCTCCAGTGCTGCCGAGTCCATGCAGCTTGAGCACACCCAGAAGGACGCGCCCAGAAAGAAGGCGTTCTTCAAGTACCCCCCACTCCTCCAAGTAGCCTTGAAACCGGGCGCAACGCGCTGCGGCTCGAAAGCTCCTCTCTCAGAGAGATGTGCCGTCACATGATGCACTCTCGCAGCTCCGTTGCCCACTTGCAGCAGCTGCTGCTACCAAAGCAAAAGGCTCCAGAAGTAAAAGCCACTGCTGCGCTGCACTTTCCCCTTGCCTCCCGTAAAGCACCAGAAACCGCCCGCTGCACGCTGTATTTCCATTCTCTGCCGCATCTGCCACTGTTACCTCGGCGCGTTGAAGCCTAAACCTGGGCACAGTTCTTTCCAGGGAAAGCTGGAAGAGAAAGAGGTAGCAGCACCAGTAGCTGCGAGTGGAACTTTCTGTTTTCAAGTGCTAACGTGAATCCGCAAAGGAGCCGGTGGCCAGGCACGCTTCCTCTTGCAGCCTGCGCGATGGCGCACGGCAGCTCGGTGCTCTGCCTTCATTCTTACGCTCTTCGTACCGTGTCGCGCTTTCATTCTGCCGGAGTCGAGCCGTCGTCTACTTCTCGCACAGGGAGCCGCGGTGCCGGCAGAGAAACCCTCCGTGCTGCTGCTTCTGCCGAAACACGCCTGGGCTATGCCCTTTCCCTCGCAGCGCTAGGTAGCACCACATTCTGTTTGCGCGGTAGCCTGAATCTCAACGGAAAGATTCTCGGCTACGTCTGGCACAGAGAACAGCTTTAGGTCAACAAGCTCACCCAGAGCTTACCCTCGACGCGTGCAAACCTGTACTTGCACCACATTCCAGTGGCAGCCCTCTTTCCTTTCCAGCCTGCACGGCGCCGTCAGATCGCGGTGCTCTCTGCACCTGCCCTCTCGCTTCCGCGTGCCGGCGCGCACACTACAGCCTTGCAGGGAGCGAAGAGGCGGAGAGGCGTCTCGCACAGAAGGACGGGCCAGGACGCAAAGGTGGTCTTCCTTTCTCCTCCTCCTTGCCCGAATGGTGGTGCTGTGTTGAAAGTCTTGGCCAGCGAAAGGCTCATCCAGCAAGTGTTTCTCTCCTGACGCATTTCGCTGAGCGAGAGCTACACGGACACTTTCGACGCTGGGAAACAGCAAGACAATGACTGTACGTCGAGCTGAGGAAAAGCCGTGCACAGCAGCCTGTGGCTGCGTGCAGTGTTCGCGCTGAAGAGCGGCAAAGCTCCAAGCCATCGCTGCGCTTCAGTTCTGTCCAGAGCCCAGAAGGCGAAGGACGAAGCAGCTGGGCACCGGCTTCATGCACTTCAGTGCAGCGACTCGCAAATGTCCAGCCTGTGGCTGCGTGCAGTGTTCACGCTGAAGAGCGGCAAAGCTCCAAGCCATCGCTGCGCTTCAGTTCTGTCCAGAGCCCAGAAAGCGAAGGACGAAGCAGCTGGGCACCGGCTTCATGCACTTCAGTGCAGCGACTCGCAAATGTCCAGCCGAGAGCTGCTTCACAAGCAGGTTCCGCTGAGAATGCTCTGGGCTGCTTCAGAAAGGAAGGCGCAGCCCTTGCACTCCAGCACACAAGCTGGCCAGATACAGGTTCTTACACCTCCAGTGCTGCCTAGTCCATGCAGCTTGAGCACACCCAGAAGGACGCGCCCAGAAAGAAGGCGTTCTTCAAGTACCCCCCACTCCTCCAAGTAGCCTTGAAACCGGGCGCAACGCGCTGCGGCTCGAAAGCTCCTCTCTCAGAGAGATGTGCCGTCACATGATGCACTCTCGCAGCTCCGTTGCCCACTTGCAGCAGCTGCTGCTACCAAAGCAAAAGGCTCCAGAAGTAAAAGCCACTGCTGCGCTGCACTTTCCCCTTGCCTCCCGTAAAGCACCAGAAACCGCCCGCTGCACGCTGTATTTCCATTCTCTGCCGCATCTGCCACTGTTACCTCGGCGCGTTGAAGCCTAAACCTGGGCACAGTTCTTTCCAGGGAAAGCTGGAAGAGAAAGAGGTAGCAGCACCAGTAGCTGCGAGTGGAACTTTCTGTTTTCAAGTGCTAACGTGAATCCGCAAAGGAGCCGGTGGCCAGGCACGCTTCCTCTTGCAGCCTGCGCGATGGCGCACGGCAGCTCGGTGCTCTGCCTTCATTCTTACGCTCTTCGTACCGTGTCGCGCTTTCATTCTGCCGGAGTCGAGCCGTCGTCTACTTCTCGCACAGGGAGCCGCGGTGCCGGCAGAGAAACCCTCCGTGCTGCTGCTTCTGCCGAAACACGCCTGGGCTATGCCCTTTCCCTCGCAGCGCTAGGTAGCACCACATTCTGTTTGCGCGGTAGCCTGAATCTCAACGGAAAGATTCTCGGCTACGTCTGGCACAGAGAACAGCTTTAGGTCAACAAGCTCACCCAGAGCTTACCCTCGACGCGTGCAAACCTGTACTTGCACCACATTCCAGTGGCAGCCCTCTTTCCTTTCCAGCCTGCACGGCGCCGTCAGATCGCGGTGCTCTCTGCACCTGCCCTCTCGCTTCCGAGTGCCGGCGCGCACACTACAGCCTTGCAGGGAGCGAAGAGGCGGAGAGGCGTCTCGCACAGAAGGACGGGCCAGGACGCAAAGATGGTCTTCCTTTCTCCTCCTCCTTGCCCGAATGGTGGTGCTGTGTTGAAAGTCTTGGCCAGCGAAAGGCTCATCCAGCAAGTGTTTCTCTCCTGACGCATTTCGCTGAGCGAGAGCTACACGGACACTTTCGACGCTGGGAAACAGCAAGACAATGACTGTACGTCGAGCTGAGGAAAAGCCGTGCACAGCAGCCTGTGGCTGCGTGCAGTGTTCGCGCTGAAGAGCGGCAAAGCTCCAAGCCATCGCTGCGCTTCAGTTCTGTCCAGAGCCCAGAAGGCGAAGGACGAAGCAGCTGGGCACCGGCTTCATGCACTTCAGTGCAGCGACTCGCAAATGTCCAGCCGAGAGCTGCTTCACAAGCAGGTTCCGCTGAGAATGCTCTGGGCTGCTTCAGAAAGGAAGGCGCAGCCCTTGCACTCCAGCACACAAGCTGGCCAGAAACAGGTTCTTACACCTCCAGTGCTGCCGAGTCCATGCAGCTTGAGCACACCCAGTAGGGCGCGCCCAGAAAGAAGGCGTTCTTCAAGTACCCCCCACTCCTCCAAGTAGCCTTGAAACCGGGCGCAACGCGCTGCGGCTCGAAAGCTCCTCTCTCAGAGAGATGTGCCGTCACATGATGCACTCTCGCAGCTCCGTTGCCCACTTGCAGCAGCTGCTGCTACCAAAGCAAAAGGCTCCAGAAGTAAAAGCCACTGCTGCGCTGCACTTTCCCCTTGCCTCCCGTAAAGCACCAGAAACCGCCCGCTGCACGCTGTATTTCCATTCTCTGCCGCATCTGCCACTGTTACCTCGGCGCGTTGAAGCCTAAACCTGGGCACAGTTCTTTCCAGGGAAAGCTGGAAGAGAAAGAGGTAGCAGCACCAGTAGCTGCGAGTGGAACTTTCTGTTTTCAAGTGCTAACGTGAATCCGCAAAGGAGCCGGTGGCCAGGCACGCTTCCTCTTGCAGCCTGCGCGATGGCGCACGGCAGCTCGGTGCTCTGCCTTCATTCTTACGCTCTTCGTACCGTGTCGCGCTTTCATTCTGCCGGAGTCGAGCCGTCGTCTACTTCTCGCACAGGGAGCCGCGGTGCCGGCAGAGAAACCCTCCGTGCTGCTGCTTCTGCCGAAACACGCCTGGGCTATGCCCTTTCCCTCGCAGCGCTAGGTAGCACCACATTCTGTTTGCGCGGTAGCCTGAATCTCAACGGAAAGATTCTCGGCTACGTCTGGCACAGAGAACAGCTTTAGGTCAACAAGCTCACCCAGAGCTTACCCTCGACGCGTGCAAACCTGTACTTGCACCACATTCCAGTGGCAGCCCTCTTTCCTTTCCAGCCTGCACGGCGCCGTCAGATCGCGGTGCTCTCTGCACCTGCCCTCTCGCTTCCGAGTGCCGGCGCGCACACTACAGCCTTGCAGGGAGCGAAGAGGCGGAGAGGCGTCTCGCACAGAAGGACGGGCCAGGACGCAAAGATGGTCTTCCTTTCTCCTCCTCCTTGCCCGAATGGTGGTGCTGTGTTGAAAGTCTTGGCCAGCGAAAGGCTCATCCAGCAAGCGTTTCTCTCCTGACGCATTTCGCTGAGCGAGAGCTACACGGACACTTTCGACGCTGGGAAACAGCAAGAGAATGACGGTACGTCGAGCTGAGGAAAAGCCGTGCACAGCAGCCTGTGGCTGCGTGCAGTGTTCGCGCTGAAGAGCGGCAAAGCTCCAAGCCATCGCTGCGCTTCAGTTCTGTCCAGAGCCCAGAAGGCGAAGGACGAAGCAGCTGGGCACCGGCTTCATGCACTTCAGTGCAGCGACTCGCAAATGTCCAGCCTGTGGCTGCGTGCAGTGTTCACGCTGAAGAGCGGCAAAGCTCCAAGCCATCGCTGCGCTTCAGTTCTGTCCAGAGCCCAGAAGGCGAAGGACGAAGCAGCTGGGCACCGGCTTCATGCACTTCAGTGGAGAGACTCGCAAATGTCCAGCCGAGAGCTGCTTCACAAGCAGGTTCCGCTGAGAATGCTCTGGGCTGCTTCAGAAAGGAAGGCGCAGCCCTTGCACTCCAGCACACAAGCTGGCCAGAAACAGGTTCTTACACCTCCAGTGCTGCCGAGTCCATGCAGCTTGAGCACACCCAGAAGGACGCGCCCAGAAAGAAGGCGTTCTTCAAGTACCCCCCACTCCTCCAAGTAGCCTTGAAACCGGGCGCAACGCGCTGCGGCTCGAAAGCTCCTCTCTCAGAGAGATGTGCCGTCACATGATGCACTCTCGCAGCTCCGTTGCCCACTTGCAGCAGCTGCTGCTACCAAAGCAAAAGGCTCCAGAAGTAAAAGCCACTGCTGCGCTGCACTTTCCCCTTGCCTCCCGTAAAGCACCAGAAACCGCCCGCTGCACGCTGTATTTCCATTCTCTGCCGCATCTGCCACTGTTACCTCGGCGCGTTGAAGCCTAAACCTGGGCACAGTTCTTTCCAGGGAAAGCTGGAAGAGAAAGAGGTAGCAGCACCAGTAGCTGCGAGTGGAACTTTCTGTTTTCAAGTGCTAACGTGAATCCGCAAAGGAGCCGGTGGCCAGGCACGCTTCCTCTTGCAGCCTGCGCGATGGCGCACGGCAGCTCGGTGCTCTGCCTTCATTCTTACGCTCTTCGTACCGTGTCGCGCTTTCATTCTGCCGGAGTCGAGCCGTCGTCTACTTCTCGCACAGGGAGCCGCGGTGCCGGCAGAGAAACCCTCCGTGCTGCTGCTTCTGCCGAAACACGCCTGGGCTATGCCCTTTCCCTCGCAGCGCTAGGTAGCACCACATTCTGTTTGCGCGGTAGCCTGAATCTCAACGGAAAGATTCTCGGCTACGTCTGGCACAGAGAACAGCTTTAGGTCAACAAGCTCACCCAGAGCTTACCCTCGACGCGTGCAAACCTGTACTTGCACCACATTCCAGTGGCAGCGCTCTTTCCTTTCCAGCCTGCACGGCGCCGTCAGATCGCGGTGCTCTCTGCACCTGCCCTCTCGCTTCCGAGTGCCGGCGCGCACACTACAGCCTTGCAGGGAGCGAAGAGGCGGAGAGGCGTCTCGCACAGAAGGACGGGCCAGGACGCAAAGGTGGTCTTCCTTTCTCCTCCTCCTTGCCCGAATGGTGGTGCTGTGTTGAAAGTCTTGGCCAGCGAAAGGCTCATCCAGCAAGTGTTTCTCTCCTGACGCATTTCGCTGAGCGAGAGCTACACGGACACTTTCGACGCTGGGAAACAGCAAGAGAATGACGGTACGTCGAGCTGAGGAAAAGCCGTGCACAGCAGCCTGTGGCTGCGTGCAGTGTTCGCGCTGAAGAGCGGCAAAGCTCCAAGCCATCGCTGCGCTTCAGTTCTGTCCAGAGCCCAGAAGGCGAAGGACGAAGCAGCTGGGCACCGGCTTCATGCACTTCAGTGCAGCGACTCGCAAATGTCCAGCCTGTGGCTGCGTGCAGTGTTCACGCTGAAGAGCGGCAAAGCTCCAAGCCATCGCTGCGCTTCAGTTCTGTCCAGAGCCCAGAAGGCGAAGGACGAAGCAGCTGGGCACCGGCTTCATGCACTTCAGTGGAGAGACTCGCAAATGTCCAGCCGAGAGCTGCTTCACAAGCAGGTTCCGCTGAGAATGCTCTGGGCTGCTTCAGAAAGGAAGGCGCAGCCCTTGCACTCCAGCACACAAGCTGGCCAGAAACAGGTTCTTACACCTCCAGTGCTGCCGAGTCCATGCAGCTTGAGCACACCCAGAAGGACGCGCCCAGAAAGAAGGCGTTCTTCAAGTACCCCCCACTCCTCCAAGTAGCCTTGAAACCGGGCGCAACGCGCTGCGGCTCGAAAGCTCCTCTCTCAGAGAGATGTGCCGTCACATGATGCACTCTCGCAGCTCCGTTGCCCACTTGCAGCAGCTGCTGCTACCAAAGCAAAAGGCTCCAGAAGTAAAAGCCACTGCTGCGCTGCACTTTCCCCTTGCCTCCCGTAAAGCACCAGAAACCGCCCGCTGCACGCTGTATTTCCATTCTCTGCCGCATCTGCCACTGTTACCTCGGCGCGTTGAAGCCTAAACCTGGGCACAGTTCTTTCCAGGGAAAGCTGGAAGAGAAAGAGGTAGCAGCACCAGTAGCTGCGAGTGGAACTTTCTGTTTTCAAGTGCTAACGTGAATCCGCAAAGGAGCCGGTGGCCAGGCACGCTTCCTCTTGCAGCCTGCGCGATGGCGCACGGCAGCTCGGTGCTCTGCCTTCATTCTTACGCTCTTCGTACCGTGTCGCGCTTTCATTCTGCCGGAGTCGAGCCGTCGTCTACTTCTCGCACAGGGAGCCGCGGTGCCGGCAGAGAAACCCTCCGTGCTGCTGCTTCTGCCGAAACACGCCTGGGCTATGCCCTTTCCCTCGCAGCGCTAGGTAGCACCACATTCTGTTTGCGCGGTAGCCTGAATCTCAACGGAAAGATTCTCGGCTACGTCTGGCACAGAGAACAGCTTTAGGTCAACAAGCTCACCCAGAGCTTACCCTCGACGCGTGCAAACCTGTACTTGCACCACATTCCAGTGGCAGCCCTCTTTCCTTTCCAGCCTGCACGGCGCCGTCAGATCGCGGTGCTCTCTGCACCTGCCCTCTCGCTTCCGCGTGCCGGCGCGCACACTACAGCCTTGCAGGGAGCGAAGAGGCGGAGAGGCGTCTCGCACAGAAGGACGGGCCAGGACGCAAAGGTGGTCTTCCTTTCTCCTCCTCCTTGCCCGAATGGTGGTGCTGTGTTGAAAGTCTTGGCCAGCGAAAGGCTCATCCAGCAAGTGTTTCTCTCCTGACGCATTTCGCTGAGCGAGAGCTACACGGACACTTTCGACGCTGGGAAACAGCAAGACAATGACTGTACGTCGAGCTGAGGAAAAGCCGTGCACAGCAGCCTGTGGCTGCGTGCAGTGTTCGCGCTGAAGAGCGGCAAAGCTCCAAGCCATCGCTGCGCTTCAGTTCTGTCCAGAGCCCAGAAGGCGAAGGACGAAGCAGCTGGGCACCGGCTTCATGCACTTCAGTGCAGCGACTCGCAAATGTCCAGCCTGTGGCTGCGTGCAGTGTTCACGCTGAAGAGCGGCAAAGCTCCAAGCCATCGCTGCGCTTCAGTTCTGTCCAGAGCCCAGAAAGCGAAGGACGAAGCAGCTGGGCACCGGCTTCATGCACTTCAGTGCAGCGACTCGCAAATGTCCAGCCGAGAGCTGCTTCACAAGCAGGTTCCGCTGAGAATGCTCTGGGCTGCTTCAGAAAGGAAGGCGCAGCCCTTGCACTCCAGCACACAAGCTGGCCAGATACAGGTTCTTACACCTCCAGTGCTGCCGAGTCCATGCAGCTTGAGCACACCCAGAAGGACGCGCCCAGAAAGAAGGCGTTCTTCAAGTACCCCCCACTCCTCCAAGTAGCCTTGAAACCGGGCGCAACGCGCTGCGGCTCGAAAGCTCCTCTCTCAGAGAGATGTGCCGTCACATGATGCACTCTCGCAGCTCCGTTGCCCACTTGCAGCAGCTGCTGCTACCAAAGCAAAAGGCTCCAGAAGTAAAAGCCACTGCTGCGCTGCACTTTCCCCTTGCCTCCCGTAAAGCACCAGAAACCGCCCGCTGCACGCTGTATTTCCATTCTCTGCCGCATCTGCCACTGTTACCTCGGCGCGTTGAAGCCTAAACCTGGGCACAGTTCTTTCCAGGGAAAGCTGGAAGAGAAAGAGGTAGCAGCACCAGTAGCTGCGAGTGGAACTTTCTGTTTTCAAGTGCTAACGTGAATCCGCAAAGGAGCCGGTGGCCAGGCACGCTTCCTCTTGCAGCCTGCGCGATGGCGCACGGCAGCTCGGTGCTCTGCCTTCATTCTTACGCTCTTCGTACCGTGTCGCGCTTTCATTCTGCCGGAGTCGAGCCGTCGTCTACTTCTCGCACAGGGAGCCGCGGTGCCGGCAGAGAAACCCTCCGTGCTGCTGCTTCTGCCGAAACACGCCTGGGCTATGCCCTTTCCCTCGCAGCGCTAGGTAGCACCACATTCTGTTTGCGCGGTAGCCTGAATCTCAACGGAAAGATTCTCGGCTACGTCTGGCACAGAGAACAGCTTTAGGTCAACAAGCTCACCCAGAGCTTACCCTCGACGCGTGCAAACCTGTACTTGCACCACATTCCAGTGGCAGCCCTCTTTCCTTTCCAGCCTGCACGGCGCCGTCAGATCGCGGTGCTCTCTGCACCTGCCCTCTCGCTTCCGAGTGCCGGCGCGCACACTACAGCCTTGCAGGGAGCGAAGAGGCGGAGAGGCGTCTCGCACAGAAGGACGGGCCAGGACGCAAAGATGGTCTTCCTTTCTCCTCCTCCTTGCCCGAATGGTGGTGCTGTGTTGAAAGTCTTGGCCAGCGAAAGGCTCATCCAGCAAGCGTTTCTCTCCTGACGCATTTCGCTGAGCGAGAGCTACACGGACACTTTCGACGCTGGGAAACAGCAAGAGAATGACGGTACGTCGAGCTGAGGAAAAGCCGTGCACAGCAGCCTGTGGCTGCGTGCAGTGTTCGCGCTGAAGAGCGGCAAAGCTCCAAGCCATCGCTGCGCTTCAGTTCTGTCCAGAGCCCAGAAGGCGAAGGACGAAGCAGCTGGGCACCGGCTTCATGCACTTCAGTGCAGCGACTCGCAAATGTCCAGCCTGTGGCTGCGTGCAGTGTTCACGCTGAAGAGCGGCAAAGCTCCAAGCCATCGCTGCGCTTCAGTTCTGTCCAGAGCCCAGAAGGCGAAGGACGAAGCAGCTGGGCACCGGCTTCATGCACTTCAGTGGAGAGACTCGCAAATGTCCAGCCGAGAGCTGCTTCACAAGCAGGTTCCGCTGAGAATGCTCTGGGCTGCTTCAGAAAGGAAGGCGCAGCCCTTGCACTCCAGCACACAAGCTGGCCAGAAACAGGTTCTTACACCTCCAGTGCTGCCGAGTCCATGCAGCTTGAGCACACCCAGAAGGACGCGCCCAGAAAGAAGGCGTTCTTCAAGTACCCCCCACTCCTCCAAGTAGCCTTGAAACCGGGCGCAACGCGCTGCGGCTCGAAAGCTCCTCTCTCAGAGAGATGTGCCGTCACATGATGCACTCTCGCAGCTCCGTTGCCCACTTGCAGCAGCTGCTGCTACCAAAGCAAAAGGCTCCAGAAGTAAAAGCCACTGCTGCGCTGCACTTTCCCCTTGCCTCCCGTAAAGCACCAGAAACCGCCCGCTGCACGCTGTATTTCCATTCTCTGCCGCATCTGCCACTGTTACCTCGGCGCGTTGAAGCCTAAACCTGGGCACAGTTCTTTCCAGGGAAAGCTGGAAGAGAAAGAGGTAGCAGCACCAGTAGCTGCGAGTGGAACTTTCTGTTTTCAAGTGCTAACGTGAATCCGCAAAGGAGCCGGTGGCCAGGCACGCTTCCTCTTGCAGCCTGCGCGATGGCGCACGGCAGCTCGGTGCTCTGCCTTCATTCTTACGCTCTTCGTACCGTGTCGCGCTTTCATTCTGCCGGAGTCGAGCCGTCGTCTACTTCTCGCACAGGGAGCCGCGGTGCCGGCAGAGAAACCCTCCGTGCTGCTGCTTCTGCCGAAACACGCCTGGGCTATGCCCTTTCCCTCGCAGCGCTAGGTAGCACCACATTCTGTTTGCGCGGTAGCCTGAATCTCAACGGAAAGATTCTCGGCTACGTCTGGCACAGAGAACAGCTTTAGGTCAACAAGCTCACCCAGAGCTTACCCTCGACGCGTGCAAACCTGTACTTGCACCACATTCCAGTGGCAGCCCTCTTTCCTTTCCAGCCTGCACGGCGCCGTCAGATCGCGGTGCTCTCTGCACCTGCCCTCTCGCTTCCGCGTGCCGGCGCGCACACTACAGCCTTGCAGGGAGCGAAGAGGCGGAGAGGCGTCTCGCACAGAAGGACGGGCCAGGACGCAAAGGTGGTCTTCCTTTCTCCTCCTCCTTGCCCGAATGGTGGTGCTGTGTTGAAAGTCTTGGCCAGCGAAAGGCTCATCCAGCAAGTGTTTCTCTCCTGACGCATTTCGCTGAGCGAGAGCTACACGGACACTTTCGACGCTGGGAAACAGCAAGACAATGACTGTACGTCGAGCTGAGGAAAAGCCGTGCACAGCAGCCTGTGGCTGCGTGCAGTGTTCGCGCTGAAGAGCGGCAAAGCTCCAAGCCATCGCTGCGCTTCAGTTCTGTCCAGAGCCCAGAAGGCGAAGGACGAAGCAGCTGGGCACCGGCTTCATGCACTTCAGTGCAGCGACTCGCAAATGTCCAGCCGTGAGCTGCTTCACAAGCAGGTTCCGCTGAGAATGCTCTGGGCTGCTTCAGAAAGGAAGGCGCAGCCCTTGCACTCCAGCACACAAGCTGGCCAGATACAGGTTCTTACACCTCCAGTGCTGCCTAGTCCATGCAGCTTGAGCACACCCAGAAGGACGCGCCCAGAAAGAAGGCGTTCTTCAAGTACCCCCCACTCCTCCAAGTAGCCTTGAAACCGGGCGCAACGCGCTGCGGCTCGAAAGCTCCTCTCTCAGAGAGATGTGCCGTCACATGATGCACTCTCGCAGCTCCGTTGCCCACTTGCAGCAGCTGCTGCTACCAAAGCAAAAGGCTCCAGAAGTAAAAGCCACTGCTGCGCTGCACTTTCCCCTTGCCTCCCGTAAAGCACCAGAAACCGCCCGCTGCACGCTGTATTTCCATTCTCTGCCGCATCTGCCACTGTTACCTCGGCGCGTTGAAGCCTAAACCTGGGCACAGTTCTTTCCAGGGAAAGCTGGAAGAGAAAGAGGTAGCAGCACCAGTAGCTGCGAGTGGAACTTTCTGTTTTCAAGTGCTAACGTGAATCCGCAAAGGAGCCGGTGGCCAGGCACGCTTCCTCTTGCAGCCTGCGCGATGGCGCACGGCAGCTCGGTGCTCTGCCTTCATTCTTACGCTCTTCGTACCGTGTCGCGCTTTCATTCTGCCGGAGTCGAGCCGTCGTCTACTTCTCGCACAGGGAGCCGCGGTGCCGGCAGAGAAACCCTCCGTGCTGCTGCTTCTGCCGAAACACGCCTGGGCTATGCCCTTTCCCTCGCAGCGCTAGGTAGCACCACATTCTGTTTGCGCGGTAGCCTGAATCTCAACGGAAAGATTCTCGGCTACGTCTGGCACAGAGAACAGCTTTAGGTCAACAAGCTCACCCAGAGCTTACCCTCGACGCGTGCAAACCTGTACTTGCACCACATTCCAGTGGCAGCCCTCTTTCCTTTCCAGCCTGCACGGCGCCGTCAGATCGCGGTGCTCTCTGCACCTGCCCTCTCGCTTCCGAGTGCCGGCGCGCACACTACAGCCTTGCAGGGAGCGAAGAGGCGGAGAGGCGTCTCGCACAGAAGGACGGGCCAGGACGCAAAGATGGTCTTCCTTTCTCCTCCTCCTTGCCCGAATGGTGGTGCTGTGTTGAAAGTCTTGGCCAGCGAAAGGCTCATCCAGCAAGTGTTTCTCTCCTGACGCATTTCGCTGAGCGAGAGCTACACGGACACTTTCGACGCTGGGAAACAGCAAGACAATGACTGTACGTCGAGCTGAGGAAAAGCCGTGCACAGCAGCCTGTGGCTGCGTGCAGTGTTCGCGCTGAAGAGCGGCAAAGCTCCAAGCCATCGCTGCGCTTCAGTTCTGTCCAGAGCCCAGAAGGCGAAGGACGAAGCAGCTGGGCACCGGCTTCATGCACTTCAGTGCAGCGACTCGCAAATGTCCAGCCGAGAGCTGCTTCACAAGCAGGTTCCGCTGAGAATGCTCTGGGCTGCTTCAGAAAGGAAGGCGCAGCCCTTGCACTCCAGCACACAAGCTGGCCAGAAACAGGTTCTTACACCTCCAGTGCTGCCGAGTCCATGCAGCTTGAGCACACCCAGTAGGGCGCGCCCAGAAAGAAGGCGTTCTTCAAGTACCCCCCACTCCTCCAAGTAGCCTTGAAACCGGGCGCAACGCGCTGCGGCTCGAAAGCTCCTCTCTCAGAGAGATGTGCCGTCACATGATGCACTCTCGCAGCTCCGTTGCCCACTTGCAGCAGCTGCTGCTACCAAAGCAAAAGGCTCCAGAAGTAAAAGCCACTGCTGCGCTGCACTTTCCCCTTGCCTCCCGTAAAGCACCAGAAACCGCCCGCTGCACGCTGTATTTCCATTCTCTGCCGCATCTGCCACTGTTACCTCGGCGCGTTGAAGCCTAAACCTGGGCACAGTTCTTTCCAGGGAAAGCTGGAAGAGAAAGAGGTAGCAGCACCAGTAGCTGCGAGTGGAACTTTCTGTTTTCAAGTGCTAACGTGAATCCGCAAAGGAGCCGGTGGCCAGGCACGCTTCCTCTTGCAGCCTGCGCGATGGCGCACGGCAGCTCGGTGCTCTGCCTTCATTCTTACGCTCTTCGTACCGTGTCGCGCTTTCATGCTGCCGGAGTCGAGCCGTCGTCTACTTCTCGCACAGGGAGCCGCGGTGCCGGCAGAGAAACCCTCCGTGCTGCTGCTTCTGCCGAAACACGCCTGGGCTATGCCCTTTCCCTCGCAGCGCTAGGTAGCACCACATTCTGTTTGCGCGGTAGCCTGAATCTCAACGGAAAGATTCTCGGCTACGTCTGGCACAGAGAACAGCTTTAGGTCAACAAGCTCACCCAGAGCTTACCCTCGACGCGTGCAAACCTGTACTTGCACCACATTCCAGTGGCAGCCCTCTTTCCTTTCCAGCCTGCACGGCGCCGTCAGATCGCGGTGCTCTCTGCACCTGCCCTCTCGCTTCCGAGTGCCGGCGCGCACACTACAGCCTTGCAGGGAGCGAAGAGGCGGAGAGGCGTCTCGCACAGAAGGACGGGCCAGGACGCAAAGATGGTCTTCCTTTCTCCTCCTCCTTGCCCGAATGGTGGTGCTGTGTTGAAAGTCTTGGCCAGCGAAAGGCTCATCCAGCAAGTGTTTCTCTCCTGACGCATTTCGCTGAGCGAGAGCTACACGGACACTTTCGACGCTGGGAAACAGCAAGAGAATGACGGTACGTCGAGCTGAGGAAAAGCCGTGCACAGCAGCCTGTGGCTGCGTGCAGTGTTCGCGCTGAAGAGCGGCAAAGCTCCAAGCCATCGCTGCGCTTCAGTTCTGTCCAGAGCCCAGAAAGCGAAGGACGAAGCAGCTGGGCACCGGCTTCATGCACTTCAGTGCAGCGACTCGCAAATGTCCAGCCTGTGGCTGCGTGCAGTGTTCACGCTGAAGAGCGGCAAAGCTCCAAGCCATCGCTGCGCTTCAGTTCTGTCCAGAGCCCAGAAGGCGAAGGACGAAGCAGCTGGGCACCGGCTTCATGCACTTCAGTGGAGAGACTCGCAAATGTCCAGCCGAGAGCTGCTTCACAAGCAGGTTCCGCTGAGAATGCTCTGGGCTGCTTCAGAAAGGAAGGCGCAGCCCTTGCACTCCAGCACACAAGCTGGCCAGAAACAGGTTCTTACACCTCCAGTGCTGCCGAGTCCATGCAGCTTGAGCACACCCAGAAGGACGCGCCCAGAAAGAAGGCGTTCTTCAAGTACCCCCCACTCCTCCAAGTAGCCTTGAAACCGGGCGCAACGCGCTGCGGCTCGAAAGCTCCTCTCTCAGAGAGATGTGCCGTCACATGATGCACTCTCGCAGCTCCGTTGCCCACTTGCAGCAGCTGCTGCTACCAAAGCAAAAGGCTCCAGAAGTAAAAGCCACTGCTGCGCTGCACTTTCCCCTTGCCTCCCGTAAAGCACCAGAAACCGCCCGCTGCACGCTGTATTTCCATTCTCTGCCGCATCTGCCACTGTTACCTCGGCGCGTTGAAGCCTAAACCTGGGCACAGTTCTTTCCAGGGAAAGCTGGAAGAGAAAGAGGTAGCAGCACCAGTAGCTGCGAGTGGAACTTTCTGTTTTCAAGTGCTAACGTGAATCCGCAAAGGAGCCGGTGGCCAGGCACGCTTCCTCTTGCAGCCTGCGCGATGGCGCACGGCAGCTCGGTGCTCTGCCTTCATTCTTACGCTCTTCGTACCGTGTCGCGCTTTCATTCTGCCGGAGTCGAGCCGTCGTCTACTTCTCGCACAGGGAGCCGCGGTGCCGGCAGAGAAACCCTCCGTGCTGCTGCTTCTGCCGAAACACGCCTGGGCTATGCCCTTTCCCTCGCAGCGCTAGGTAGCACCACATTCTGTTTGCGCGGTAGCCTGAATCTCAACGGAAAGATTCTCGGCTACGTCTGGCACAGAGAACAGCTTTAGGTCAACAAGCTCACCCAGAGCTTACCCTCGACGCGTGCAAACCTGTACTTGCACCACATTCCAGTGGCAGCCCTCTTTCCTTTCCAGCCTGCACGGCGCCGTCAGATCGCGGTGCTCTCTGCACCTGCCCTCTCGCTTCCGAGTGCCGGCGCGCACACTACAGCCTTGCAGGGAGCGAAGAGGCGGAGAGGCGTCTCGCACAGAAGGACGGGCCAGGACGCAAAGATGGTCTTCCTTTCTCCTCCTCCTTGCCCGAATGGTGGTGCTGTGTTGAAAGTCTTGGCCAGCGAAAGGCTCATCCAGCAAGCGTTTCTCTCCTGACGCATTTCGCTGAGCGAGAGCTACACGGACACTTTCGACGCTGGGAAACAGCAAGAGAATGACGGTACGTCGAGCTGAGGAAAAGCCGTGCACAGCAGCCTGTGGCTGCGTGCAGTGTTCGCGCTGAAGAGCGGCAAAGCTCCAAGCCATCGCTGCGCTTCAGTTCTGTCCAGAGCCCAGAAGGCGAAGGACGAAGCAGCTGGGCACCGGCTTCATGCACTTCAGTGCAGCGACTCGCAAATGTCCAGCCTGTGGCTGCGTGCAGTGTTCACGCTGAAGAGCGGCAAAGCTCCAAGCCATCGCTGCGCTTCAGTTCTGTCCAGAGCCCAGAAGGCGAAGGACGAAGCAGCTGGGCACCGGCTTCATGCACTTCAGTGCAGCGACTCGCAAATGTCCAGCCGAGAGCTGCTTCACAAGCAGGTTCCGCTGAGAATGCTCTGGGCTGCTTCAGAAAGGAAGGCGCAGCCCTTGCACTCCAGCACACAAGCTGGCCAGAAACAGGTTCTTACACCTCCAGTGCTGCCGAGTCCATGCAGCTTGAGCACACCCAGAAGGACGCGCCCAGAAAGAAGGCGTTCTTCAAGTACCCCCCACTCCTCCAAGTAGCCTTGAAACCGGGCGCAACGCGCTGCGGCTCGAAAGCTCCTCTCTCAGAGAGATGTGCCGTCACATGATGCACTCTCGCAGCTCCGTTGCCCACTTGCAGCAGCTGCTGCTACCAAAGCAAAAGGCTCCAGAAGTAAAAGCCACTGCTGCGCTGCACTTTCCCCTTGCCTCCCGTAAAGCACCAGAAACCGCCCGCTGCACGCTGTATTTCCATTCTCTGCCGCATCTGCCACTGTTACCTCGGCGCGTTGAAGCCTAAACCTGGGCACAGTTCTTTCCAGGGAAAGCTGGAAGAGAAAGAGGTAGCAGCACCAGTAGCTGCGAGTGGAACTTTCTGTTTTCAAGTGCTAACGTAAATCCGCAAAGGAGCCGGTGGCCAGGCACGCTTCCTCTTGCAGCCTGCGCGATGGCGCACGGCAGCTCGGTGCTCTGCCTTCATTCTTACGCTCTTCGTACCGTGTCGCGCTTTCATTCTGCCGGAGTCGAGCCGTCGTCTACTTCTCGCACAGGGAGCCGCGGTGCCGGCAGAGAAACCCTCCGTGCTGCTGCTTCTGCCGAAACACGCCTGGGCTATGCCCTTTCCCTCGCAGCGCTAGGTAGCACCACATTCTGTTTGCGCGGTAGCCTGAATCTCAACGGAAAGATTCTCGGCTACGTCTGGCACAGAGAACAGCTTTAGGTCAACAAGCTCACCCAGAGCTTACCCTCGACGCGTGCAAACCTGTACTTGCACCACATTCCAGTGGCAGCCCTCTTTCCTTTCCAGCCTGCACGGCGCCGTCAGATCGCGGTGTTCTCTGCACCTGCCCTCTCGCTTCCGCGTGCCGGCGCGCACACTACAGCCTTGCAGGGAGCGAAGAGGCGGAGAGGCGTCTCGCACAGAAGGACGGGCCAGGACGCAAAGGTGGTCTTCCTTTCTCCTCCTCCTTGCCCGAATGGTGGTGCTGTGTTGAAAGTCTTGGCCAGCGAAAGGCTCATCCAGCAAGCGTTTCTCTCCTGACGCATTTCGCTGAGCGAGAGCTACACGGACACTTTCGACGCTGGGAAACAGCAAGAGAATGACGGTACGTCGAGCTGAGGAAAAGCCGTGCACAGCAGCCTGTGGCTGCGTGCAGTGTTCGCGCTGAAGAGCGGCAAAGCTCCAAGCCATCGCTGCGCTTCAGTTCTGTCCAGAGCCCAGAAGGCGAAGGACGAAGCAGCTGGGCACCGGCTTCATGCACTTCAGTGCAGCGACTCGCAAATGTCCAGCCTGTGGCTGCGTGCAGTGTTCACGCTGAAGAGCGGCAAAGCTCCAAGCCATCGCTGCGCTTCAGTTCTGTCCAGAGCCCAGAAGGCGAAGGACGAAGCAGCTGGGCACCGGCTTCATGCACTTCAGTGGAGAGACTCGCAAATGTCCAGCCGAGAGCTGCTTCACAAGCAGGTTCCGCTGAGAATGCTCTGGGCTGCTTCAGAAAGGAAGGCGCAGCCCTTGCACTCCAGCACACAAGCTGGCCAGAAACAGGTTCTTACACCTCCAGTGCTGCCGAGTCCATGCAGCTTGAGCACACCCAGAAGGACGCGCCCAGAAAGAAGGCGTTCTTCAAGTACCCCCCACTCCTCCAAGTAGCCTTGAAACCGGGCGCAACGCGCTGCGGCTCGAAAGCTCCTCTCTCAGAGAGATGTGCCGTCACATGATGCACTCTCGCAGCTCCGTTGCCCACTTGCAGCAGCTGCTGCTACCAAAGCAAAAGGCTCCAGAAGTAAAAGCCACTGCTGCGCTGCACTTTCCCCTTGCCTCCCGTAAAGCACCAGAAACCGCCCGCTGCACGCTGTATTTCCATTCTCTGCCGCATCTGCCACTGTTACCTCGGCGCGTTGAAGCCTAAACCTGGGCACAGTTCTTTCCAGGGAAAGCTGGAAGAGAAAGAGGTAGCAGCACCAGTAGCTGCGAGTGGAACTTTCTGTTTTCAAGTGCTAACGTGAATCCGCAAAGGAGCCGGTGGCCAAGCACGCTTCCTCTTGCAGCCTGCGCGATGGCGCACGGCAGCTCGGTGCTCTGCCTTCATTCTTACGCTCTTCGTACCGTGTCGCGCTTTCATTCTGCCGGAGTCGAGCCGTCGTCTACTTCTCGCACAGGGAGCCGCGGTGCCGGCAGAGAAACCCTCCGTGCTGCTGCTTCTGCCGAAACACGCCTGGGCTATGCCCTTTCCCTCGCAGCGCTAGGTAGCACCACATTCTGTTTGCGCGGTAGCCTGAATCTCAACGGAAAGATTCTCGGCTACGTCTGGCACAGAGAACAGCTTTAGGTCAACAAGCTCACCCAGAGCTTACCCTCGACGCGTGCAAACCTGTACTTGCACCACATTCCAGTGGCAGCGCTCTTTCCTTTCCAGCCTGCACGGCGCCGTCAGATCGCGGTGCTCTCTGCACCTGCCCTCTCGCTTCCGCGTGCCGGCGCGCACACTACAGCCTTGCAGGGAGCGAAGAGGCGGAGAGGCGTCTCGCACAGAAGGACGGGCCAGGACGCAAAGGTGGTCTTCCTTTCTCCTCCTCCTTGCCCGAATGGTGGTGCTGTGTTGAAAGTCTTGGCCAGCGAAAGGCTCATCCAGCAAGTGTTTCTCTCCTGACGCATTTCGCTGAGCGAGAGCTACACGGACACTTTCGACGCTGGGAAACAGCAAGAGAATGACGGTACGTCGAGCTGAGGAAAAGCCGTGCACAGCAGCCTGTGGCTGCGTGCAGTGTTCGCGCTGAAGAGCGGCAAAGCTCCAAGCCATCGCTGCGCTTCAGTTCTGTCCAGAGCCCAGAAGGCGAAGGACGAAGCAGCTGGGCACCGGCTTCATGCACTTCAGTGCAGCGACTCGCAAATGTCCAGCCTGTGGCTGCGTGCAGTGTTCACGCTGAAGAGCGGCAAAGCTCCAAGCCATCGCTGCGCTTCAGTTCTGTCCAGAGCCAGGAAAGCGAAGGACGAAGCAGCTGGGCACCGGCTTCATGCACTTCAGTGGAGAGACTCGCAAATGTCCAGCCGAGAGCTGCTTCACAAGCAGGTTCCGCTGAGAATGCTCTGGGCTGCTTCAGAAAGGAAGGCGCAGCCCTTGCACTCCAGCACACAAGCTGGCCAGAAACAGGTTCTTACACCTCCAGTGCTGCCGAGTCCATGCAGCTTGAGCACACCCAGAAGGACGCGCCCAGAAAGAAGGCGTTCTTCAAGTACCCCCCACTCCTCCAAGTAGCCTTGAAACCGGGCGCAACGCGCTGCGGCTCGAAAGCTCCTCTCTCAGAGAGATGTGCCGTCACATGATGCACTCTCGCAGCTCCGTTGCCCACTTGCAGCAGCTGCTGCTACCAAAGCAAAAGGCTCCAGAAGTAAAAGCCACTGCTGCGCTGCACTTTCCCCTTGCCTCCCGTAAAGCACCAGAAACCGCCCGCTGCACGCTGTATTTCCATTCTCTGCCGCATCTGCCACTGTTACCTCGGCGCGTTGAAGCCTAAACCTGGGCACAGTTCTTTCCAGGGAAAGCTGGAAGAGAAAGAGGTAGCAGCACCAGTAGCTGCGAGTGGAACTTTCTGTTTTCAAGTGCTAACGTGAATCCGCAAAGGAGCCGGTGGCCAGGCACGCTTCCTCTTGCAGCCTGCGCGATGGCGCACGGCAGCTCGGTGCTCTGCCTTCATTCTTACGCTCTTCGTACCGTGTCGCGCTTTCATTCTGCCGGAGTCGAGCCGTCGTCTACTTCTCGCACAGGGAGCCGCGGTGCCGGCAGAGAAACCCTCCGTGCTGCTGCTTCTGCCGAAACACGCCTGGGCTATGCCCTTTCCCTCGCAGCGCTAGGTAGCACCACATTCTGTTTGCGCGGTAGCCTGAATCTCAACGGAAAGATTCTCGGCTACGTCTGGCACAGAGAACAGCTTTAGGTCAACAAGCTCACCCAGAGCTTACCCTCGACGCGTGCAAACCTGTACTTGCACCACATTCCAGTGGCAGCCCTCTTTCCTTTCCAGCCTGCACGGCGCCGTCAGATCGCGGTGCTCTCTGCACCTGCCCTCTCGCTTCCGCGTGCCGGCGCGCACACTACAGCCTTGCAGGGAGCGAAGAGGCGGAGAGGCGTCTCGCACAGAAGGACGGGCCAGGACGCAAAGGTGGTCTTCCTTTCTCCTCCTCCTTGCCCGAATGGTGGTGCTGTGTTGAAAGTCTTGGCCAGCGAAAGGCTCATCCAGCAAGTGTTTCTCTCCTGACGCATTTCGCTGAGCGAGAGCTACACGGACACTTTCGACGCTGGGAAACAGCAAGAGAATGACGGTACGTCGAGCTGAGGAAAAGCCGTGCACAGCAGCCTGTGGCTGCGTGCAGTGTTCGCGCTGAAGAGCGGCAAAGCTCCAAGCCATCGCTGCGCTTCAGTTCTGTCCAGAGCCCAGAAGGCGAAGGACGAAGCAGCTGGGCACCGGCTTCATGCACTTCAGTGCAGCGACTCGCAAATGTCCAGCCTGTGGCTGCGTGCAGTGTTCACGCTGAAGAGCGGCAAAGCTCCAAGCCATCGCTGCGCTTCAGTTCTGTCCAGAGCCCAGAAGGCGAAGGACGAAGCAGCTGGGCACCGGCTTCATGCACTTCAGTGGAGAGACTCGCAAATGTCCAGCCGAGAGCTGCTTCACAAGCAGGTTCCGCTGAGAATGCTCTGGGCTGCTTCAGAAAGGAAGGCGCAGCCCTTGCACTCCAGCACACAAGCTGGCCAGAAACAGGTTCTTACACCTCCAGTGCTGCCGAGTCCATGCAGCTTGAGCACACCCAGAAGGACGCGCCCAGAAAGAAGGCGTTCTTCAAGTACCCCCCACTCCTCCAAGTAGCCTTGAAACCGGGCGCAACGCGCTGCGGCTCGAAAGCTCCTCTCTCAGAGAGATGTGCCGTCACATGATGCACTCTCGCAGCTCCGTTGCCCACTTGCAGCAGCTGCTGCTACCAAAGCAAAAGGCTCCAGAAGTAAAAGCCACTGCTGCGCTGCACTTTCCCCTTGCCTCCCGTAAAGCACCAGAAACCGCCCGCTGCACGCTGTATTTCCATTCTCTGCCGCATCTGCCACTGTTACCTCGGCGCGTTGAAGCCTAAACCTGGGCACAGTTCTTTCCAGGGAAAGCTGGAAGAGAAAGAGGTAGCAGCACCAGTAGCTGCGAGTGGAACTTTCTGTTTTCAAGTGCTAACGTGAATCCGCAAAGGAGCCGGTGGCCAGGCACGCTTCCTCTTGCAGCCTGCGCGATGGCGCACGGCAGCTCGGTGCTCTGCCTTCATTCTTACGCTCTTCGTACCGTGTCGCGCTTTCATTCTGCCGGAGTCGAGCCGTCGTCTACTTCTCGCACAGGGAGCCGCGGTGCCGGCAGAGAAACCCTCCGTGCTGCTGCTTCTGCCGAAACACGCCTGGGCTATGCCCTTTCCCTCGCAGCGCTAGGTAGCACCACATTCTGTTTGCGCGGTAGCCTGAATCTCAACGGAAAGATTCTCGGCTACGTCTGGCACAGAGAACAGCTTTAGGTCAACAAGCTCACCCAGAGCTTACCCTCGACGCGTGCAAACCTGTACTTGCACCACATTCCAGTGGCAGCCCTCTTTCCTTTCCAGCCTGCACGGCGCCGTCAGATCGCGGTGCTCTCTGCACCTGCCCTCTCGCTTCCGCGTGCCGGCGCGCACACTACAGCCTTGCAGGGAGCGAAGAGGCGGAGAGGCGTCTCGCACAGAAGGACGGGCCAGGACGCAAAGGTGGTCTTCCTTTCTCCTCCTCCTTGCCCGAATGGTGGTGCTGTGTTGAAAGTCTTGGCCAGCGAAAGGCTCATCCAGCAAGTGTTTCTCTCCTGACGCATTTCGCTGAGCGAGAGTTACACGGACACTTTCGACGCTGGGAAACAGCAAGACAATGACTGTACGTCGAGCTGAGGAAAAGCCGTGCACAGCAGCCTGTGGCTGCGTGCAGTGTTCGCGCTGAAGAGCGGCAAAGCTCCAAGCCATCGCTGCGCTTCAGTTCTGTCCAGAGCCCAGAAGGCGAAGGACGAAGCAGCTGGGCACCGGCTTCATGCACTTCAGTGCAGCGACTCGCAAATGTCCAGCCTGTGGCTGCGTGCAGTGTTCACGCTGAAGAGCGGCAAAGCTCCAAGCCATCGCTGCGCTTCAGTTCTGTCCAGAGCCCAGAAAGCGAAGGACGAAGCAGCTGGGCACCGGCTTCATGCACTTCAGTGCAGCGACTCGCAAATGTCCAGCCGAGAGCTGCTTCACAAGCAGGTTCCGCTGAGAATGCTCTGGGCTGCTTCAGAAAGGAAGGCGCAGCCCTTGCACTCCAGCACACAAGCTGGCCAGATACAGGTTCTTACACCTCCAGTGCTGCCTAGTCCATGCAGCTTGAGCACACCCAGAAGGACGCGCCCAGAAAGAAGGCGTTCTTCAAGTACCCCCCACTCCTCCAAGTAGCCTTGAAACCGGGCGCAACGCGCTGCGGCTCGAAAGCTCCTCTCTCAGAGAGATGTGCCGTCACATGATGCACTCTCGCAGCTCCGTTGCCCACTTGCAGCAGCTGCTGCTACCAAAGCAAAAGGCTCCAGAAGTAAAAGCCACTGCTGCGCTGCACTTTCCCCTTGCCTCCCGTAAAGCACCAGAAACCGCCCGCTGCACGCTGTATTTCCATTCTCTGCCGCATCTGCCACTGTTACCTCGGCGCGTTGAAGCCTAAACCTGGGCACAGTTCTTTCCAGGGAAAGCTGGAAGAGAAAGAGGTAGCAGCACCAGTAGCTGCGAGTGGAACTTTCTGTTTTCAAGTGCTAACGTGAATCCGCAAAGGAGCCGGTGGCCAGGCACGCTTCCTCTTGCAGCCTGCGCGATGGCGCACGGCAGCTCGGTGCTCTGCCTTCATTCTTACGCTCTTCGTACCGTGTCGCGCTTTCATGCTGCCGGAGTCGAGCCGTCGTCTACTTCTCGCACAGGGAGCCGCGGTGCCGGCAGAGAAACCCTCCGTGCTGCTGCTTCTGCCGAAACACGCCTGGGCTATGCCCTTTCCCTCGCAGCGCTAGGTAGCACCACATTCTGTTTGCGCGGTAGCCTGAATCTCAACGGAAAGATTCTCGGCTACGTCTGGCACAGAGAACAGCTTTAGGTCAACAAGCTCACCCAGAGCTTACCCTCGACGCGTGCAAACCTGTACTTGCACCACATTCCAGTGGCAGCCCTCTTTCCTTTCCAGCCTGCACGGCGCCGTCAGATCGCGGTGCTCTCTGCACCTGCCCTCTCGCTTCCGAGTGCCGGCGCGCACACTACAGCCTTGCAGGGAGCGAAGAGGCGGAGAGGCGTCTCGCACAGAAGGACGGGCCAGGACGCAAAGATGGTCTTCCTTTCTCCTCCTCCTTGCCCGAATGGTGGTGCTGTGTTGAAAGTCTTGGCCAGCGAAAGGCTCATCCAGCAAGCGTTTCTCTCCTGACGCATTTCGCTGAGCGAGAGCTACACGGACACTTTCGACGCTGGGAAACAGCAAGAGAATGACGGTACGTCGAGCTGAGGAAAAGCCGTGCACAGCAGCCTGTGGCTGCGTGCAGTGTTCGCGCTGAAGAGCGGCAAAGCTCCAAGCCATCGCTGCGCTTCAGTTCTGTCCAGAGCCCAGAAGGCGAAGGACGAAGCAGCTGGGCACCGGCTTCATGCACTTCAGTGCAGCGACTCGCAAATGTCCAGCCTGTGGCTGCGTGCAGTGTTCACGCTGAAGAGCGGCAAAGCTCCAAGCCATCGCTGCGCTTCAGTTCTGTCCAGAGCCCAGAAGGCGAAGGACGAAGCAGCTGGGCACCGGCTTCATGCACTTCAGTGGAGAGACTCGCAAATGTCCAGCCGAGAGCTGCTTCACAAGCAGGTTCCGCTGAGAATGCTCTGGGCTGCTTCAGAAAGGAAGGCGCAGCCCTTGCACTCCAGCACACAAGCTGGCCAGAAACAGGTTCTTACACCTCCAGTGCTGCCGAGTCCATGCAGCTTGAGCACACCCAGAAGGACGCGCCCAGAAAGAAGGCGTTCTTCAAGTACCCCCCACTCCTCCAAGTAGCCTTGAAACCGGGCGCAACGCGCTGCGGCTCGAAAGCTCCTCTCTCAGAGAGATGTGCCGTCACATGATGCACTCTCGCAGCTCCGTTGCCCACTTGCAGCAGCTGCTGCTACCAAAGCAAAAGGCTCCAGAAGTAAAAGCCACTGCTGCGCTGCACTTTCCCCTTGCCTCCCGTAAAGCACCAGAAACCGCCCGCTGCACGCTGTATTTCCATTCTCTGCCGCATCTGCCACTGTTACCTCGGCGCGTTGAAGCCTAAACCTGGGCACAGTTCTTTCCAGGGAAAGCTGGAAGAGAAAGAGGTAGCAGCACCAGTAGCTGCGAGTGGAACTTTCTGTTTTCAAGTGCTAACGTGAATCCGCAAAGGAGCCGGTGGCCAGGCACGCTTCCTCTTGCAGCCTGCGCGATGGCGCACGGCAGCTCGGTGCTCTGCCTTCATTCTTACGCTCTTCGTACCGTGTCGCGCTTTCATTCTGCCGGAGTCGAGCCGTCGTCTACTTCTCGCACAGGGAGCCGCGGTGCCGGCAGAGAAACCCTCCGTGCTGCTGCTTCTGCCGAAACACGCCTGGGCTATGCCCTTTCCCTCGCAGCGCTAGGTAGCACCACATTCTGTTTGCGCGGTAGCCTGAATCTCAACGGAAAGATTCTCGGCTACGTCTGGCACAGAGAACAGCTTTAGGTCAACAAGCTCACCCAGAGCTTACCCTCGACGCGTGCAAACCTGTACTTGCACCACATTCCAGTGGCAGCCCTCTTTCCTTTCCAGCCTGCACGGCGCCGTCAGATCGCGGTGCTCTCTGCACCTGCCCTCTCGCTTCCGCGTGCCGGCGCGCACACTACAGCCTTGCAGGGAGCGAAGAGGCGGAGAGGCGTCTCGCACAGAAGGACGGGCCAGGACGCAAAGGTGGTCTTCCTTTCTCCTCCTCCTTGCCCGAATGGTGGTGCTGTGTTGAAAGTCTTGGCCAGCGAAAGGCTCATCCAGCAAGTGTTTCTCTCCTGACGCATTTCGCTGAGCGAGAGCTACACGGACACTTTCGACGCTGGGAAACAGCAAGACAATGACTGTTCGTCGAGCTGAGGAAAAGCCGTGCACAGCAGCCTGTGGCTGCGTGCAGTGTTCGCGCTGAAGAGCGGCAAAGCTCCAAGCCATCGCTGCGCTTCAGTTCTGTCCAGAGCCCAGAAGGCGAAGGACGAAGCAGCTGGGCACCGGCTTCATGCACTTCAGTGCAGCGACTCGCAAATGTCCAGCCTGTGGCTGCGTGCAGTGTTCACGCTGAAGAGCGGCAAAGCTCCAAGCCATCGCTGCGCTTCAGTTCTGTCCAGAGCCCAGAAAGCGAAGGACGAAGCAGCTGGGCACCGGCTTCATGCACTTCAGTGCAGCGACTCGCAAATGTCCAGCCGAGAGCTGCTTCACAAGCAGGTTCCGCTGAGAATGCTCTGGGCTGCTTCAGAAAGGAAGGCGCAGCCCTTGCACTCCAGCACACAAGCTGGCCAGAAACAGGTTCTTACACCTCCAGTGCTGCCGAGTCCATGCAGCTTGAGCACACCCAGAAGGACGCGCCCAGAAAGAAGGCGTTCTTCAAGTACCCCCCACTCCTCCAAGTAGCCTTGAAACCGGGCGCAACGCGCTGCGGCTCGAAAGCTCCTCTCTCAGAGAGATGTGCCGTCACATGATGCACTCTCGCAGCTCCGTTGCCCACTTGCAGCAGCTGCTGCTACCAAAGCAAAAGGCTCCAGAAGTAAAAGCCACTGCTGCGCTGCACTTTCCCCTTGCCTCCCGTAAAGCACCAGAAACCGCCCGCTGCACGCTGTATTTCCATTCTCTGCCGCATCTGCCACTGTTACCTCGGCGCGTTGAAGCCTAAACCTGGGCACAGTTCTTTCCAGGGAAAGCTGGAAGAGAAAGAGGTAGCAGCACCAGTAGCTGCGAGTGGAACTTTCTGTTTTCAAGTGCTAACGTGAATCCGCAAAGGAGCCGGTGGCCAAGCACGCTTCCTCTTGCAGCCTGCGCGATGGCGCACAGCAGCTCGGTGCTCTGCCTTCATTCTTACGCTCTTCGTACCGTGTCGCGCTTTCATTCTGCCGGAGTCGAGCCGTCGTCTACTTCTCGCACAGGGAGCCGCGGTGCCGGCAGAGAAACCCTCCGTGCTGCTGCTTCTGCCGAAACACGCCTGGGCTATGCCCTTTCCCTCGCAGCGCTAGGTAGCACCACATTCTGTTTGCGCGGTAGCCTGAATCTCAACGGAAAGATTCTCGGCTACGTCTGGCACAGAGAACAGCTTTAGGTCAACAAGCTCACCCAGAGCTTACCCTCGACGCGTGCAAACCTGTACTTGCACCACATTCCAGTGGCAGCCCTCTTTCCTTTCCAGCCTGCACGGCGCCGTCAGATCGCGGTGCTCTCTGCACCTGCCCTCTCGCTTCCGCGTGCCGGCGCGCACACTACAGCCTTGCAGGGAGCGAAGAGGCGGAGAGGCGTCTCGCACAGAAGGACGGGCCAGGACGCAAAGATGGTCTTCCTTTCTCCTCCTCCTTGCCCGAATGGTGGTGCTGTGTTGAAAGTCTTGGCCAGCGAAAGGCTCATCCAGCAAGTGTTTCTCTCCTGACGCATTTCGCTGAGCGAGAGCTACACGGACACTTTCGACGCTGGGAAACAGCAAGAGAATGACGGTACGTCGAGCTGAGGAAAAGCCGTGCACAGCAGCCTGTGGCTGCGTGCAGTGTTCGCGCTGAAGAGCGGCAAAGCTCCAAGCCATCGCTGCGCTTCAGTTCTGTCCAGAGCCCAGAAAGCGAAGGACGAAGCAGCTGGGCACCGGCTTCATGCACTTCAGTGCAGCGACTCGCAAATGTCCAGCCTGTGGCTGCGTGCAGTGTTCACGCTGAAGAGCGGCAAAGCTCCAAGCCATCGCTGCGCTTCAGTTCTGTCCAGAGCCCAGAAGGCGAAGGACGAAGCAGCTGGGCACCGGCTTCATGCACTTCAGTGGAGAGACTCGCAAATGTCCAGCCGAGAGCTGCTTCACAAGCAGGTTCCGCTGAGAATGCTCTGGGCTGCTTCAGAAAGGAAGGCGCAGCCCTTGCACTCCAGCACACAAGCTGGCCAGAAACAGGTTCTTACACCTCCAGTGCTGCCGAGTCCATGCAGCTTGAGCACACCCAGAAGGACGCGCCCAGAAAGAAGGCGTTCTTCAAGTACCCCCCACTCCTCCAAGTAGCCTTGAAACCGGGCGCAACGCGCTGCGGCTCGAAAGCTCCTCTCTCAGAGAGATGTGCCGTCACATGATGCACTCTCGCAGCTCCGTTGCCCACTTGCAGCAGCTGCTGCTACCAAAGCAAAAGGCTCCAGAAGTAAAAGCCACTGCTGCGCTGCACTTTCCCCTTGCCTCCCGTAAAGCACCAGAAACCGCCCGCTGCACGCTGTATTTCCATTCTCTGCCGCATCTGCCACTGTTACCTCGGCGCGTTGAAGCCTAAACCTGGGCACAGTTCTTTCCAGGGAAAGCTGGAAGAGAAAGAGGTAGCAGCACCAGTAGCTGCGAGTGGAACTTTCTGTTTTCAAGTGCTAACGTGAATCCGCAAAGGAGCCGGTGGCCAGGCACGCTTCCTCTTGCAGCCTGCGCGATGGCGCACGGCAGCTCGGTGCTCTGCCTTCATTCTTACGCTCTTCGTACCGTGTCGCGCTTTCATTCTGCCGGAGTCGAGCCGTCGTCTACTTCTCGCACAGGGAGCCGCGGTGCCGGCAGAGAAACCCTCCGTGCTGCTGCTTCTGCCGAAACACGCCTGGGCTATGCCCTTTCCCTCGCAGCGCTAGGTAGCACCACATTCTGTTTGCGCGGTAGCCTGAATCTCAACGGAAAGATTCTCGGCTACGTCTGGCACAGAGAACAGCTTTAGGTCAACAAGCTCACCCAGAGCTTACCCTCGACGCGTGCAAACCTGTACTTGCACCACATTCCAGTGGCAGCCCTCTTTCCTTTCCAGCCTGCACGGCGCCGTCAGATCGCGGTGCTCTCTGCACCTGCCCTCTCGCTTCCGCGTGCCGGCGCGCACACTACAGCCTTGCAGGGAGCGAAGAGGCGGAGAGGCGTCTCGCACAGAAGGACGGGCCAGGACGCAAAGGTGGTCTTCCTTTCTCCTCCTCCTTGCCCGAATGGTGGTGCTGTGTTGAAAGTCTTGGCCAGCGAAAGGCTCATCCAGCAAGTGTTTCTCTCCTGACGCATTTCGCTGAGCGAGAGCTACACGGACACTTTCGACGCTGGGAAACAGCAAGAGAATGACGGTACGTCGAGCTGAGGAAAAGCCGTGCACAGCAGCCTGTGGCTGCGTGCAGTGTTCGCGCTGAAGAGCGGCAAAGCTCCAAGCCATCGCTGCGCTTCAGTTCTGTCCAGAGCCCAGAAGGCGAAGGACGAAGCAGCTGGGCACCGGCTTCATGCACTTCAGTGCAGCGACTCGCAAATGTCCAGCCTGTGGCTGCGTGCAGTGTTCACGCTGAAGAGCGGCAAAGCTCCAAGCCATCGCTGCGCTTCAGTTCTGTCCAGAGCCCAGAAAGCGAAGGACGAAGCAGCTGGGCACCGGCTTCATGCACTTCAGTGCAGCGACTCGCAAATGTCCAGCCGAGAGCTGCTTCACAAGCAGGTTCCGCTGAGAATGCTCTGGGCTGCTTCAGAAAGGAAGGCGCAGCCCTTGCACTCCAGCACACAAGCTGGCCAGAAACAGGTTCTTACACCTCCAGTGCTGCCGAGTCCATGCAGCTTGAGCACACCCAGAAGGACGCGCCCAGAAAGAAGGCGTTCTTCAAGTACCCCCCACTCCTCCAAGTAGCCTTGAAACCGGGCGCAACGCGCTGCGGCTCGAAAGCTCCTCTCTCAGAGAGATGTGCCGTCACATGATGCACTCTCGCAGCTCCGTTGCCCACTTGCAGCAGCTGCTGCTACCAAAGCAAAAGGCTCCAGAAGTAAAAGCCACTGCTGCGCTGCACTTTCCCCTTGCCTCCCGTAAAGCACCAGAAACCGCCCGCTGCACGCTGTATTTCCATTCTCTGCCGCATCTGCCACTGTTACCTCGGCGCGTTGAAGCCTAAACCTGGGCACAGTTCTTTCCAGGGAAAGCTGGAAGAGAAAGAGGTAGCAGCACCAGTAGCTGCGAGTGGAACTTTCTGTTTTCAAGTGCTAACGTGAATCCGCAAAGGAGCCGGTGGCCAGGCACGCTTCCTCTTGCAGCCTGCGCGATGGCGCACGGCAGCTCGGTGCTCTGCCTTCATTCTTACGCTCTTCGTACCGTGTCGCGCTTTCATTCTGCCGGAGTCGAGCCGTCGTCTACTTCTCGCACAGGGAGCCGCGGTGCCGGCAGAGAAACCCTCCGTGCTGCTGCTTCTGCCGAAACACGCCTGGGCTATGCCCTTTCCCTCGCAGCGCTAGGTAGCACCACATTCTGTTTGCGCGGTAGCCTGAATCTCAACGGAAAGATTCTCGGCTACGTCTGGCACAGAGAACAGCTTTAGGTCAACAAGCTCACCCAGAGCTTACCCTCGACGCGTGCAAACCTGTACTTGCACCACATTCCAGTGGCAGCCCTCTTTCCTTTCCAGCCTGCACGGCGCCGTCAGATCGCGGTGCTCTCTGCACCTGCCCTCTCGCTTCCGCGTGCCGGCGCGCACACTACAGCCTTGCAGGGAGCGAAGAGGCGGAGAGGCGTCTCGCACAGAAGGACGGGCCAGGACGCAAAGGTGGTCTTCCTTTCTCCTCCTCCTTGCCCGAATGGTGGTGCTGTGTTGAAAGTCTTGGCCAGCGAAAGGCTCATCCAGCAAGTGTTTCTCTCCTGACGCATTTCGCTGAGCGAGAGCTACACGGACACTTTCGACGCTGGGAAACAGCAAGACAATGACTGTACGTCGAGCTGAGGAAAAGCCGTGCACAGCAGCCTGTGGCTGCGTGCAGTGTTCGCGCTGAAGAGCGGCAAAGCTCCAAGCCATCGCTGCGCTTCAGTTCTGTCCAGAGCCCAGAAGGCGAAGGACGAAGCAGCTGGGCACCGGCTTCATGCACTTCAGTGCAGCGACTCGCAAATGTCCAGCCTGTGGCTGCGTGCAGTGTTCACGCTGAAGAGCGGCAAAGCTCCAAGCCATCGCTGCGCTTCAGTTCTGTCCAGAGCCCAGAAGGCGAAGGACGAAGCAGCTGGGCACCGGCTTCATGCACTTCAGTGCAGCGACTCGCAAATGTCCAGCCGAGAGCTGCTTCACAAGCAGGTTCCGCTGAGAATGCTCTGGGCTGCTTCAGAAAGGAAGGCGCAGCCCTTGCACTCCAGCACACAAGCTGGCCAGAAACAGGTTCTTACACCTCCAGTGCTGCCGAGTCCATGCAGCTTGAGCACACCCAGAAGGACGCGCCCAGAAAGAAGGCGTTCTTCAAGTACCCCCCACTCCTCCAAGTAGCCTTGAAACCGGGCGCAACGCGCTGCGGCTCGAAAGCTCCTCTCTCAGAGAGATGTGCCGTCACATGATGCACTCTCGCAGCTCCGTTGCCCACTTGCAGCAGCTGCTGCTACCAAAGCAAAAGGCTCCAGAAGTAAAAGCCACTGCTGCGCTGCACTTTCCCCTTGCCTCCCGTAAAGCACCAGAAACCGCCCGCTGCACGCTGTATTTCCATTCTCTGCCGCATCTGCCACTGTTACCTCGGCGCGTTGAAGCCTAAACCTGGGCACAGTTCTTTCCAGGGAAAGCTGGAAGAGAAAGAGGTAGCAGCACCAGTAGCTGCGAGTGGAACTTTCTGTTTTCAAGTGCTAACGTGAATCCGCAAAGGAGCCGGTGGCCAGGCACGCTTCCTCTTGCAGCCTGCGCGATGGCGCACGGCAGCTCGGTGCTCTGCCTTCATTCTTACGCTCTTCGTACCGTGTCGCGCTTTCATTCTGCCGGAGTCGAGCCGTCGTCTACTTCTCGCACAGGGAGCCGCGGTGCCGGCAGAGAAACCCTCCGTGCTGCTGCTTCTGCCGAAACACGCCTGGGCTATGCCCTTTCCCTCGCAGCGCTAGGTAGCACCACATTCTGTTTGCGCGGTAGCCTGAATCTCAACGGAAAGATTCTCGGCTACGTCTGGCACAGAGAACAGCTTTAGGTCAACAAGCTCACCCAGAGCTTACCCTCGACGCGTGCAAACCTGTACTTGCACCACATTCCAGTGGCAGCCCTCTTTCCTTTCCAGCCTGCACGGCGCCGTCAGATCGCGGTGCTCTCTGCACCTGCCCTCTCGCTTCCGCGTGCCGGCGCGCACACTACAGCCTTGCAGGGAGCGAAGAGGCGGAGAGGCGTCTCGCACAGAAGGACGGGCCAGGACGCAAAGGTGGTCTTCCTTTCTCCTCCTCCTTGCCCGAATGGTGGTGCTGTGTTGAAAGTCTTGGCCAGCGAAAGGCTCATCCAGCAAGTGTTTCTCTCCTGACGCATTTCGCTGAGCGAGAGCTACACGGACACTTTCGACGCTGGGAAACAGCAAGAGAATGACGGTACGTCGAGCTGAGGAAAAGCCGTGCACAGCAGCCTGTGGCTGCGTGCAGTGTTCGCGCTGAAGAGCGGCAAAGCTCCAAGCCATCGCTGCGCTTCAGTTCTGTCCAGAGCCCAGAAGGCGAAGGACGAAGCAGCTGGGCACCGGCTTCATGCACTTCAGTGCAGCGACTCGCAAATGTCCAGCCTGTGGCTGCGTGCAGTGTTCACGCTGAAGAGCGGCAAAGCTCCAAGCCATCGCTGCGCTTCAGTTCTGTCCAGAGCCCAGAAAGCGAAGGACGAAGCAGCTGGGCACCGGCTTCATGCACTTCAGTGCAGCGACTCGCAAATGTCCAGCCGAGAGCTGCTTCACAAGCAGGTTCCGCTGAGAATGCTCTGGGCTGCTTCAGAAAGGAAGGCGCAGCCCTTGCACTCCAGCACACAAGCTGGCCAGAAACAGGTTCTTACACCTCCAGTGCTGCCGAGTCCATGCAGCTTGAGCACACCCAGAAGGACGCGCCCAGAAAGAAGGCGTTCTTCAAGTACCCCCCACTCCTCCAAGTAGCCTTGAAACCGGGCGCAACGCGCTGCGGCTCGAAAGCTCCTCTCTCAGAGAGATGTGCCGTCACATGATGCACTCTCGCAGCTCCGTTGCCCACTTGCAGCAGCTGCTGCTACCAAAGCAAAAGGCTCCAGAAGTAAAAGCCACTGCTGCGCTGCACTTTCCCCTTGCCTCCCGTAAAGCACCAGAAACCGCCCGCTGCACGCTGTATTTCCATTCTCTGCCGCATCTGCCACTGTTACCTCGGCGCGTTGAAGCCTAAACCTGGGCACAGTTCTTTCCAGGGAAAGCTGGAAGAGAAAGAGGTAGCAGCACCAGTAGCTGCGAGTGGAACTTTCTGTTTTCAAGTGCTAACGTGAATCCGCAAAGGAGCCGGTGGCCAGGCACGCTTCCTCTTGCAGCCTGCGCGATGGCGCACGGCAGCTCGGTGCTCTGCCTTCATTCTTACGCTCTTCGTACCGTGTCGCGCTTTCATTCTGCCGGAGTCGAGCCGTCGTCTACTTCTCGCACAGGGAGCCGCGGTGCCGGCAGAGAAACCCTCCGTGCTGCTGCTTCTGCCGAAACACGCCTGGGCTATGCCCTTTCCCTCGCAGCGCTAGGTAGCACCACATTCTGTTTGCGCGGTAGCCTGAATCTCAACGGAAAGATTCTCGGCTACGTCTGGCACAGAGAACAGCTTTAGGTCAACAAGCTCACCCAGAGCTTACCCTCGACGCGTGCAAACCTGTACTTGCACCACATTCCAGTGGCAGCCCTCTTTCCTTTCCAGCCTGCACGGCGCCGTCAGATCGCGGTGCTCTCTGCACCTGCCCTCTCGCTTCCGCGTGCCGGCGCGCACACTACAGCCTTGCAGGGAGCGAAGAGGCGGAGAGGCGTCTCGCACAGAAGGACGGGCCAGGACGCAAAGGTGGTCTTCCTTTCTCCTCCTCCTTGCCCGAATGGTGGTGCTGTGTTGAAAGTCTTGGCCAGCGAAAGGCTCATCCAGCAAGTGTTTCTCTCCTGACGCATTTCGCTGAGCGAGAGCTACACGGACACTTTCGACGCTGGGAAACAGCAAGACAATGACTGTACGTCGAGCTGAGGAAAAGCCGTGCACAGCAGCCTGTGGCTGCGTGCAGTGTTCGCGCTGAAGAGCGGCAAAGCTCCAAGCCATCGCTGCGCTTCAGTTCTGTCCAGAGCCCAGAAGGCGAAGGACGAAGCAGCTGGGCACCGGCTTCATGCACTTCAGTGCAGCGACTCGCAAATGTCCAGCCTGTGGCTGCGTGCAGTGTTCACGCTGAAGAGCGGCAAAGCTCCAAGCCATCGCTGCGCTTCAGTTCTGTCCAGAGCCCAGAAGGCGAAGGACGAAGCAGCTGGGCACCGGCTTCATGCACTTCAGTGCAGCGACTCGCAAATGTCCAGCCGAGAGCTGCTTCACAAGCAGGTTCCGCTGAGAATGCTCTGGGCTGCTTCAGAAAGGAAGGCGCAGCCCTTGCACTCCAGCACACAAGCTGGCCAGAAACAGGTTCTTACACCTCCAGTGCTGCCGAGTCCATGCAGCTTGAGCACACCCAGAAGGACGCGCCCAGAAAGAAGGCGTTCTTCAAGTACCCCCCACTCCTCCAAGTAGCCTTGAAACCGGGCGCAACGCGCTGCGGCTCGAAAGCTCCTCTCTCAGAGAGATGTGCCGTCACATGATGCACTCTCGCAGCTCCGTTGCCCACTTGCAGCAGCTGCTGCTACCAAAGCAAAAGGCTCCAGAAGTAAAAGCCACTGCTGCGCTGCACTTTCCCCTTGCCTCCCGTAAAGCACCAGAAACCGCCCGCTGCACGCTGTATTTCCATTCTCTGCCGCATCTGCCACTGTTACCTCGGCGCGTTGAAGCCTAAACCTGGGCACAGTTCTTTCCAGGGAAAGCTGGAAGAGAAAGAGGTAGCAGCACCAGTAGCTGCGAGTGGAACTTTCTGTTTTCAAGTGCTAACGTGAATCCGCAAAGGAGCCGGTGGCCAGGCACGCTTCCTCTTGCAGCCTGCGCGATGGCGCACGGCAGCTCGGTGCTCTGCCTTCATTCTTACGCTCTTCGTACCGTGTCGCGCTTTCATTCTGCCGGAGTCGAGCCGTCGTCTACTTCTCGCACAGGGAGCCGCGGTGCCGGCAGAGAAACCCTCCGTGCTGCTGCTTCTGCCGAAACACGCCTGGGCTATGCCCTTTCCCTCGCAGCGCTAGGTAGCACCACATTCTGTTTGCGCGGTAGCCTGAATCTCAACGGAAAGATTCTCGGCTACGTCTGGCACAGAGAACAGCTTTAGGTCAACAAGCTCACCCAGAGCTTACCCTCGACGCGTGCAAACCTGTACTTGCACCACATTCCAGTGGCAGCCCTCTTTCCTTTCCAGCCTGCACGGCGCCGTCAGATCGCGGTGCTCTCTGCACCTGCCCTCTCGCTTCCGCGTGCCGGCGCGCACACTACAGCCTTGCAGGGAGCGAAGAGGCGGAGAGGCGTCTCGCACAGAAGGACGGGCCAGGACGCAAAGGTGGTCTTCCTTTCTCCTCCTCCTTGCCCGAATGGTGGTGCTGTGTTGAAAGTCTTGGCCAGCGAAAGGCTCATCCAGCAAGTGTTTCTCTCCTGACGCATTTCGCTGAGCGAGAGCTACACGGACACTTTCGACGCTGGGAAACAGCAAGAGAATGACGGTACGTCGAGCTGAGGAAAAGCCGTGCACAGCAGCCTGTGGCTGCGTGCAGTGTTCGCGCTGAAGAGCGGCAAAGCTCCAAGCCATCGCTGCGCTTCAGTTCTGTCCAGAGCCCAGAAGGCGAAGGACGAAGCAGCTGGGCACCGGCTTCATGCACTTCAGTGCAGCGACTCGCAAATGTCCAGCCTGTGGCTGCGTGCAGTGTTCACGCTGAAGAGCGGCAAAGCTCCAAGCCATCGCTGCGCTTCAGTTCTGTCCAGAGCCCAGAAAGCGAAGGACGAAGCAGCTGGGCACCGGCTTCATGCACTTCAGTGGAGAGACTCGCAAATGTCCAGCCGAGAGCTGCTTCACAAGCAGGTTCCGCTGAGAATGCTCTGGGCTGCTTCAGAAAGGAAGGCGCAGCCCTTGCACTCCAGCACACAAGCTGGCCAGAAACAGGTTCTTACACCTCCAGTGCTGCCGAGTCCATGCAGCTTGAGCACACCCAGAAGGACGCGCCCAGAAAGAAGGCGTTCTTCAAGTACCCCCCACTCCTCCAAGTAGCCTTGAAACCGGGCGCAACGCGCTGCGGCTCGAAAGCTCCTCTCTCAGAGAGATGTGCCGTCACATGATGCACTCTCGCAGCTCCGTTGCCCACTTGCAGCAGCTGCTGCTACCAAAGCAAAAGGCTCCAGAAGTAAAAGCCACTGCTGCGCTGCACTTTCCCCTTGCCTCCCGTAAAGCACCAGAAACCGCCCGCTGCACGCTGTATTTCCATTCTCTGCCGCATCTGCCACTGTTACCTCGGCGCGTTGAAGCCTAAACCTGGGCACAGTTCTTTCCAGGGAAAGCTGGAAGAGAAAGAGGTAGCAGCACCAGTAGCTGCGAGTGGAACTTTCTGTTTTCAAGTGCTAACGTGAATCCGCAAAGGAGCCGGTGGCCAAGCACGCTTCCTCTTGCAGCCTGCGCGATGGCGCACGGCAGCTCGGTGCTCTGCCTTCATTCTTACGCTCTTCGTACCGTGTCGCGCTTTCATTCTGCCGGAGTCGAGCCGTCGTCTACTTCTCGCACAGGGAGCCGCGGTGCCGGCAGAGAAACCCTCCGTGCTGCTGCTTCTGCCGAAACACGCCTGGGCTATGCCCTTTCCCTCGCAGCGCTAGGTAGCACCACATTCTGTTTGCGCGGTAGCCTGAATCTCAACGGAAAGATTCTCGGCTACGTCTGGCACAGAGAACAGCTTTAGGTCAACAAGCTCACCCAGAGCTTACCCTCGACGCGTGCAAACCTGTACTTGCACCACATTCCAGTGGCAGCCCTCTTTCCTTTCCAGCCTGCACGGCGCCGTCAGATCGCGGTGCTCTCTGCACCTGCCCTCTCGCTTCCGCGTGCCGGCGCGCACACTACAGCCTTGCAGGGAGCGAAGAGGCGGAGAGGCGTCTCGCACAGAAGGACGGGCCAGGACGCAAAGGTGGTCTTCCTTTCTCCTCCTCCTTGCCCGAATGGTGGTGCTGTGTTGAAAGTCTTGGCCAGCGAAAGGCTCATCCAGCAAGTGTTTCTCTCCTGACGCATTTCGCTGAGCGAGAGCTACACGGACACTTTCGACGCTGGGAAACAGCAAGACAATGACTGTACGTCGAGCTGAGGAAAAGCCGTGCACAGCAGCCTGTGGCTGCGTGCAGTGTTCGCGCTGAAGAGCGGCAAAGCTCCAAGCCATCGCTGCGCTTCAGTTCTGTCCAGAGCCCAGAAGGCGAAGGACGAAGCAGCTGGGCACCGGCTTCATGCACTTCAGTGCAGCGACTCGCAAATGTCCAGCCTGTGGCTGCGTGCAGTGTTCACGCTGAAGAGCGGCAAAGCTCCAAGCCATCGCTGCGCTTCAGTTCTGTCCAGAGCCCAGAAAGCGAAGGACGAAGCAGCTGGGCACCGGCTTCATGCACTTCAGTGCAGCGACTCGCAAATGTCCAGCCGAGAGCTGCTTCACAAGCAGGTTCCGCTGAGAATGCTCTGGGCTGCTTCAGAAAGGAAGGCGCAGCCCTTGCACTCCAGCACACAAGCTGGCCAGAAACAGGTTCTTACACCTCCAGTGCTGCCGAGTCCATGCAGCTTGAGCACACCCAGAAGGACGCGCCCAGAAAGAAGGCGTTCTTCAAGTACCCCCCACTCCTCCAAGTAGCCTTGAAACCGGGCGCAACGCGCTGCGGCTCGAAAGCTCCTCTCTCAGAGAGATGTGCCGTCACATGATGCACTCTCGCAGCTCCGTTGCCCACTTGCAGCAGCTGCTGCTACCAAAGCAAAAGGCTCCAGAAGTAAAAGCCACTGCTGCGCTGCACTTTCCCCTTGCCTCCCGTAAAGCACCAGAAACCGCCCGCTGCACGCTGTATTTCCATTCTCTGCCGCATCTGCCACTGTTACCTCGGCGCGTTGAAGCCTAAACCTGGGCACAGTTCTTTCCAGGGAAAGCTGGAAGAGAAAGAGGTAGCAGCACCAGTAGCTGCGAGTGGAACTTTCTGTTTTCAAGTGCTAACGTGAATCCGCAAAGGAGCCGGTGGCCAGGCACGCTTCCTCTTGCAGCCTGCGCGATGGCGCACGGCAGCTCGGTGCTCTGCCTTCATTCTTACGCTCTTCGTACCGTGTCGCGCTTTCATTCTGCCGGAGTCGAGCCGTCGTCTACTTCTCGCACAGGGAGCCGCGGTGCCGGCAGAGAAACCCTCCGTGCTGCTGCTTCTGCCGAAACACGCCTGGGCTATGCCCTTTCCCTCGCAGCGCTAGGTAGCACCACATTCTGTTTGCGCGGTAGCCTGAATCTCAACGGAAAGATTCTCGGCTACGTCTGGCACAGAGAACAGCTTTAGGTCAACAAGCTCACCCAGAGCTTACCCTCGACGCGTGCAAACCTGTACTTGCACCACATTCCAGTGGCAGCCCTCTTTCCTTTCCAGCCTGCACGGCGCCGTCAGATCGCGGTGCTTTCTGCACCTGCCCTCTCGCTTCCGCGTGCCGGCGCGCACACTACAGCCTTGCAGGGAGCGAAGAGGCGGAGAGGCGTCTCGCACAGAAGGACGGGCCAGGACGCAAAGGTGGTCTTCCTTTCTCCTCCTCCTTGCCCGAATGGTGGTGCTGTGTTGAAAGTCTTGGCCAGCGAAAGGCTCATCCAGCAAGTGTTTCTCTCCTGACGCATTTCGCTGAGCGAGAGCTACACGGACACTTTCGACGCTGGGAAACAGCAAGACAATGACTGTACGTCGAGCTGAGGAAAAGCCGTGCACAGCAGCCTGTGGCTGCGTGCAGTGTTCGCGCTGAAGAGCGGCAAAGCTCCAAGCCATCGCTGCGCTTCAGTTCTGTCCAGAGCCCAGAAGGCGAAGGACGAAGCAGCTGGGCACCGGCTTCATGCACTTCAGTGCAGCGACTCGCAAATGTCCAGCCTGTGGCTGCGTGCAGTGTTCACGCTGAAGAGCGGCAAAGCTCCAAGCCATCGCTGCGCTTCAGTTCTGTCCAGAGCCCAGAAGGCGAAGGACGAAGCAGCTGGGCACCGGCTTCATGCACTTCAGTGCAGCGACTCGCAAATGTCCAGCCGAGAGCTGCTTCACAAGCAGGTTCCGCTGAGAATGCTCTGGGCTGCTTCAGAAAGGAAGGCGCAGCCCTTGCACTCCAGCACACAAGCTGGCCAGAAACAGGTTCTTACACCTCCAGTGCTGCCGAGTCCATGCAGCTTGAGCACACCCAGAAGGACGCGCCCAGAAAGAAGGCGTTCTTCAAGTACCCCCCACTCCTCCAAGTAGCCTTGAAACCGGGCGCAACGCGCTGCGGCTCGAAAGCTCCTCTCTCAGAGAGATGTGCCGTCACATGATGCACTCTCGCAGCTCCGTTGCCCACTTGCAGCAGCTGCTGCTACCAAAGCAAAAGGCTCCAGAAGTAAAAGCCACTGCTGCGCTGCACTTTCCCCTTGCCTCCCGTAAAGCACCAGAAACCGCCCGCTGCACGCTGTATTTCCATTCTCTGCCGCATCTGCCACTGTTACCTCGGCGCGTTGAAGCCTAAACCTGGGCACAGTTCTTTCCAGGGAAAGCTGGAAGAGAAAGAGGTAGCAGCACCAGTAGCTGCGAGTGGAACTTTCTGTTTTCAAGTGCTAACGTGAATCCGCAAAGGAGCCGGTGGCCAGGCACGCTTCCTCTTGCAGCCTGCGCGATGGCGCACGGCAGCTCGGTGCTCTGCCTTCATTCTTACGCTCTTCGTACCGTGTCGCGCTTTCATTCTGCCGGAGTCGAGCCGTCGTCTACTTCTCGCACAGGGAGCCGCGGTGCCGGCAGAGAAACCCTCCGTGCTGCTGCTTCTGCCGAAACACGCCTGGGCTATGCCCTTTCCCTCGCAGCGCTAGGTAGCACCACATTCTGTTTGCGCGGTAGCCTGAATCTCAACGGAAAGATTCTCGGCTACGTCTGGCACAGAGAACAGCTTTAGGTCAACAAGCTCACCCAGAGCTTACCCTCGACGCGTGCAAACCTGTACTTGCACCACATTCCAGTGGCAGCCCTCTTTCCTTTCCAGCCTGCACGGCGCCGTCAGATCGCGGTGCTCTCTGCACCTGCCCTCTCGCTTCCGCGTGCCGGCGCGCACACTACAGCCTTGCAGGGAGCGAAGAGGCGGAGAGGCGTCTCGCACAGAAGGACGGGCCAGGACGCAAAGGTGGTCTTCCTTTCTCCTCCTCCTTGCCCGAATGGTGGTGCTGTGTTGAAAGTCTTGGCCAGCGAAAGGCTCATCCAGCAAGTGTTTCTCTCCTGACGCATTTCGCTGAGCGAGAGCTACACGGACACTTTCGACGCTGGGAAACAGCAAGAGAATGACGGTACGTCGAGCTGAGGAAAAGCCGTGCACAGCAGCCTGTGGCTGCGTGCAGTGTTCGCGCTGAAGAGCGGCAAAGCTCCAAGCCATCGCTGCGCTTCAGTTCTGTCCAGAGCCCAGAAGGCGAAGGACGAAGCAGCTGGGCACCGGCTTCATGCACTTCAGTGCAGCGACTCGCAAATGTCCAGCCTGTGGCTGCGTGCAGTGTTCACGCTGAAGAGCGGCAAAGCTCCAAGCCATCGCTGCGCTTCAGTTCTGTCCAGAGCCCAGAAAGCGAAGGACGAAGCAGCTGGGCACCGGCTTCATGCACTTCAGTGGAGAGACTCGCAAATGTCCAGCCGAGAGCTGCTTCACAAGCAGGTTCCGCTGAGAATGCTCTGGGCTGCTTCAGAAAGGAAGGCGCAGCCCTTGCACTCCAGCACACAAGCTGGCCAGAAACAGGTTCTTACACCTCCAGTGCTGCCGAGTCCATGCAGCTTGAGCACACCCAGAAGGACGCGCCCAGAAAGAAGGCGTTCTTCAAGTACCCCCCACTCCTCCAAGTAGCCTTGAAACCGGGCGCAACGCGCTGCGGCTCGAAAGCTCCTCTCTCAGAGAGATGTGCCGTCACATGATGCACTCTCGCAGCTCCGTTGCCCACTTGCAGCAGCTGCTGCTACCAAAGCAAAAGGCTCCAGAAGTAAAAGCCACTGCTGCGCTGCACTTTCCCCTTGCCTCCCGTAAAGCACCAGAAACCGCCCGCTGCACGCTGTATTTCCATTCTCTGCCGCATCTGCCACTGTTACCTCGGCGCGTTGAAGCCTAAACCTGGGCACAGTTCTTTCCAGGGAAAGCTGGAAGAGAAAGAGGTAGCAGCACCAGTAGCTGCGAGTGGAACTTTCTGTTTTCAAGTGCTAACGTGAATCCGCAAAGGAGCCGGTGGCCAAGCACGCTTCCTCTTGCAGCCTGCGCGATGGCGCACGGCAGCTCGGTGCTCTGCCTTCATTCTTACGCTCTTCGTACCGTGTCGCGCTTTCATTCTGCCGGAGTCGAGCCGTCGTCTACTTCTCGCACAGGGAGCCGCGGTGCCGGCAGAGAAACCCTCCGTGCTGCTGCTTCTGCCGAAACACGCCTGGGCTATGCCCTTTCCCTCGCAGCGCTAGGTAGCACCACATTCTGTTTGCGCGGTAGCCTGAATCTCAACGGAAAGATTCTCGGCTACGTCTGGCACAGAGAACAGCTTTAGGTCAACAAGCTCACCCAGAGCTTACCCTCGACGCGTGCAAACCTGTACTTGCACCACATTCCAGTGGCAGCCCTCTTTCCTTTCCAGCCTGCACGGCGCCGTCAGATCGCGGTGCTCTCTGCACCTGCCCTCTCGCTTCCGCGTGCCGGCGCGCACACTACAGCCTTGCAGGGAGCGAAGAGGCGGAGAGGCGTCTCGCACAGAAGGACGGGCCAGGACGCAAAGGTGGTCTTCCTTTCTCCTCCTCCTTGCCCGAATGGTGGTGCTGTGTTGAAAGTCTTGGCCAGCGAAAGGCTCATCCAGCAAGTGTTTCTCTCCTGACGCATTTCGCTGAGCGAGAGCTACACGGACACTTTCGACGCTGGGAAACAGCAAGACAATGACTGTACGTCGAGCTGAGGAAAAGCCGTGCACAGCAGCCTGTGGCTGCGTGCAGTGTTCGCGCTGAAGAGCGGCAAAGCTCCAAGCCATCGCTGCGCTTCAGTTCTGTCCAGAGCCCAGAAGGCGAAGGACGAAGCAGCTGGGCACCGGCTTCATGCACTTCAGTGCAGCGACTCGCAAATGTCCAGCCTGTGGCTGCGTGCAGTGTTCACGCTGAAGAGCGGCAAAGCTCCAAGCCATCGCTGCGCTTCAGTTCTGTCCAGAGCCCAGAAAGCGAAGGACGAAGCAGCTGGGCACCGGCTTCATGCACTTCAGTGCAGCGACTCGCAAATGTCCAGCCGAGAGCTGCTTCACAAGCAGGTTCCGCTGAGAATGCTCTGGGCTGCTTCAGAAAGGAAGGCGCAGCCCTTGCACTCCAGCACACAAGCTGGCCAGAAACAGGTTCTTACACCTCCAGTGCTGCCGAGTCCATGCAGCTTGAGCACACCCAGAAGGACACGCCCAGAAAGAAGGCGTTCTTCAAGTACCCCCCACTCCTCCAAGTAGCCTTGAAACCGGGCGCAACGCGCTGCGGCTCGAAAGCTCCTCTCTCAGAGAGATGTGCCGTCACATGATGCACTCTCGCAGCTCCGTTGCCCACTTGCAGCAGCTGCTGCTACCAAAGCAAAAGGCTCCAGAAGTAAAAGCCACTGCTGCGCTGCACTTTCCCCTTGCCTCCCGTAAAGCACCAGAAACCGCCCGCTGCACGCTGTATTTCCATTCTCTGCCGCATCTGCCACTGTTACCTCGGCGCGTTGAAGCCTAAACCTGGGCACAGTTCTTTCCAGGGAAAGCTGGAAGAGAAAGAGGTAGCAGCACCAGTAGCTGCGAGTGGAACTTTCTGTTTTCAAGTGCTAACGTGAATCCGCAAAGGAGCCGGTGGCCAGGCACGCTTCCTCTTGCAGCCTGCGCGATGGCGCACGGCAGCTCGGTGCTCTGCCTTCATTCTTACGCTCTTCGTACCGTGTCGCGCTTTCATTCTGCCGGAGTCGAGCCGTCGTCTACTTCTCGCACAGGGAGCCGCGGTGCCGGCAGAGAAACCCTCCGTGCTGCTGCTTCTGCCGAAACACGCCTGGGCTATGCCCTTTCCCTCGCAGCGCTAGGTAGCACCACATTCTGTTTGCGCGGTAGCCTGAATCTCAACGGAAAGATTCTCGGCTACGTCTGGCACAGAGAACAGCTTTAGGTCAACAAGCTCACCCAGAGCTTACCCTCGACGCGTGCAAACCTGTACTTGCACCACATTCCAGTGGCAGCCCTCTTTCCTTTCCAGCCTGCACGGCGCCGTCAGATCGCGGTGCTTTCTGCACCTGCCCTCTCGCTTCCGCGTGCCGGCGCGCACACTACAGCCTTGCAGGGAGCGAAGAGGCGGAGAGGCGTCTCGCACAGAAGGACGGGCCAGGACGCAAAGGTGGTCTTCCTTTCTCCTCCTCCTTGCCCGAATGGTGGTGCTGTGTTGAAAGTCTTGGCCAGCGAAAGGCTCATCCAGCAAGTGTTTCTCTCCTGACGCATTTCGCTGAGCGAGAGCTACACGGACACTTTCGACGCTGGGAAACAGCAAGACAATGACTGTACGTCGAGCTGAGGAAAAGCCGTGCACAGCAGCCTGTGGCTGCGTGCAGTGTTCGCGCTGAAGAGCGGCAAAGCTCCAAGCCATCGCTGCGCTTCAGTTCTGTCCAGAGCCCAGAAGGCGAAGGACGAAGCAGCTGGGCACCGGCTTCATGCACTTCAGTGCAGCGACTCGCAAATGTCCAGCCTGTGGCTGCGTGCAGTGTTCACGCTGAAGAGCGGCAAAGCTCCAAGCCATCGCTGCGCTTCAGTTCTGTCCAGAGCCCAGAAAGCGAAGGACGAAGCAGCTGGGCACCGGCTTCATGCACTTCAGTGCAGCGACTCGCAAATGTCCAGCCGAGAGCTGCTTCACAAGCAGGTTCCGCTGAGAATGCTCTGGGCTGCTTCAGAAAGGAAGGCGCAGCCCTTGCACTCCAGCACACAAGCTGGCCAGATACAGGTTCTTACACCTCCAGTGCTGCCTAGTCCATGCAGCTTGAGCACACCCAGAAGGACGCGCCCAGAAAGAAGGCGTTCTTCAAGTACCCCCCACTCCTCCAAGTAGCCTTGAAACCGGGCGCAACGCGCTGCGGCTCGAAAGCTCCTCTCTCAGAGAGATGTGCCGTCACATGATGCACTCTCGCAGCTCCGTTGCCCACTTGCAGCAGCTGCTGCTACCAAAGCAAAAGGCTCCAGAAGTAAAAGCCACTGCTGCGCTGCACTTTCCCCTTGCCTCCCGTAAAGCACCAGAAACCGCCCGCTGCACGCTGTATTTCCATTCTCTGCCGCATCTGCCACTGTTACCTCGGCGCGTTGAAGCCTAAACCTGGGCACAGTTCTTTCCAGGGAAAGCTGGAAGAGAAAGAGGTAGCAGCACCAGTAGCTGCGAGTGGAACTTTCTGTTTTCAAGTGCTAACGTGAATCCGCAAAGGAGCCGGTGGCCAGGCACGCTTCCTCTTGCAGCCTGCGCGATGGCGCACGGCAGCTCGGTGCTCTGCCTTCATTCTTACGCTCTTCGTACCGTGTCGCGCTTTCATTCTGCCGGAGTCGAGCCGTCGTCTACTTCTCGCACAGGGAGCCGCGGTGCCGGCAGAGAAACCCTCCGTGCTGCTGCTTCTGCCGAAACACGCCTGGGCTATGCCCTTTCCCTCGCAGCGCTAGGTAGCACCACATTCTGTTTGCGCGGTAGCCTGAATCTCAACGGAAAGATTCTCGGCTACGTCTGGCACAGAGAACAGCTTTAGGTCAACAAGCTCACCCAGAGCTTACCCTCGACGCGTGCAAACCTGTACTTGCACCACATTCCAGTGGCAGCCCTCTTTCCTTTCCAGCCTGCACGGCGCCGTCAGATCGCGGTGCTCTCTGCACCTGCCCTCTCGCTTCCGAGTGCCGGCGCGCACACTACAGCCTTGCAGGGAGCGAAGAGGCGGAGAGGCGTCTCGCACAGAAGGACGGGCCAGGACGCAAAGATGGTCTTCCTTTCTCCTCCTCCTTGCCCGAATGGTGGTGCTGTGTTGAAAGTCTTGGCCAGCGAAAGGCTCATCCAGCAAGCGTTTCTCTCCTGACGCATTTCGCTGAGCGAGAGCTACACGGACACTTTCGACGCTGGGAAACAGCAAGAGAATGACGGTACGTCGAGCTGAGGAAAAGCCGTGCACAGCAGCCTGTGGCTGCGTGCAGTGTTCGCGCTGAAGAGCGGCAAAGCTCCAAGCCATCGCTGCGCTTCAGTTCTGTCCAGAGCCCAGAAGGCGAAGGACGAAGCAGCTGGGCACCGGCTTCATGCACTTCAGTGCAGCGACTCGCAAATGTCCAGCCTGTGGCTGCGTGCAGTGTTCACGCTGAAGAGCGGCAAAGCTCCAAGCCATCGCTGCGCTTCAGTTCTGTCCAGAGCCCAGAAGGCGAAGGACGAAGCAGCTGGGCACCGGCTTCATGCACTTCAGTGGAGAGACTCGCAAATGTCCAGCCGAGAGCTGCTTCACAAGCAGGTTCCGCTGAGAATGCTCTGGGCTGCTTCAGAAAGGAAGGCGCAGCCCTTGCACTCCAGCACACAAGCTGGCCAGAAACAGGTTCTTACACCTCCAGTGCTGCCGAGTCCATGCAGCTTGAGCACACCCAGAAGGACGCGCCCAGAAAGAAGGCGTTCTTCAAGTACCCCCCACTCCTCCAAGTAGCCTTGAAACCGGGCGCAACGCGCTGCGGCTCGAAAGCTCCTCTCTCAGAGAGATGTGCCGTCACATGATGCACTCTCGCAGCTCCGTTGCCCACTTGCAGCAGCTGCTGCTACCAAAGCAAAAGGCTCCAGAAGTAAAAGCCACTGCTGCGCTGCACTTTCCCCTTGCCTCCCGTAAAGCACCAGAAACCGCCCGCTGCACGCTGTATTTCCATTCTCTGCCGCATCTGCCACTGTTACCTCGGCGCGTTGAAGCCTAAACCTGGGCACAGTTCTTTCCAGGGAAAGCTGGAAGAGAAAGAGGTAGCAGCACCAGTAGCTGCGAGTGGAACTTTCTGTTTTCAAGTGCTAACGTGAATCCGCAAAGGAGCCGGTGGCCAGGCACGCTTCCTCTTGCAGCCTGCGCGATGGCGCACGGCAGCTCGGTGCTCTGCCTTCATTCTTACGCTCTTCGTACCGTGTCGCGCTTTCATTCTGCCGGAGTCGAGCCGTCGTCTACTTCTCGCACAGGGAGCCGCGGTGCCGGCAGAGAAACCCTCCGTGCTGCTGCTTCTGCCGAAACACGCCTGGGCTATGCCCTTTCCCTCGCAGCGCTAGGTAGCACCACATTCTGTTTGCGCGGTAGCCTGAATCTCAACGGAAAGATTCTCGGCTACGTCTGGCACAGAGAACAGCTTTAGGTCAACAAGCTCACCCAGAGCTTACCCTCGACGCGTGCAAACCTGTACTTGCACCACATTCCAGTGGCAGCGCTCTTTCCTTTCCAGCCTGCACGGCGCCGTCAGATCGCGGTGCTCTCTGCACCTGCCCTCTCGCTTCCGAGTGCCGGCGCGCACACTACAGCCTTGCAGGGAGCGAAGAGGCGGAGAGGCGTCTCGCACAGAAGGACGGGCCAGGACGCAAAGGTGGTCTTCCTTTCTCCTCCTCCTTGCCCGAATGGTGGTGCTGTGTTGAAAGTCTTGGCCAGCGAAAGGCTCATCCAGCAAGTGTTTCTCTCCTGACGCATTTCGCTGAGCGAGAGCTACACGGACACTTTCGACGCTGGGAAACAGCAAGAGAATGACGGTACGTCGAGCTGAGGAAAAGCCGTGCACAGCAGCCTGTGGCTGCGTGCAGTGTTCGCGCTGAAGAGCGGCAAAGCTCCAAGCCATCGCTGCGCTTCAGTTCTGTCCAGAGCCCAGAAGGCGAAGGACGAAGCAGCTGGGCACCGGCTTCATGCACTTCAGTGCAGCGACTCGCAAATGTCCAGCCTGTGGCTGCGTGCAGTGTTCACGCTGAAGAGCGGCAAAGCTCCAAGCCATCGCTGCGCTTCAGTTCTGTCCAGAGCCCAGAAGGCGAAGGACGAAGCAGCTGGGCACCGGCTTCATGCACTTCAGTGGAGAGACTCGCAAATGTCCAGCCGAGAGCTGCTTCACAAGCAGGTTCCGCTGAGAATGCTCTGGGCTGCTTCAGAAAGGAAGGCGCAGCCCTTGCACTCCAGCACACAAGCTGGCCAGAAACAGGTTCTTACACCTCCAGTGCTGCCGAGTCCATGCAGCTTGAGCACACCCAGAAGGACGCGCCCAGAAAGAAGGCGTTCTTCAAGTACCCCCCACTCCTCCAAGTAGCCTTGAAACCGGGCGCAACGCGCTGCGGCTCGAAAGCTCCTCTCTCAGAGAGATGTGCCGTCACATGATGCACTCTCGCAGCTCCGTTGCCCACTTGCAGCAGCTGCTGCTACCAAAGCAAAAGGCTCCAGAAGTAAAAGCCACTGCTGCGCTGCACTTTCCCCTTGCCTCCCGTAAAGCACCAGAAACCGCCCGCTGCACGCTGTATTTCCATTCTCTGCCGCATCTGCCACTGTTACCTCGGCGCGTTGAAGCCTAAACCTGGGCACAGTTCTTTCCAGGGAAAGCTGGAAGAGAAAGAGGTAGCAGCACCAGTAGCTGCGAGTGGAACTTTCTGTTTTCAAGTGCTAATGTGAATCCGCAAAGGAGCCGGTGGCCAAGCACGCTTCCTCTTGCAGCCTGCGCGATGGCGCACGGCAGCTCGGTGCTCTGCCTTCATTCTTACGCTCTTCGTACCGTGTCGCGCTTTCATTCTGCCGGAGTCGAGCCGTCGTCTACTTCTCGCACAGGGAGCCGCGGTGCCGGCAGAGAAACCCTCCGTGCTGCTGCTTCTGCCGAAACACGCCTGGGCTATGCCCTTTCCCTCGCAGCGCTAGGTAGCACCACATTCTGTTTGCGCGGTAGCCTGAATCTCAACGGAAAGATTCTCGGCTACGTCTGGCACAGAGAACAGCTTTAGGTCAACAAGCTCACCCAGAGCTTACCCTCGACGCGTGCAAACCTGTACTTGCACCACATTCCAGTGGCAGCCCTCTTTCCTTTCCAGCCTGCACGGCGCCGTCAGATCGCGGTGCTCTCTGCACCTGCCCTCTCGCTTCCGCGTGCCGGCGCGCACACTACAGCCTTGCAGGGAGCGAAGAGGCGGAGAGGCGTCTCGCACAGAAGGACGGGCCAGGACGCAAAGGTGGTCTTCCTTTCTCCTCCTCCTTGCCCGAATGGTGGTGCTGTGTTGAAAGTCTTGGCCAGCGAAAGGCTCATCCAGCAAGTGTTTCTCTCCTGACGCATTTCGCTGAGCGAGAGCTACACGGACACTTTCGACGCTGGGAAACAGCAAGACAATGACTGTTCGTCGAGCTGAGGAAAAGCCGTGCACAGCAGCCTGTGGCTGCGTGCAGTGTTCGCGCTGAAGAGCGGCAAAGCTCCAAGCCATCGCTGCGCTTCAGTTCTGTCCAGAGCCCAGAAGGCGAAGGACGAAGCAGCTGGGCACCGGCTTCATGCACTTCAGTGCAGCGACTCGCAAATGTCCAGCCTGTGGCTGCGTGCAGTGTTCACGCTGAAGAGCGGCAAAGCTCCAAGCCATCGCTGCGCTTCAGTTCTGTCCAGAGCCCAGAAAGCGAAGGACGAAGCAGCTGGGCACCGGCTTCATGCACTTCAGTGCAGCGACTCGCAAATGTCCAGCCGAGAGCTGCTTCACAAGCAGGTTCCGCTGAGAATGCTCTGGGCTGCTTCAGAAAGGAAGGCGCAGCCCTTGCACTCCAGCACACAAGCTGGCCAGAAACAGGTTCTTACACCTCCAGTGCTGCCGAGTCCATGCAGCTTGAGCACACCCAGTAGGGCGCGCCCAGAAAGAAGGCGTTCTTCAAGTACCCCCCACTCCTCCAAGTAGCCTTGAAACCGGGCGCAACGCGCTGCGGCTCGAAAGCTCCTCTCTCAGAGAGATGTGCCGTCACATGATGCACTCTCGCAGCTCCGTTGCCCACTTGCAGCAGCTGCTGCTACCAAAGCAAAAGGCTCCAGAAGTAAAAGCCACTGCTGCGCTGCACTTTCCCCTTGCCTCCCGTAAAGCACCAGAAACCGCCCGCTGCACGCTGTATTTCCATTCTCTGCCGCATCTGCCACTGTTACCTCGGCGCGTTGAAGCCTAAACCTGGGCACAGTTCTTTCCAGGGAAAGCTGGAAGAGAAAGAGGTAGCAGCACCAGTAGCTGCGAGTGGAACTTTCTGTTTTCAAGTGCTAACGTGAATCCGCAAAGGAGCCGGTGGCCAGGCACGCTTCCTCTTGCAGCCTGCGCGATGGCGCACGGCAGCTCGGTGCTCTGCCTTCATTCTTACGCTCTTCGTACCGTGTCGCGCTTTCATTCTGCCGGAGTCGAGCCGTCGTCTACTTCTCGCACAGGGAGCCGCGGTGCCGGCAGAGAAACCCTCCGTGCTGCTGCTTCTGCCGAAACACGCCTGGGCTATGCCCTTTCCCTCGCAGCGCTAGGTAGCACCACATTCTGTTTGCGCGGTAGCCTGAATCTCAACGGAAAGATTCTCGGCTACGTCTGGCACAGAGAACAGCTTTAGGTCAACAAGCTCACCCAGAGCTTACCCTCGACGCGTGCAAACCTGTACTTGCACCACATTCCAGTGGCAGCCCTCTTTCCTTTCCAGCCTGCACGGCGCCGTCAGATCGCGGTGCTCTCTGCACCTGCCCTCTCGCTTCCGCGTGCCGGCGCGCACACTACAGCCTTGCAGGGAGCGAAGAGGCGGAGAGGCGTCTCGCACAGAAGGACGGGCCAGGACGCAAAGGTGGTCTTCCTTTCTCCTCCTCCTTGCCCGAATGGTGGTGCTGTGTTGAAAGTCTTGGCCAGCGAAAGGCTCATCCAGCAAGTGTTTCTCTCCTGACGCATTTCGCTGAGCGAGAGCTACACGGACACTTTCGACGCTGGGAAACAGCAAGACAATGACTGTTCGTCGAGCTGAGGAAAAGCCGTGCACAGCAGCCTGTGGCTGCGTGCAGTGTTCGCGCTGAAGAGCGGCAAAGCTCCAAGCCATCGCTGCGCTTCAGTTCTGTCCAGAGCCCAGAAGGCGAAGGACGAAGCAGCTGGGCACCGGCTTCATGCACTTCAGTGCAGCGACTCGCAAATGTCCAGCCTGTGGCTGCGTGCAGTGTTCACGCTGAAGAGCGGCAAAGCTCCAAGCCATCGCTGCGCTTCAGTTCTGTCCAGAGCCCAGAAAGCGAAGGACGAAGCAGCTGGGCACCGGCTTCATGCACTTCAGTGCAGCGACTCGCAAATGTCCAGCCGAGAGCTGCTTCACAAGCAGGTTCCGCTGAGAATGCTCTGGGCTGCTTCAGAAAGGAAGGCGCAGCCCTTGCACTCCAGCACACAAGCTGGCCAGAAACAGGTTCTTACACCTCCAGTGCTGCCGAGTCCATGCAGCTTGAGCACACCCAGTAGGGCGCGCCCAGAAAGAAGGCGTTCTTCAAGTACCCCCCACTCCTCCAAGTAGCCTTGAAACCGGGCGCAACGCGCTGCGGCTCGAAAGCTCCTCTCTCAGAGAGATGTGCCGTCACATGATGCACTCTCGCAGCTCCGTTGCCCACTTGCAGCAGCTGCTGCTACCAAAGCAAAAGGCTCCAGAAGTAAAAGCCACTGCTGCGCTGCACTTTCCCCTTGCCTCCCGTAAAGCACCAGAAACCGCCCGCTGCACGCTGTATTTCCATTCTCTGCCGCATCTGCCACTGTTACCTCGGCGCGTTGAAGCCTAAACCTGGGCACAGTTCTTTCCAGGGAAAGCTGGAAGAGAAAGAGGTAGCAGCACCAGTAGCTGCGAGTGGAACTTTCTGTTTTCAAGTGCTAACGTGAATCCGCAAAGGAGCCGGTGGCCAGGCACGCTTCCTCTTGCAGCCTGCGCGATGGCGCACGGCAGCTCGGTGCTCTGCCTTCATTCTTACGCTCTTCGTACCGTGTCGCGCTTTCATTCTGCCGGAGTCGAGCCGTCGTCTACTTCTCGCACAGGGAGCCGCGGTGCCGGCAGAGAAACCCTCCGTGCTGCTGCTTCTGCCGAAACACGCCTGGGCTATGCCCTTTCCCTCGCAGCGCTAGGTAGCACCACATTCTGTTTGCGCGGTAGCCTGAATCTCAACGGAAAGATTCTCGGCTACGTCTGGCACAGAGAACAGCTTTAGGTCAACAAGCTCACCCAGAGCTTACCCTCGACGCGTGCAAACCTGTACTTGCACCACATTCCAGTGGCAGCCCTCTTTCCTTTCCAGCCTGCACGGCGCCGTCAGATCGCGGTGCTCTCTGCACCTGCCCTCTCGCTTCCGCGTGCCGGCGCGCACACTACAGCCTTGCAGGGAGCGAAGAGGCGGAGAGGCGTCTCGCACAGAAGGACGGGCCAGGACGCAAAGGTGGTCTTCCTTTCTCCTCCTCCTTGCCCGAATGGTGGTGCTGTGTTGAAAGTCTTGGCCAGCGAAAGGCTCATCCAGCAAGTGTTTCTCTCCTGACGCATTTCGCTGAGCGAGAGCTACACGGACACTTTCGACGCTGGGAAACAGCAAGACAATGACTGTTCGTCGAGCTGAGGAAAAGCCGTGCACAGCAGCCTGTGGCTGCGTGCAGTGTTCGCGCTGAAGAGCGGCAAAGCTCCAAGCCATCGCTGCGCTTCAGTTCTGTCCAGAGCCCAGAAGGCGAAGGACGAAGCAGCTGGGCACCGGCTTCATGCACTTCAGTGCAGCGACTCGCAAATGTCCAGCCTGTGGCTGCGTGCAGTGTTCACGCTGAAGAGCGGCAAAGCTCCAAGCCATCGCTGCGCTTCAGTTCTGTCCAGAGCCCAGAAAGCGAAGGACGAAGCAGCTGGGCACCGGCTTCATGCACTTCAGTGCAGCGACTCGCAAATGTCCAGCCGAGAGCTGCTTCACAAGCAGGTTCCGCTGAGAATGCTCTGGGCTGCTTCAGAAAGGAAGGCGCAGCCCTTGCACTCCAGCACACAAGCTGGCCAGAAACAGGTTCTTACACCTCCAGTGCTGCCGAGTCCATGCAGCTTGAGCACACCCAGAAGGACGCGCCCAGAAAGAAGGCGTTCTTCAAGTACCCCCCACTCCTCCAAGTAGCCTTGAAACCGGGCGCAACGCGCTGCGGCTCGAAAGCTCCTCTCTCAGAGAGATGTGCCGTCACATGATGCACTCTCGCAGCTCCGTTGCCCACTTGCAGCAGCTGCTGCTACCAAAGCAAAAGGCTCCAGAAGTAAAAGCCACTGCTGCGCTGCACTTTCCCCTTGCCTCCCGTAAAGCACCAGAAACCGCCCGCTGCACGCTGTATTTCCATTCTCTGCCGCATCTGCCACTGTTACCTCGGCGCGTTGAAGCCTAAACCTGGGCACAGTTCTTTCCAGGGAAAGCTGGAAGAGAAAGAGGTAGCAGCACCAGTAGCTGCGAGTGGAACTTTCTGTTTTCAAGTGCTAACGTGAATCCGCAAAGGAGCCGGTGGCCAGGCACGCTTCCTCTTGCAGCCTGCGCGATGGCGCACGGCAGCTCGGTGCTCTGCCTTCATTCTTACGCTCTTCGTACCGTGTCGCGCTTTCATTCTGCCGGAGTCGAGCCGTCGTCTACTTCTCGCACAGGGAGCCGCGGTGCCGGCAGAGAAACCCTCCGTGCTGCTGCTTCTGCCGAAACACGCCTGGGCTATGCCCTTTCCCTCGCAGCGCTAGGTAGCACCACATTCTGTTTGCGCGGTAGCCTGAATCTCAACGGAAAGATTCTCGGCTACGTCTGGCACAGAGAACAGCTTTAGGTCAACAAGCTCACCCAGAGCTTACCCTCGACGCGTGCAAACCTGTACTTGCACCACATTCCAGTGGCAGCCCTCTTTCCTTTCCAGCCTGCACGGCGCCGTCAGATCGCGGTGCTCTCTGCACCTGCCCTCTCGCTTCCGAGTGCCGGCGCGCACACTACAGCCTTGCAGGGAGCGAAGAGGCGGAGAGGCGTCTCGCACAGAAGGACGGGCCAGGACGCAAAGATGGTCTTCCTTTCTCCTCCTCCTTGCCCGAATGGTGGTGCTGTGTTGAAAGTCTTGGCCAGCGAAAGGCTCATCCAGCAAGCGTTTCTCTCCTGACGCATTTCGCTGAGCGAGAGCTACACGGACACTTTCGACGCTGGGAAACAGCAAGAGAATGACGGTACGTCGAGCTGAGGAAAAGCCGTGCACAGCAGCCTGTGGCTGCGTGCAGTGTTCGCGCTGAAGAGCGGCAAAGCTCCAAGCCATCGCTGCGCTTCAGTTCTGTCCAGAGCCCAGAAGGCGAAGGACGAAGCAGCTGGGCACCGGCTTCATGCACTTCAGTGCAGCGACTCGCAAATGTCCAGCCTGTGGCTGCGTGCAGTGTTCACGCTGAAGAGCGGCAAAGCTCCAAGCCATCGCTGCGCTTCAGTTCTGTCCAGAGCCCAGAAGGCGAAGGACGAAGCAGCTGGGCACCGGCTTCATGCACTTCAGTGCAGCGACTCGCAAATGTCCAGCCGAGAGCTGCTTCACAAGCAGGTTCCGCTGAGAATGCTCTGGGCTGCTTCAGAAAGGAAGGCGCAGCCCTTGCACTCCAGCACACAAGCTGGCCAGATACAGGTTCTTACACCTCCAGTGCTGCCTAGTCCATGCAGCTTGAGCACACCCAGAAGGACGCGCCCAGAAAGAAGGCGTTCTTCAAGTACCCCCCACTCCTCCAAGTAGCCTTGAAACCGGGCGCAACGCGCTGCGGCTCGAAAGCTCCTCTCTCAGAGAGATGTGCCGTCACATGATGCACTCTCGCAGCTCCGTTGCCCACTTGCAGCAGCTGCTGCTACCAAAGCAAAAGGCTCCAGAAGTAAAAGCCACTGCTGCGCTGCACTTTCCCCTTGCCTCCCGTAAAGCACCAGAAACCGCCCGCTGCACGCTGTATTTCCATTCTCTGCCGCATCTGCCACTGTTACCTCGGCGCGTTGAAGCCTAAACCTGGGCACAGTTCTTTCCAGGGAAAGCTGGAAGAGAAAGAGGTAGCAGCACCAGTAGCTGCGAGTGGAACTTTCTGTTTTCAAGTGCTAACGTGAATCCGCAAAGGAGCCGGTGGCCAGGCACGCTTCCTCTTGCAGCCTGCGCGATGGCGCACGGCAGCTCGGTGCTCTGCCTTCATTCTTACGCTCTTCGTACCGTGTCGCGCTTTCATTCTGCCGGAGTCGAGCCGTCGTCTACTTCTCGCACAGGGAGCCGCGGTGCCGGCAGAGAAACCCTCCGTGCTGCTGCTTCTGCCGAAACACGCCTGGGCTATGCCCTTTCCCTCGCAGCGCTAGGTAGCACCACATTCTGTTTGCGCGGTAGCCTGAATCTCAACGGAAAGATTCTCGGCTACGTCTGGCACAGAGAACAGCTTTAGGTCAACAAGCTCACCCAGAGCTTACCCTCGACGCGTGCAAACCTGTACTTGCACCACATTCCAGTGGCAGCCCTCTTTCCTTTCCAGCCTGCACGGCGCCGTCAGATCGCGGTGCTCTCTGCACCTGCCCTCTCGCTTCCGAGTGCCGGCGCGCACACTACAGCCTTGCAGGGAGCGAAGAGGCGGAGAGGCGTCTCGCACAGAAGGACGGGCCAGGACGCAAAGATGGTCTTCCTTTCTCCTCCTCCTTGCCCGAATGGTGGTGCTGTGTTGAAAGTCTTGGCCAGCGAAAGGCTCATCCAGCAAGCGTTTCTCTCCTGACGCATTTCGCTGAGCGAGAGCTACACGGACACTTTCGACGCTGGGAAACAGCAAGAGAATGACGGTACGTCGAGCTGAGGAAAAGCCGTGCACAGCAGCCTGTGGCTGCGTGCAGTGTTCGCGCTGAAGAGCGGCAAAGCTCCAAGCCATCGCTGCGCTTCAGTTCTGTCCAGAGCCCAGAAGGCGAAGGACGAAGCAGCTGGGCACCGGCTTCATGCACTTCAGTGCAGCGACTCGCAAATGTCCAGCCTGTGGCTGCGTGCAGTGTTCACGCTGAAGAGCGGCAAAGCTCCAAGCCATCGCTGCGCTTCAGTTCTGTCCAGAGCCCAGAAGGCGAAGGACGAAGCAGCTGGGCACCGGCTTCATGCACTTCAGTGGAGAGACTCGCAAATGTCCAGCCGAGAGCTGCTTCACAAGCAGGTTCCGCTGAGAATGCTCTGGGCTGCTTCAGAAAGGAAGGCGCAGCCCTTGCACTCCAGCACACAAGCTGGCCAGAAACAGGTTCTTACACCTCCAGTGCTGCCGAGTCCATGCAGCTTGAGCACACCCAGAAGGACGCGCCCAGAAAGAAGGCGTTCTTCAAGTACCCCCCACTCCTCCAAGTAGCCTTGAAACCGGGCGCAACGCGCTGCGGCTCGAAAGCTCCTCTCTCAGAGAGATGTGCCGTCACATGATGCACTCTCGCAGCTCCGTTGCCCACTTGCAGCAGCTGCTGCTACCAAAGCAAAAGGCTCCAGAAGTAAAAGCCACTGCTGCGCTGCACTTTCCCCTTGCCTCCCGTAAAGCACCAGAAACCGCCCGCTGCACGCTGTATTTCCATTCTCTGCCGCATCTGCCACTGTTACCTCGGCGCGTTGAAGCCTAAACCTGGGCACAGTTCTTTCCAGGGAAAGCTGGAAGAGAAAGAGGTAGCAGCACCAGTAGCTGCGAGTGGAACTTTCTGTTTTCAAGTGCTAACGTGAATCCGCAAAGGAGCCGGTGGCCAGGCACGCTTCCTCTTGCAGCCTGCGCGATGGCGCACGGCAGCTCGGTGCTCTGCCTTCATTCTTACGCTCTTCGTACCGTGTCGCGCTTTCATTCTGCCGGAGTCGAGCCGTCGTCTACTTCTCGCACAGGGAGCCGCGGTGCCGGCAGAGAAACCCTCCGTGCTGCTGCTTCTGCCGAAACACGCCTGGGCTATGCCCTTTCCCTCGCAGCGCTAGGTAGCACCACATTCTGTTTGCGCGGTAGCCTGAATCTCAACGGAAAGATTCTCGGCTACGTCTGGCACAGAGAACAGCTTTAGGTCAACAAGCTCACCCAGAGCTTACCCTCGACGCGTGCAAACCTGTACTTGCACCACATTCCAGTGGCAGCGCTCTTTCCTTTCCAGCCTGCACGGCGCCGTCAGATCGCGGTGCTCTCTGCACCTGCCCTCTCGCTTCCGAGTGCCGGCGCGCACACTACAGCCTTGCAGGGAGCGAAGAGGCGGAGAGGCGTCTCGCACAGAAGGACGGGCCAGGACGCAAAGGTGGTCTTCCTTTCTCCTCCTCCTTGCCCGAATGGTGGTGCTGTGTTGAAAGTCTTGGCCAGCGAAAGGCTCATCCAGCAAGTGTTTCTCTCCTGACGCATTTCGCTGAGCGAGAGCTACACGGACACTTTCGACGCTGGGAAACAGCAAGAGAATGACGGTACGTCGAGCTGAGGAAAAGCCGTGCACAGCAGCCTGTGGCTGCGTGCAGTGTTCGCGCTGAAGAGCGGCAAAGCTCCAAGCCATCGCTGCGCTTCAGTTCTGTCCAGAGCCCAGAAGGCGAAGGACGAAGCAGCTGGGCACCGGCTTCATGCACTTCAGTGCAGCGACTCGCAAATGTCCAGCCTGTGGCTGCGTGCAGTGTTCACGCTGAAGAGCGGCAAAGCTCCAAGCCATCGCTGCGCTTCAGTTCTGTCCAGAGCCCAGAAGGCGAAGGACGAAGCAGCTGGGCACCGGCTTCATGCACTTCAGTGGAGAGACTCGCAAATGTCCAGCCGAGAGCTGCTTCACAAGCAGGTTCCGCTGAGAATGCTCTGGGCTGCTTCAGAAAGGAAGGCGCAGCCCTTGCACTCCAGCACACAAGCTGGCCAGAAACAGGTTCTTACACCTCCAGTGCTGCCGAGTCCATGCAGCTTGAGCACACCCAGAAGGACGCGCCCAGAAAGAAGGCGTTCTTCAAGTACCCCCCACTCCTCCAAGTAGCCTTGAAACCGGGCGCAACGCGCTGCGGCTCGAAAGCTCCTCTCTCAGAGAGATGTGCCGTCACATGATGCACTCTCGCAGCTCCGTTGCCCACTTGCAGCAGCTGCTGCTACCAAAGCAAAAGGCTCCAGAAGTAAAAGCCACTGCTGCGCTGCACTTTCCCCTTGCCTCCCGTAAAGCACCAGAAACCGCCCGCTGCACGCTGTATTTCCATTCTCTGCCGCATCTGCCACTGTTACCTCGGCGCGTTGAAGCCTAAACCTGGGCACAGTTCTTTCCAGGGAAAGCTGGAAGAGAAAGAGGTAGCAGCACCAGTAGCTGCGAGTGGAACTTTCTGTTTTCAAGTGCTAACGTGAATCCGCAAAGGAGCCGGTGGCCAAGCACGCTTCCTCTTGCAGCCTGCGCGATGGCGCACGGCAGCTCGGTGCTCTGCCTTCATTCTTACGCTCTTCGTACCGTGTCGCGCTTTCATTCTGCCGGAGTCGAGCCGTCGTCTACTTCTCGCACAGGGAGCCGCGGTGCCGGCAGAGAAACCCTCCGTGCTGCTGCTTCTGCCGAAACACGCCTGGGCTATGCCCTTTCCCTCGCAGCGCTAGGTAGCACCACATTCTGTTTGCGCGGTAGCCTGAATCTCAACGGAAAGATTCTCGGCTACGTCTGGCACAGAGAACAGCTTTAGGTCAACAAGCTCACCCAGAGCTTACCCTCGACGCGTGCAAACCTGTACTTGCACCACATTCCAGTGGCAGCCCTCTTTCCTTTCCAGCCTGCACGGCGCCGTCAGATCGCGGTGCTCTCTGCACCTGCCCTCTCGCTTCCGCGTGCCGGCGCGCACACTACAGCCTTGCAGGGAGCGAAGAGGCGGAGAGGCGTCTCGCACAGAAGGACGGGCCAGGACGCAAAGGTGGTCTTCCTTTCTCCTCCTCCTTGCCCGAATGGTGGTGCTGTGTTGAAAGTCTTGGCCAGCGAAAGGCTCATCCAGCAAGTGTTTCTCTCCTGACGCATTTCGCTGAGCGAGAGCTACACGGACACTTTCGACGCTGGGAAACAGCAAGACAATGACTGTTCGTCGAGCTGAGGAAAAGCCGTGCACAGCAGCCTGTGGCTGCGTGCAGTGTTCGCGCTGAAGAGCGGCAAAGCTCCAAGCCATCGCTGCGCTTCAGTTCTGTCCAGAGCCCAGAAGGCGAAGGACGAAGCAGCTGGGCACCGGCTTCATGCACTTCAGTGCAGCGACTCGCAAATGTCCAGCCTGTGGCTGCGTGCAGTGTTCACGCTGAAGAGCGGCAAAGCTCCAAGCCATCGCTGCGCTTCAGTTCTGTCCAGAGCCCAGAAAGCGAAGGACGAAGCAGCTGGGCACCGGCTTCATGCACTTCAGTGCAGCGACTCGCAAATGTCCAGCCGAGAGCTGCTTCACAAGCAGGTTCCGCTGAGAATGCTCTGGGCTGCTTCAGAAAGGAAGGCGCAGCCCTTGCACTCCAGCACACAAGCTGGCCAGAAACAGGTTCTTACACCTCCAGTGCTGCCGAGTCCATGCAGCTTGAGCACACCCAGTAGGGCGCGCCCAGAAAGAAGGCGTTCTTCAAGTACCCCCCACTCCTCCAAGTAGCCTTGAAACCGGGCGCAACGCGCTGCGGCTCGAAAGCTCCTCTCTCAGAGAGATGTGCCGTCACATGATGCACTCTCGCAGCTCCGTTGCCCACTTGCAGCAGCTGCTGCTACCAAAGCAAAAGGCTCCAGAAGTAAAAGCCACTGCTGCGCTGCACTTTCCCCTTGCCTCCCGTAAAGCACCAGAAACCGCCCGCTGCACGCTGTATTTCCATTCTCTGCCGCATCTGCCACTGTTACCTCGGCGCGTTGAAGCCTAAACCTGGGCACAGTTCTTTCCAGGGAAAGCTGGAAGAGAAAGAGGTAGCAGCACCAGTAGCTGCGAGTGGAACTTTCTGTTTTCAAGTGCTAACGTGAATCCGCAAAGGAGCCGGTGGCCAGGCACGCTTCCTCTTGCAGCCTGCGCGATGGCGCACGGCAGCTCGGTGCTCTGCCTTCATTCTTACGCTCTTCGTACCGTGTCGCGCTTTCATTCTGCCGGAGTCGAGCCGTCGTCTACTTCTCGCACAGGGAGCCGCGGTGCCGGCAGAGAAACCCTCCGTGCTGCTGCTTCTGCCGAAACACGCCTGGGCTATGCCCTTTCCCTCGCAGCGCTAGGTAGCACCACATTCTGTTTGCGCGGTAGCCTGAATCTCAACGGAAAGATTCTCGGCTACGTCTGGCACAGAGAACAGCTTTAGGTCAACAAGCTCACCCAGAGCTTACCCTCGACGCGTGCAAACCTGTACTTGCACCACATTCCAGTGGCAGCCCTCTTTCCTTTCCAGCCTGCACGGCGCCGTCAGATCGCGGTGCTCTCTGCACCTGCCCTCTCGCTTCCGCGTGCCGGCGCGCACACTACAGCCTTGCAGGGAGCGAAGAGGCGGAGAGGCGTCTCGCACAGAAGGACGGGCCAGGACGCAAAGGTGGTCTTCCTTTCTCCTCCTCCTTGCCCGAATGGTGGTGCTGTGTTGAAAGTCTTGGCCAGCGAAAGGCTCATCCAGCAAGTGTTTCTCTCCTGACGCATTTCGCTGAGCGAGAGCTACACGGACACTTTCGACGCTGGGAAACAGCAAGACAATGACTGTTCGTCGAGCTGAGGAAAAGCCGTGCACAGCAGCCTGTGGCTGCGTGCAGTGTTCGCGCTGAAGAGCGGCAAAGCTCCAAGCCATCGCTGCGCTTCAGTTCTGTCCAGAGCCCAGAAGGCGAAGGACGAAGCAGCTGGGCACCGGCTTCATGCACTTCAGTGCAGCGACTCGCAAATGTCCAGCCTGTGGCTGCGTGCAGTGTTCACGCTGAAGAGCGGCAAAGCTCCAAGCCATCGCTGCGCTTCAGTTCTGTCCAGAGCCCAGAAAGCGAAGGACGAAGCAGCTGGGCACCGGCTTCATGCACTTCAGTGCAGCGACTCGCAAATGTCCAGCCGAGAGCTGCTTCACAAGCAGGTTCCGCTGAGAATGCTCTGGGCTGCTTCAGAAAGGAAGGCGCAGCCCTTGCACTCCAGCACACAAGCTGGCCAGAAACAGGTTCTTACACCTCCAGTGCTGCCGAGTCCATGCAGCTTGAGCACACCCAGAAGGACGCGCCCAGAAAGAAGGCGTTCTTCAAGTACCCCCCACTCCTCCAAGTAGCCTTGAAACCGGGCGCAACGCGCTGCGGCTCGAAAGCTCCTCTCTCAGAGAGATGTGCCGTCACATGATGCACTCTCGCAGCTCCGTTGCCCACTTGCAGCAGCTGCTGCTACCAAAGCAAAAGGCTCCAGAAGTAAAAGCCACTGCTGCGCTGCACTTTCCCCTTGCCTCCCGTAAAGCACCAGAAACCGCCCGCTGCACGCTGTATTTCCATTCTCTGCCGCATCTGCCACTGTTACCTCGGCGCGTTGAAGCCTAAACCTGGGCACAGTTCTTTCCAGGGAAAGCTGGAAGAGAAAGAGGTAGCAGCACCAGTAGCTGCGAGTGGAACTTTCTGTTTTCAAGTGCTAACGTGAATCCGCAAAGGAGCCGGTGGCCAGGCACGCTTCCTCTTGCAGCCTGCGCGATGGCGCACGGCAGCTCGGTGCTCTGCCTTCATTCTTACGCTCTTCGTACCGTGTCGCGCTTTCATTCTGCCGGAGTCGAGCCGTCGTCTACTTCTCGCACAGGGAGCCGCGGTGCCGGCAGAGAAACCCTCCGTGCTGCTGCTTCTGCCGAAACACGCCTGGGCTATGCCCTTTCCCTCGCAGCGCTAGGTAGCACCACATTCTGTTTGCGCGGTAGCCTGAATCTCAACGGAAAGATTCTCGGCTACGTCTGGCACAGAGAACAGCTTTAGGTCAACAAGCTCACCCAGAGCTTACCCTCGACGCGTGCAAACCTGTACTTGCACCACATTCCAGTGGCAGCCCTCTTTCCTTTCCAGCCTGCACGGCGCCGTCAGATCGCGGTGCTCTCTGCACCTGCCCTCTCGCTTCCGAGTGCCGGCGCGCACACTACAGCCTTGCAGGGAGCGAAGAGGCGGAGAGGCGTCTCGCACAGAAGGACGGGCCAGGACGCAAAGATGGTCTTCCTTTCTCCTCCTCCTTGCCCGAATGGTGGTGCTGTGTTGAAAGTCTTGGCCAGCGAAAGGCTCATCCAGCAAGCGTTTCTCTCCTGACGCATTTCGCTGAGCGAGAGCTACACGGACACTTTCGACGCTGGGAAACAGCAAGAGAATGACGGTACGTCGAGCTGAGGAAAAGCCGTGCACAGCAGCCTGTGGCTGCGTGCAGTGTTCGCGCTGAAGAGCGGCAAAGCTCCAAGCCATCGCTGCGCTTCAGTTCTGTCCAGAGCCCAGAAGGCGAAGGACGAAGCAGCTGGGCACCGGCTTCATGCACTTCAGTGCAGCGACTCGCAAATGTCCAGCCTGTGGCTGCGTGCAGTGTTCACGCTGAAGAGCGGCAAAGCTCCAAGCCATCGCTGCGCTTCAGTTCTGTCCAGAGCCCAGAAGGCGAAGGACGAAGCAGCTGGGCACCGGCTTCATGCACTTCAGTGGAGCGACTCGCAAATGTCCAGCCGAGAGCTGCTTCACAAGCAGGTTCCGCTGAGAATGCTCTGGGCTGCTTCAGAAAGGAAGGCGCAGCCCTTGCACTCCAGCACACAAGCTGGCCAGAAACAGGTTCTTACACCTCCAGTGCTGCCGAGTCCATGCAGCTTGAGCACACCCAGAAGGACGCGCCCAGAAAGAAGGCGTTCTTCAAGTACCCCCCACTCCTCCAAGTAGCCTTGAAACCGGGCGCAACGCGCTGCGGCTCGAAAGCTCCTCTCTCAGAGAGATGTGCCGTCACATGATGCACTCTCGCAGCTCCGTTGCCCACTTGCAGCAGCTGCTGCTACCAAAGCAAAAGGCTCCAGAAGTAAAAGCCACTGCTGCGCTGCACTTTCCCCTTGCCTCCCGTAAAGCACCAGAAACCGCCCGCTGCACGCTGTATTTCCATTCTCTGCCGCATCTGCCACTGTTACCTCGGCGCGTTGAAGCCTAAACCTGGGCACAGTTCTTTCCAGGGAAAGCTGGAAGAGAAAGAGGTAGCAGCACCAGTAGCTGCGAGTGGAACTTTCTGTTTTCAAGTGCTAACGTGAATCCGCAAAGGAGCCGGTGGCCAGGCACGCTTCCTCTTGCAGCCTGCGCGATGGCGCACGGCAGCTCGGTGCTCTGCCTTCATTCTTACGCTCTTCGTACCGTGTCGCGCTTTCATTCTGCCGGAGTCGAGCCGTCGTCTACTTCTCGCACAGGGAGCCGCGGTGCCGGCAGAGAAACCCTCCGTGCTGCTGCTTCTGCCGAAACACGCCTGGGCTATGCCCTTTCCCTCGCAGCGCTAGGTAGCACCACATTCTGTTTGCGCGGTAGCCTGAATCTCAACGGAAAGATTCTCGGCTACGTCTGGCACAGAGAACAGCTTTAGGTCAACAAGCTCACCCAGAGCTTACCCTCGACGCGTGCAAACCTGTACTTGCACCACATTCCAGTGGCAGCGCTCTTTCCTTTCCAGCCTGCACGGCGCCGTCAGATCGCGGTGCTCTCTGCACCTGCCCTCTCGCTTCCGAGTGCCGGCGCGCACACTACAGCCTTGCAGGGAGCGAAGAGGCGGAGAGGCGTCTCGCACAGAAGGACGGGCCAGGACGCAAAGGTGGTCTTCCTTTCTCCTCCTCCTTGCCCGAATGGTGGTGCTGTGTTGAAAGTCTTGGCCAGCGAAAGGCTCATCCAGCAAGTGTTTCTCTCCTGACGCATTTCGCTGAGCGAGAGCTACACGGACACTTTCGACGCTGGGAAACAGCAAGAGAATGACGGTACGTCGAGCTGAGGAAAAGCCGTGCACAGCAGCCTGTGGCTGCGTGCAGTGTTCGCGCTGAAGAGCGGCAAAGCTCCAAGCCATCGCTGCGCTTCAGTTCTGTCCAGAGCCCAGAAGGCGAAGGACGAAGCAGCTGGGCACCGGCTTCATGCACTTCAGTGCAGCGACTCGCAAATGTCCAGCCTGTGGCTGCGTGCAGTGTTCACGCTGAAGAGCGGCAAAGCTCCAAGCCATCGCTGCGCTTCAGTTCTGTCCAGAGCCCAGAAGGCGAAGGACGAAGCAGCTGGGCACCGGCTTCATGCACTTCAGTGGAGAGACTCGCAAATGTCCAGCCGAGAGCTGCTTCACAAGCAGGTTCCGCTGAGAATGCTCTGGGCTGCTTCAGAAAGGAAGGCGCAGCCCTTGCACTCCAGCACACAAGCTGGCCAGAAACAGGTTCTTACACCTCCAGTGCTGCCGAGTCCATGCAGCTTGAGCACACCCAGAAGGACGCGCCCAGAAAGAAGGCGTTCTTCAAGTACCCCCCACTCCTCCAAGTAGCCTTGAAACCGGGCGCAACGCGCTGCGGCTCGAAAGCTCCTCTCTCAGAGAGATGTGCCGTCACATGATGCACTCTCGCAGCTCCGTTGCCCACTTGCAGCAGCTGCTGCTACCAAAGCAAAAGGCTCCAGAAGTAAAAGCCACTGCTGCGCTGCACTTTCCCCTTGCCTCCCGTAAAGCACCAGAAACCGCCCGCTGCACGCTGTATTTCCATTCTCTGCCGCATCTGCCACTGTTACCTCGGCGCGTTGAAGCCTAAACCTGGGCACAGTTCTTTCCAGGGAAAGCTGGAAGAGAAAGAGGTAGCAGCACCAGTAGCTGCGAGTGGAACTTTCTGTTTTCAAGTGCTAACGTGAATCCGCAAAGGAGCCGGTGGCCAAGCACGCTTCCTCTTGCAGCCTGCGCGATGGCGCACGGCAGCTCGGTGCTCTGCCTTCATTCTTACGCTCTTCGTACCGTGTCGCGCTTTCATTCTGCCGGAGTCGAGCCGTCGTCTAATTCTCGCACAGGGAGCCGCGGTGCCGGCAGAGAAACCCTCCGTGCTGCTGCTTCTGCCGAAACACGCCTGGGCTATGCCCTTTCCCTCGCAGCGCTAGGTAGCACCACATTCTGTTTGCGCGGTAGCCTGAATCTCAACGGAAAGATTCTCGGCTACGTCTGGCACAGAGAACAGCTTTAGGTCAACAAGCTCACCCAGAGCTTACCCTCGACGCGTGCAAACCTGTACTTGCACCACATTCCAGTGGCAGCCCTCTTTCCTTTCCAGCCTGCACGGCGCCGTCAGATCGCGGTGCTCTCTGCACCTGCCCTCTCGCTTCCGCGTGCCGGCGCGCACACTACAGCCTTGCAGGGAGCGAAGAGGCGGAGAGGCGTCTCGCACAGAAGGACGGGCCAGGACGCAAAGGTGGTCTTCCTTTCTCCTCCTCCTTGCCCGAATGGTGGTGCTGTGTTGAAAGTCTTGGCCAGCGAAAGGCTCATCCAGCAAGTGTTTCTCTCCTGACGCATTTCGCTGAGCGAGAGCTACACGGACACTTTCGACGCTGGGAAACAGCAAGACAATGACTGTTCGTCGAGCTGAGGAAAAGCCGTGCACAGCAGCCTGTGGCTGCGTGCAGTGTTCGCGCTGAAGAGCGGCAAAGCTCCAAGCCATCGCTGCGCTTCAGTTCTGTCCAGAGCCCAGAAGGCGAAGGACGAAGCAGCTGGGCACCGGCTTCATGCACTTCAGTGCAGCGACTCGCAAATGTCCAGCCTGTGGCTGCGTGCAGTGTTCACGCTGAAGAGCGGCAAAGCTCCAAGCCATCGCTGCGCTTCAGTTCTGTCCAGAGCCCAGAAAGCGAAGGACGAAGCAGCTGGGCACCGGCTTCATGCACTTCAGTGCAGCGACTCGCAAATGTCCAGCCGAGAGCTGCTTCACAAGCAGGTTCCGCTGAGAATGCTCTGGGCTGCTTCAGAAAGGAAGGCGCAGCCCTTGCACTCCAGCACACAAGCTGGCCAGAAACAGGTTCTTACACCTCCAGTGCTGCCGAGTCCATGCAGCTTGAGCACACCCAGAAGGACGCGCCCAGAAAGAAGGCGTTCTTCAAGTACCCCCCACTCCTCCAAGTAGCCTTGAAACCGGGCGCAACGCGCTGCGGCTCGAAAGCTCCTCTCTCAGAGAGATGTGCCGTCACATGATGCACTCTCGCAGCTCCGTTGCCCACTTGCAGCAGCTGCTGCTACCAAAGCAAAAGGCTCCAGAAGTAAAAGCCACTGCTGCGCTGCACTTTCCCCTTGCCTCCCGTAAAGCACCAGAAACCGCCCGCTGCACGCTGTATTTCCATTCTCTGCCGCATCTGCCACTGTTACCTCGGCGCGTTGAAGCCTAAACCTGGGCACAGTTCTTTCCAGGGAAAGCTGGAAGAGAAAGAGGTAGCAGCACCAGTAGCTGCGAGTGGAACTTTCTGTTTTCAAGTGCTAACGTGAATCCGCAAAGGAGCCGGTGGCCAGGCACGCTTCCTCTTGCAGCCTGCGCGATGGCGCACGGCAGCTCGGTGCTCTGCCTTCATTCTTACGCTCTTCGTACCGTGTCGCGCTTTCATTCTGCCGGAGTCGAGCCGTCGTCTACTTCTCGCACAGGGAGCCGCGGTGCCGGCAGAGAAACCCTCCGTGCTGCTGCTTCTGCCGAAACACGCCTGGGCTATGCCCTTTCCCTCGCAGCGCTAGGTAGCACCACATTCTGTTTGCGCGGTAGCCTGAATCTCAACGGAAAGATTCTCGGCTACGTCTGGCACAGAGAACAGCTTTAGGTCAACAAGCTCACCCAGAGCTTACCCTCGACGCGTGCAAACCTGTACTTGCACCACATTCCAGTGGCAGCCCTCTTTCCTTTCCAGCCTGCACGGCGCCGTCAGATCGCGGTGCTCTCTGCACCTGCCCTCTCGCTTCCGCGTGCCGGCGCGCACACTACAGCCTTGCAGGGAGCGAAGAGGCGGAGAGGCGTCTCGCACAGAAGGACGGGCCAGGACGCAAAGGTGGTCTTCCTTTCTCCTCCTCCTTGCCCGAATGGTGGTGCTGTGTTGAAAGTCTTGGCCAGCGAAAGGCTCATCCAGCAAGTGTTTCTCTCCTGACGCATTTCGCTGAGCGAGAGCTACACGGACACTTTCGACGCTGGGAAACAGCAAGACAATGACTGTACGTCGAGCTGAGGAAAAGCCGTGCACAGCAGCCTGTGGCTGCGTGCAGTGTTCGCGCTGAAGAGCGGCAAAGCTCCAAGCCATCGCTGCGCTTCAGTTCTGTCCAGAGCCCAGAAGGCGAAGGACGAAGCAGCTGGGCACCGGCTTCATGCACTTCAGTGCAGCGACTCGCAAATGTCCAGCCTGTGGCTGCGTGCAGTGTTCACGCTGAAGAGCGGCAAAGCTCCAAGCCATCGCTGCGCTTCAGTTCTGTCCAGAGCCCAGAAAGCGAAGGACGAAGCAGCTGGGCACCGGCTTCATGCACTTCAGTGCAGCGACTCGCAAATGTCCAGCCGAGAGCTGCTTCACAAGCAGGTTCCGCTGAGAATGCTCTGGGCTGCTTCAGAAAGGAAGGCGCAGCCCTTGCACTCCAGCACACAAGCTGGCCAGATACAGGTTCTTACACCTCCAGTGCTGCCTAGTCCATGCAGCTTGAGCACACCCAGAAGGACGCGCCCAGAAAGAAGGCGTTCTTCAAGTACCCCCCACTCCTCCAAGTAGCCTTGAAACCGGGCGCAACGCGCTGCGGCTCGAAAGCTCCTCTCTCAGAGAGATGTGCCGTCACATGATGCACTCTCGCAGCTCCGTTGCCCACTTGCAGCAGCTGCTGCTACCAAAGCAAAAGGCTCCAGAAGTAAAAGCCACTGCTGCGCTGCACTTTCCCCTTGCCTCCCGTAAAGCACCAGAAACCGCCCGCTGCACGCTGTATTTCCATTCTCTGCCGCATCTGCCACTGTTACCTCGGCGCGTTGAAGCCTAAACCTGGGCACAGTTCTTTCCAGGGAAAGCTGGAAGAGAAAGAGGTAGCAGCACCAGTAGCTGCGAGTGGAACTTTCTGTTTTCAAGTGCTAACGTGAATCCGCAAAGGAGCCGGTGGCCAGGCACGCTTCCTCTTGCAGCCTGCGCGATGGCGCACGGCAGCTCGGTGCTCTGCCTTCATTCTTACGCTCTTCGTACCGTGTCGCGCTTTCATTCTGCCGGAGTCGAGCCGTCGTCTACTTCTCGCACAGGGAGCCGCGGTGCCGGCAGAGAAACCCTCCGTGCTGCTGCTTCTGCCGAAACACGCCTGGGCTATGCCCTTTCCCTCGCAGCGCTAGGTAGCACCACATTCTGTTTGCGCGGTAGCCTGAATCTCAACGGAAAGATTCTCGGCTACGTCTGGCACAGAGAACAGCTTTAGGTCAACAAGCTCACCCAGAGCTTACCCTCGACGCGTGCAAACCTGTACTTGCACCACATTCCAGTGGCAGCCCTCTTTCCTTTCCAGCCTGCACGGCGCCGTCAGATCGCGGTGCTCTCTGCACCTGCCCTCTCGCTTCCGAGTGCCGGCGCGCACACTACAGCCTTGCAGGGAGCGAAGAGGCGGAGAGGCGTCTCGCACAGAAGGACGGGCCAGGACGCAAAGATGGTCTTCCTTTCTCCTCCTCCTTGCCCGAATGGTGGTGCTGTGTTGAAAGTCTTGGCCAGCGAAAGGCTCATCCAGCAAGCGTTTCTCTCCTGACGCATTTCGCTGAGCGAGAGCTACACGGACACTTTCGACGCTGGGAAACAGCAAGACAATGACGGTACGTCGAGCTGAGGAAAAGCCGTGCACAGCAGCCTGTGGCTGCGTGCAGTGTTCGCGCTGAAGAGCGGCAAAGCTCCAAGCCATCGCTGCGCTTCAGTTCTGTCCAGAGCCCAGAAGGCGAAGGACGAAGCAGCTGGGCACCGGCTTCATGCACTTCAGTGCAGCGACTCGCAAATGTCCAGCCTGTGGCTGCGTGCAGTGTTCACGCTGAAGAGCGGCAAAGCTCCAAGCCATCGCTGCGCTTCAGTTCTGTCCAGAGCCCAGAAGGCGAAGGACGAAGCAGCTGGGCACCGGCTTCATGCACTTCAGTGGAGAGACTCGCAAATGTCCAGCCGAGAGCTGCTTCACAAGCAGGTTCCGCTGAGAATGCTCTGGGCTGCTTCAGAAAGGAAGGCGCAGCCCTTGCACTCCAGCACACAAGCTGGCCAGAAACAGGTTCTTACACCTCCAGTGCTGCCGAGTCCATGCAGCTTGAGCACACCCAGAAGGACGCGCCCAGAAAGAAGGCGTTCTTCAAGTACCCCCCACTCCTCCAAGTAGCCTTGAAACCGGGCGCAACGCGCTGCGGCTCGAAAGCTCCTCTCTCAGAGAGATGTGCCGTCACATGATGCACTCTCGCAGCTCCGTTGCCCACTTGCAGCAGCTGCTGCTACCAAAGCAAAAGGCTCCAGAAGTAAAAGCCACTGCTGCGCTGCACTTTCCCCTTGCCTCCCGTAAAGCACCAGAAACCGCCCGCTGCACGCTGTATTTCCATTCTCTGCCGCATCTGCCACTGTTACCTCGGCGCGTTGAAGCCTAAACCTGGGCACAGTTCTTTCCAGGGAAAGCTGGAAGAGAAAGAGGTAGCAGCACCAGTAGCTGCGAGTGGAACTTTCTGTTTTCAAGTGCTAACGTGAATCCGCAAAGGAGCCGGTGGCCAAGCACGCTTCCTCTTGCAGCCTGCGCGATGGCGCACGGCAGCTCGGTGCTCTGCCTTCATTCTTACGCTCTTCGTACCGTGTCGCGCTTTCATTCTGCCGGAGTCGAGCCGTCGTCTACTTCTCGCACAGGGAGCCGCGGTGCCGGCAGAGAAACCCTCCGTGCTGCTGCTTCTGCCGAAACACGCCTGGGCTATGCCCTTTCCCTCGCAGCGCTAGGTAGCACCACATTCTGTTTGCGCGGTAGCCTGAATCTCAACGGAAAGATTCTCGGCTACGTCTGGCACAGAGAACAGCTTTAGGTCAACAAGCTCACCCAGAGCTTACCCTCGACGCGTGCAAACCTGTACTTGCACCACATTCCAGTGGCAGCCCTCTTTCCTTTCCAGCCTGCACGGCGCCGTCAGATCGCGGTGCTCTCTGCACCTGCCCTCTCGCTTCCGCGTGCCGGCGCGCACACTACAGCCTTGCAGGGAGCGAAGAGGCGGAGAGGCGTCTCACACAGAAGGACGGGCCAGGACGCAAAGGTGGTCTTCCTTTCTCCTCCTCCTTGCCCGAATGGTGGTGCTGTGTTGAAAGTCTTGGCCAGCGAAAGGCTCATCCAGCAAGTGTTTCTCTCCTGACGCATTTCGCTGAGCGAGAGCTACACGGACACTTTCGACGCTGGGAAACAGCAAGACAATGACTGTTCGTCGAGCTGAGGAAAAGCCGTGCACAGCAGCCTGTGGCTGCGTGCAGTGTTCGCGCTGAAGAGCGGCAAAGCTCCAAGCCATCGCTGCGCTTCAGTTCTGTCCAGAGCCCAGAAGGCGAAGGACGAAGCAGCTGGGCACCGGCTTCATGCACTTCAGTGCAGCGACTCGCAAATGTCCAGCCTGTGGCTGCGTGCAGTGTTCACGCTGAAGAGCGGCAAAGCTCCAAGCCATCGCTGCGCTTCAGTTCTGTCCAGAGCCCAGAAAGCGAAGGACGAAGCAGCTGGGCACCGGCTTCATGCACTTCAGTGCAGCGACTCGCAAATGTCCAGCCGAGAGCTGCTTCACAAGCAGGTTCCGCTGAGAATGCTCTGGGCTGCTTCAGAAAGGAAGGCGCAGCCCTTGCACTCCAGCACACAAGCTGGCCAGAAACAGGTTCTTACACCTCCAGTGCTGCCGAGTCCATGCAGCTTGAGCACACCCAGAAGGACGCGCCCAGAAAGAAGGCGTTCTTCAAGTACCCCCCACTCCTCCAAGTAGCCTTGAAACCGGGCGCAACGCGCTGCGGCTCGAAAGCTCCTCTCTCAGAGAGATGTGCCGTCACATGATGCACTCTCGCAGCTCCGTTGCCCACTTGCAGCAGCTGCTGCTACCAAAGCAAAAGGCTCCAGAAGTAAAAGCCACTGCTGCGCTGCACTTTCCCCTTGCCTCCCGTAAAGCACCAGAAACCGCCCGCTGCACGCTGTATTTCCATTCTCTGCCGCATCTGCCACTGTTACCTCGGCGCGTTGAAGCCTAAACCTGGGCACAGTTCTTTCCAGGGAAAGCTGGAAGAGAAAGAGGTAGCAGCACCAGTAGCTGCGAGTGGAACTTTCTGTTTTCAAGTGCTAACGTGAATCCGCAAAGGAGCCGGTGGCCAGGCACGCTTCCTCTTGCAGCCTGCGCGATGGCGCACGGCAGCTCGGTGCTCTGCCTTCATTCTTACGCTCTTCGTACCGTGTCGCGCTTTCATTCTGCCGGAGTCGAGCCGTCGTCTACTTCTCGCACAGGGAGCCGCGGTGCCGGCAGAGAAACCCTCCGTGCTGCTGCTTCTGCCGAAACACGCCTGGGCTATGCCCTTTCCCTCGCAGCGCTAGGTAGCACCACATTCTGTTTGCGCGGTAGCCTGAATCTCAACGGAAAGATTCTCGGCTACGTCTGGCACAGAGAACAGCTTTAGGTCAACAAGCTCACCCAGAGCTTACCCTCGACGCGTGCAAACCTGTACTTGCACCACATTCCAGTGGCAGCCCTCTTTCCTTTCCAGCCTGCACGGCGCCGTCAGATCGCGGTGCTCTCTGCACCTGCCCTCTCGCTTCCGCGTGCCGGCGCGCACACTACAGCCTTGCAGGGAGCGAAGAGGCGGAGAGGCGTCTCGCACAGAAGGACGGGCCAGGACGCAAAGGTGGTCTTCCTTTCTCCTCCTCCTTGCCCGAATGGTGGTGCTGTGTTGAAAGTCTTGGCCAGCGAAAGGCTCATCCAGCAAGTGTTTCTCTCCTGACGCATTTCGCTGAGCGAGAGCTACACGGACACTTTCGACGCTGGGAAACAGCAAGACAATGACTGTACGTCGAGCTGAGGAAAAGCCGTGCACAGCAGCCTGTGGCTGCGTGCAGTGTTCGCGCTGAAGAGCGGCAAAGCTCCAAGCCATCGCTGCGCTTCAGTTCTGTCCAGAGCCCAGAAGGCGAAGGACGAAGCAGCTGGGCACCGGCTTCATGCACTTCAGTGCAGCGACTCGCAAATGTCCAGCCGAGAGCTGCTTCACAAGCAGGTTCCGCTGAGAATGCTCTGGGCTGCTTCAGAAAGGAAGGCGCAGCCCTTGCACTCCAGCACACAAGCTGGCCAGATACAGGTTCTTACACCTCCAGTGCTGCCTAGTCCATGCAGCTTGAGCACACCCAGAAGGACGCGCCCAGAAAGAAGGCGTTCTTCAAGTACCCCCCACTCCTCCAAGTAGCCTTGAAACCGGGCGCAACGCGCTGCGGCTCGAAAGCTCCTCTCTCAGAGAGATGTGCCGTCACATGATGCACTCTCGCAGCTCCGTTGCCCACTTGCAGCAGCTGCTGCTACCAAAGCAAAAGGCTCCAGAAGTAAAAGCCACTGCTGCGCTGCACTTTCCCCTTGCCTCCCGTAAAGCACCAGAAACCGCCCGCTGCACGCTGTATTTCCATTCTCTGCCGCATCTGCCACTGTTACCTCGGCGCGTTGAAGCCTAAACCTGGGCACAGTTCTTTCCAGGGAAAGCTGGAAGAGAAAGAGGTAGCAGCACCAGTAGCTGCGAGTGGAACTTTCTGTTTTCAAGTGCTAACGTGAATCCTCAAAGGAGCCGGTGGCCAGGCACGCTTCCTCTTGCAGCCTGCGCGATGGCGCACGGCAGCTCGGTGCTCTGCCTTCATTCTTACGCTCTTCGTACCGTGTCGCGCTTTCATTCTGCCGGAGTCGAGCCGTCGTCTACTTCTCGCACAGGGAGCCGCGGTGCCGGCAGAGAAACCCTCCGTGCTGCTGCTTCTGCCGAAACACGCCTGGGCTATGCCCTTTCCCTCGCAGCGCTAGGTAGCACCACATTCTGTTTGCGCGGTAGCCTGAATCTCAACGGAAAGATTCTCGGCTACGTCTGGCACAGAGAACAGCTTTAGGTCAACAAGCTCACCCAGAGCTTACCCTCGACGCGTGCAAACCTGTACTTGCACCACATTCCAGTGGCAGCCCTCTTTCCTTTCCAGCCTGCACGGCGCCGTCAGATCGCGGTGCTCTCTGCACCTGCCCTCTCGCTTCCGAGTGCCGGCGCGCACACTACAGCCTTGCAGGGAGCGAAGAGGCGGAGAGGCGTCTCGCACAGAAGGACGGGCCAGGACGCAAAGATGGTCTTCCTTTCTCCTCCTCCTTGCCCGAATGGTGGTGCTGTGTTGAAAGTCTTGGCCAGCGAAAGGCTCATCCAGCAAGCGTTTCTCTCCTGACGCATTTCGCTGAGCGAGAGCTACACGGACACTTTCGACGCTGGGAAACAGCAAGAGAATGACGGTACGTCGAGCTGAGGAAAAGCCGTGCACAGCAGCCTGTGGCTGCGTGCAGTGTTCGCGCTGAAGAGCGGCAAAGCTCCAAGCCATCGCTGCGCTTCAGTTCTGTCCAGAGCCCAGAAGGCGAAGGACGAAGCAGCTGGGCACCGGCTTCATGCACTTCAGTGCAGCGACTCGCAAATGTCCAGCCTGTGGCTGCGTGCAGTGTTCACGCTGAAGAGCGGCAAAGCTCCAAGCCATCGCTGCGCTTCAGTTCTGTCCAGAGCCCAGAAGGCGAAGGACGAAGCAGCTGGGCACCGGCTTCATGCACTTCAGTGGAGAGACTCGCAAATGTCCAGCCGAGAGCTGCTTCACAAGCAGGTTCCGCTGAGAATGCTCTGGGCTGCTTCAGAAAGGAAGGCGCAGCCCTTGCACTCCAGCACACAAGCTGGCCAGAAACAGGTTCTTACACCTCCAGTGCTGCCGAGTCCATGCAGCTTGAGCACACCCAGAAGGACGCGCCCAGAAAGAAGGCGTTCTTCAAGTACCCCCCACTCCTCCAAGTAGCCTTGAAACCGGGCGCAACGCGCTGCGGCTCGAAAGCTCCTCTCTCAGAGAGATGTGCCGTCACATGATGCACTCTCGCAGCTCCGTTGCCCACTTGCAGCAGCTGCTGCTACCAAAGCAAAAGGCTCCAGAAGTAAAAGCCACTGCTGCGCTGCACTTTCCCCTTGCCTCCCGTAAAGCACCAGAAACCGCCCGCTGCACGCTGTATTTCCATTCTCTGCCGCATCTGCCACTGTTACCTCGGCGCGTTGAAGCCTAAACCTGGGCACAGTTCTTTCCAGGGAAAGCTGGAAGAGAAAGAGGTAGCAGCACCAGTAGCTGCGAGTGGAACTTTCTGTTTTCAAGTGCTAACGTGAATCCGCAAAGGAGCCGGTGGCCAAGCACGCTTCCTCTTGCAGCCTGCGCGATGGCGCACGGCAGCTCGGTGCTCTGCCTTCATTCTTACGCTCTTCGTACCGTGTCGCGCTTTCATTCTGCCGGAGTCGAGCCGTCGTCTACTTCTCGCACAGGGAGCCGCGGTGCCGGCAGAGAAACCCTCCGTGCTGCTGCTTCTGCCGAAACACGCCTGGGCTATGCCCTTTCCCTCGCAGCGCTAGGTAGCACCACATTCTGTTTGCGCGGTAGCCTGAATCTCAACGGAAAGATTCTCGGCTACGTCTGGCACAGAGAACAGCTTTAGGTCAACAAGCTCACCCAGAGCTTACCCTCGACGCGTGCAAACCTGTACTTGCACCACATTCCAGTGGCAGCCCTCTTTCCTTTCCAGCCTGCACGGCGCCGTCAGATCGCGGTGCTCTCTGCACCTGCCCTCTCGCTTCCGCGTGCCGGCGCGCACACTACAGCCTTGCAGGGAGCGAAGAGGCGGAGAGGCGTCTCGCACAGAAGGACGGGCCAGGACGCAAAGGTGGTCTTCCTTTCTCCTCCTCCTTGCCCGAATGGTGGTGCTGTGTTGAAAGTCTTGGCCAGCGAAAGGCTCATCCAGCAAGTGTTTCTCTCCTGACGCATTTCGCTGAGCGAGAGCTACACGGACACTTTCGACGCTGGGAAACAGCAAGACAATGACTGATCGTCGAGCTGAGGAAAAGCCGTGCACAGCAGCCTGTGGCTGCGTGCAGTGTTCGCGCTGAAGAGCGGCAAAGCTCCAAGCCATCGCTGCGCTTCAGTTCTGTCCAGAGCCCAGAAGGCGAAGGACGAAGCAGCTGGGCACCGGCTTCATGCACTTCAGTGCAGCGACTCGCAAATGTCCAGCCTGTGGCTGCGTGCAGTGTTCACGCTGAAGAGCGGCAAAGCTCCAAGCCATCGCTGCGCTTCAGTTCTGTCCAGAGCCCAGAAAGCGAAGGACGAAGCAGCTGGGCACCGGCTTCATGCACTTCAGTGCAGCGACTCGCAAATGTCCAGCCGAGAGCTGCTTCACAAGCAGGTTCCGCTGAGAATGCTCTGGGCTGCTTCAGAAAGGAAGGCGCAGCCCTTGCACTCCAGCACACAAGCTGGCCAGAAACAGGTTCTTACACCTCCAGTGCTGCCGAGTCCATGCAGCTTGAGCACACCCAGAAGGACGCGCCCAGAAAGAAGGCGTTCTTCAAGTACCCCCCACTCCTCCAAGTAGCCTTGAAACCGGGCGCAACGCGCTGCGGCTCGAAAGCTCCTCTCTCAGAGAGATGTGCCGTCACATGATGCACTCTCGCAGCTCCGTTGCCCACTTGCAGCAGCTGCTGCTACCAAAGCAAAAGGCTCCAGAAGTAAAAGCCACTGCTGCGCTGCACTTTCCCCTTGCCTCCCGTAAAGCACCAGAAACCGCCCGCTGCACGCTGTATTTCCATTCTCTGCCGCATCTGCCACTGTTACCTCGGCGCGTTGAAGCCTAAACCTGGGCACAGTTCTTTCCAGGGAAAGCTGGAAGAGAAAGAGGTAGCAGCACCAGTAGCTGCGAGTGGAACTTTCTGTTTTCAAGTGCTAACGTGAATCCGCAAAGGAGCCGGTGGCCAGGCACGCTTCCTCTTGCAGCCTGCGCGATGGCGCACGGCAGCTCGGTGCTCTGCCTTCATTCTTACGCTCTTCGTACCGTGTCGCGCTTTCATTCTGCCGGAGTCGAGCCGTCGTCTACTTCTCGCACAGGGAGCCGCGGTGCCGGCAGAGAAACCCTCCGTGCTGCTGCTTCTGCCGAAACACGCCTGGGCTATGCCCTTTCCCTCGCAGCGCTAGGTAGCACCACATTCTGTTTGCGCGGTAGCCTGAATCTCAACGGAAAGATTCTCGGCTACGTCTGGCACAGAGAACAGCTTTAGGTCAACAAGCTCACCCAGAGCTTACCCTCGACGCGTGCAAACCTGTACTTGCACCACATTCCAGTGGCAGCCCTCTTTCCTTTCCAGCCTGCACGGCGCCGTCAGATCGCGGTGCTCTCTGCACCTGCCCTCTCGCTTCCGAGTGCCGGCGCGCACACTACAGCCTTGCAGGGAGCGAAGAGGCGGAGAGGCGTCTCGCACAGAAGGACGGGCCAGGACGCAAAGATGGTCTTCCTTTCTCCTCCTCCTTGCCCGAATGGTGGTGCTGTGTTGAAAGTCTTGGCCAGCGAAAGGCTCATCCAGCAAGCGTTTCTCTCCTGACGCATTTCGCTGAGCGAGAGCTACACGGACACTTTCGACGCTGGGAAACAGCAAGAGAATGACGGTACGTCGAGCTGAGGAAAAGCCGTGCACAGCAGCCTGTGGCTGCGTGCAGTGTTCGCGCTGAAGAGCGGCAAAGCTCCAAGCCATCGCTGCGCTTCAGTTCTGTCCAGAGCCCAGAAGGCGAAGGACGAAGCAGCTGGGCACCGGCTTCATGCACTTCAGTGCAGCGACTCGCAAATGTCCAGCCTGTGGCTGCGTGCAGTGTTCACGCTGAAGAGCGGCAAAGCTCCAAGCCATCGCTGCGCTTCAGTTCTGTCCAGAGCCCAGAAGGCGAAGGACGAAGCAGCTGGGCACCGGCTTCATGCACTTCAGTGGAGCGACTCGCAAATGTCCAGCCGAGAGCTGCTTCACAAGCAGGTTCCGCTGAGAATGCTCTGGGCTGCTTCAGAAAGGAAGGCGCAGCCCTTGCACTCCAGCACACAAGCTGGCCAGAAACAGGTTCTTACACCTCCAGTGCTGCCGAGTCCATGCAGCTTGAGCACACCCAGAAGGACGCGCCCAGAAAGAAGGCGTTCTTCAAGTACCCCCCACTCCTCCAAGTAGCCTTGAAACCGGGCGCAACGCGCTGCGGCTCGAAAGCTCCTCTCTCAGAGAGATGTGCCGTCACATGATGCACTCTCGCAGCTCCGTTGCCCACTTGCAGCAGCTGCTGCTACCAAAGCAAAAGGCTCCAGAAGTAAAAGCCACTGCTGCGCTGCACTTTCCCCTTGCCTCCCGTAAAGCACCAGAAACCGCCCGCTGCACGCTGTATTTCCATTCTCTGCCGCATCTGCCACTGTTACCTCGGCGCGTTGAAGCCTAAACCTGGGCACAGTTCTTTCCAGGGAAAGCTGGAAGAGAAAGAGGTAGCAGCACCAGTAGCTGCGAGTGGAACTTTCTGTTTTCAAGTGCTAACGTGAATCCGCAAAGGAGCCGGTGGCCAGGCACGCTTCCTCTTGCAGCCTGCGCGATGGCGCACGGCAGCTCGGTGCTCTGCCTTCATTCTTACGCTCTTCGTACCGTGTCGCGCTTTCATTCTGCCGGAGTCGAGCCGTCGTCTACTTCTCGCACAGGGAGCCGCGGTGCCGGCAGAGAAACCCTCCGTGCTGCTGCTTCTGCCGAAACACGCCTGGGCTATGCCCTTTCCCTCGCAGCGCTAGGTAGCACCACATTCTGTTTGCGCGGTAGCCTGAATCTCAACGGAAAGATTCTCGGCTACGTCTGGCACAGAGAACAGCTTTAGGTCAACAAGCTCACCCAGAGCTTACCCTCGACGCGTGCAAACCTGTACTTGCACCACATTCCAGTGGCAGCGCTCTTTCCTTTCCAGCCTGCACGGCGCCGTCAGATCGCGGTGCTCTCTGCACCTGCCCTCTCGCTTCCGAGTGCCGGCGCGCACACTACAGCCTTGCAGGGAGCGAAGAGGCGGAGAGGCGTCTCGCACAGAAGGACGGGCCAGGACGCAAAGGTGGTCTTCCTTTCTCCTCCTCCTTGCCCGAATGGTGGTGCTGTGTTGAAAGTCTTGGCCAGCGAAAGGCTCATCCAGCAAGTGTTTCTCTCCTGACGCATTTCGCTGAGCGAGAGCTACACGGACACTTTCGACGCTGGGAAACAGCAAGAGAATGACGGTACGTCGAGCTGAGGAAAAGCCGTGCACAGCAGCCTGTGGCTGCGTGCAGTGTTCGCGCTGAAGAGCGGCAAAGCTCCAAGCCATCGCTGCGCTTCAGTTCTGTCCAGAGCCCAGAAGGCGAAGGACGAAGCAGCTGGGCACCGGCTTCATGCACTTCAGTGCAGCGACTCGCAAATGTCCAGCCTGTGGCTGCGTGCAGTGTTCACGCTGAAGAGCGGCAAAGCTCCAAGCCATCGCTGCGCTTCAGTTCTGTCCAGAGCCCAGAAGGCGAAGGACGAAGCAGCTGGGCACCGGCTTCATGCACTTCAGTGGAGAGACTCGCAAATGTCCAGCCGAGAGCTGCTTCACAAGCAGGTTCCGCTGAGAATGCTCTGGGCTGCTTCAGAAAGGAAGGCGCAGCCCTTGCACTCCAGCACACAAGCTGGCCAGAAACAGGTTCTTACACCTCCAGTGCTGCCGAGTCCATGCAGCTTGAGCACACCCAGAAGGACGCGCCCAGAAAGAAGGCGTTCTTCAAGTACCCCCCACTCCTCCAAGTAGCCTTGAAACCGGGCGCAACGCGCTGCGGCTCGAAAGCTCCTCTCTCAGAGAGATGTGCCGTCACATGATGCACTCTCGCAGCTCCGTTGCCCACTTGCAGCAGCTGCTGCTACCAAAGCAAAAGGCTCCAGAAGTAAAAGCCACTGCTGCGCTGCACTTTCCCCTTGCCTCCCGTAAAGCACCAGAAACCGCCCGCTGCACGCTGTATTTCCATTCTCTGCCGCATCTGCCACTGTTACCTCGGCGCGTTGAAGCCTAAACCTGGGCACAGTTCTTTCCAGGGAAAGCTGGAAGAGAAAGAGGTAGCAGCACCAGTAGCTGCGAGTGGAACTTTCTGTTTTCAAGTGCTAACGTGAATCCGCAAAGGAGCCGGTGGCCAAGCACGCTTCCTCTTGCAGCCTGCGCGATGGCGCACGGCAGCTCGGTGCTCTGCCTTCATTCTTACGCTCTTCGTACCGTGTCGCGCTTTCATTCTGCCGGAGTCGAGCCGTCGTCTAATTCTCGCACAGGGAGCCGCGGTGCCGGCAGAGAAACCCTCCGTGCTGCTGCTTCTGCCGAAACACGCCTGGGCTATGCCCTTTCCCTCGCAGCGCTAGGTAGCACCACATTCTGTTTGCGCGGTAGCCTGAATCTCAACGGAAAGATTCTCGGCTACGTCTGGCACAGAGAACAGCTTTAGGTCAACAAGCTCACCCAGAGCTTACCCTCGACGCGTGCAAACCTGTACTTGCACCACATTCCAGTGGCAGCCCTCTTTCCTTTCCAGCCTGCACGGCGCCGTCAGATCGCGGTGCTCTCTGCACCTGCCCTCTCGCTTCCGCGTGCCGGCGCGCACACTACAGCCTTGCAGGGAGCGAAGAGGCGGAGAGGCGTCTCGCACAGAAGGACGGGCCAGGACGCAAAGGTGGTCTTCCTTTCTCCTCCTCCTTGCCCGAATGGTGGTGCTGTGTTGAAAGTCTTGGCCAGCGAAAGGCTCATCCAGCAAGTGTTTCTCTCCTGACGCATTTCGCTGAGCGAGAGCTACACGGACACTTTCGACGCTGGGAAACAGCAAGACAATGACTGTTCGTCGAGCTGAGGAAAAGCCGTGCACAGCAGCCTGTGGCTGCGTGCAGTGTTCGCGCTGAAGAGCGGCAAAGCTCCAAGCCATCGCTGCGCTTCAGTTCTGTCCAGAGCCCAGAAGGCGAAGGACGAAGCAGCTGGGCACCGGCTTCATGCACTTCAGTGCAGCGACTCGCAAATGTCCAGCCTGTGGCTGCGTGCAGTGTTCACGCTGAAGAGCGGCAAAGCTCCAAGCCATCGCTGCGCTTCAGTTCTGTCCAGAGCCCAGAAAGCGAAGGACGAAGCAGCTGGGCACCGGCTTCATGCACTTCAGTGCAGCGACTCGCAAATGTCCAGCCGAGAGCTGCTTCACAAGCAGGTTCCGCTGAGAATGCTCTGGGCTGCTTCAGAAAGGAAGGCGCAGCCCTTGCACTCCAGCACACAAGCTGGCCAGAAACAGGTTCTTACACCTCCAGTGCTGCCGAGTCCATGCAGCTTGAGCACACCCAGAAGGACGCGCCCAGAAAGAAGGCGTTCTTCAAGTACCCCCCACTCCTCCAAGTAGCCTTGAAACCGGGCGCAACGCGCTGCGGCTCGAAAGCTCCTCTCTCAGAGAGATGTGCCGTCACATGATGCACTCTCGCAGCTCCGTTGCCCACTTGCAGCAGCTGCTGCTACCAAAGCAAAAGGCTCCAGAAGTAAAAGCCACTGCTGCGCTGCACTTTCCCCTTGCCTCCCGTAAAGCACCAGAAACCGCCCGCTGCACGCTGTATTTCCATTCTCTGCCGCATCTGCCACTGTTACCTCGGCGCGTTGAAGCCTAAACCTGGGCACAGTTCTTTCCAGGGAAAGCTGGAAGAGAAAGAGGTAGCAGCACCAGTAGCTGCGAGTGGAACTTTCTGTTTTCAAGTGCTAACGTGAATCCGCAAAGGAGCCGGTGGCCAGGCACGCTTCCTCTTGCAGCCTGCGCGATGGCGCACGGCAGCTCGGTGCTCTGCCTTCATTCTTACGCTCTTCGTACCGTGTCGCGCTTTCATTCTGCCGGAGTCGAGCCGTCGTCTACTTCTCGCACAGGGAGCCGCGGTGCCGGCAGAGAAACCCTCCGTGCTGCTGCTTCTGCCGAAACACGCCTGGGCTATGCCCTTTCCCTCGCAGCGCTAGGTAGCACCACATTCTGTTTGCGCGGTAGCCTGAATCTCAACGGAAAGATTCTCGGCTACGTCTGGCACAGAGAACAGCTTTAGGTCAACAAGCTCACCCAGAGCTTACCCTCGACGCGTGCAAACCTGTACTTGCACCACATTCCAGTGGCAGCCCTCTTTCCTTTCCAGCCTGCACGGCGCCGTCAGATCGCGGTGCTCTCTGCACCTGCCCTCTCGCTTCCGAGTGCCGGCGCGCACACTACAGCCTTGCAGGGAGCGAAGAGGCGGAGAGGCGTCTCGCACAGAAGGACGGGCCAGGACGCAAAGATGGTCTTCCTTTCTCCTCCTCCTTGCCCGAATGGTGGTGCTGTGTTGAAAGTCTTGGCCAGCGAAAGGCTCATCCAGCAAGCGTTTCTCTCCTGACGCATTTCGCTGAGCGAGAGCTACACGGACACTTTCGACGCTGGGAAACAGCAAGAGAATGACGGTACGTCGAGCTGAGGAAAAGCCGTGCACAGCAGCCTGTGGCTGCGTGCAGTGTTCGCGCTGAAGAGCGGCAAAGCTCCAAGCCATCGCTGCGCTTCAGTTCTGTCCAGAGCCCAGAAGGCGAAGGACGAAGCAGCTGGGCACCGGCTTCATGCACTTCAGTGCAGCGACTCGCAAATGTCCAGCCTGTGGCTGCGTGCAGTGTTCACGCTGAAGAGCGGCAAAGCTCCAAGCCATCGCTGCGCTTCAGTTCTGTCCAGAGCCCAGAAGGCGAAGGACGAAGCAGCTGGGCACCGGCTTCATGCACTTCAGTGGAGAGACTCGCAAATGTCCAGCCGAGAGCTGCTTCACAAGCAGGTTCCGCTGAGAATGCTCTGGGCTGCTTCAGAAAGGAAGGCGCAGCCCTTGCACTCCAGCACACAAGCTGGCCAGAAACAGGTTCTTACACCTCCAGTGCTGCCGAGTCCATGCAGCTTGAGCACACCCAGAAGGACGCGCCCAGAAAGAAGGCGTTCTTCAAGTACCCCCCACTCCTCCAAGTAGCCTTGAAACCGGGCGCAACGCGCTGCGGCTCGAAAGCTCCTCTCTCAGAGAGATGTGCCGTCACATGATGCACTCTCGCAGCTCCGTTGCCCACTTGCAGCAGCTGCTGCTACCAAAGCAAAAGGCTCCAGAAGTAAAAGCCACTGCTGCGCTGCACTTTCCCCTTGCCTCCCGTAAAGCACCAGAAACCGCCCGCTGCACGCTGTATTTCCATTCTCTGCCGCATCTGCCACTGTTACCTCGGCGCGTTGAAGCCTAAACCTGGGCACAGTTCTTTCCAGGGAAAGCTGGAAGAGAAAGAGGTAGCAGCACCAGTAGCTGCGAGTGGAACTTTCTGTTTTCAAGTGCTAACGTGAATCCGCAAAGGAGCCGGTGGCCAAGCACGCTTCCTCTTGCAGCCTGCGCGATGGCGCACGGCAGCTCGGTGCTCTGCCTTCATTCTTACGCTCTTCGTACCGTGTCGCGCTTTCATTCTGCCGGAGTCGAGCCGTCGTCTACTTCTCGCACAGGGAGCCGCGGTGCCGGCAGAGAAACCCTCCGTGCTGCTGCTTCTGCCGAAACACGCCTGGGCTATGCCCTTTCCCTCGCAGCGCTAGGTAGCACCACATTCTGTTTGCGCGGTAGCCTGAATCTCAACGGAAAGATTCTCGGCTACGTCTGGCACAGAGAACAGCTTTAGGTCAACAAGCTCACCCAGAGCTTACCCTCGACGCGTGCAAACCTGTACTTGCACCACATTCCAGTGGCAGCCCTCTTTCCTTTCCAGCCTGCACGGCGCCGTCAGATCGCGGTGCTCTCTGCACCTGCCCTCTCGCTTCCGCGTGCCGGCGCGCACACTACAGCCTTGCAGGGAGCGAAGAGGCGGAGAGGCGTCTCGCACAGAAGGACGGGCCAGGACGCAAAGGTGGTCTTCCTTTCTCCTCCTCCTTGCCCGAATGGTGGTGCTGTGTTGAAAGTCTTGGCCAGCGAAAGGCTCATCCAGCAAGTGTTTCTCTCCTGACGCATTTCGCTGAGCGAGAGCTACACGGACACTTTCGACGCTGGGAAACAGCAAGACAATGACTGATCGTCGAGCTGAGGAAAAGCCGTGCACAGCAGCCTGTGGCTGCGTGCAGTGTTCGCGCTGAAGAGCGGCAAAGCTCCAAGCCATCGCTGCGCTTCAGTTCTGTCCAGAGCCCAGAAGGCGAAGGACGAAGCAGCTGGGCACCGGCTTCATGCACTTCAGTGCAGCGACTCGCAAATGTCCAGCCTGTGGCTGCGTGCAGTGTTCACGCTGAAGAGCGGCAAAGCTCCAAGCCATCGCTGCGCTTCAGTTCTGTCCAGAGCCCAGAAAGCGAAGGACGAAGCAGCTGGGCACCGGCTTCATGCACTTCAGTGCAGCGACTCGCAAATGTCCAGCCGAGAGCTGCTTCACAAGCAGGTTCCGCTGAGAATGCTCTGGGCTGCTTCAGAAAGGAAGGCGCAGCCCTTGCACTCCAGCACACAAGCTGGCCAGAAACAGGTTCTTACACCTCCAGTGCTGCCGAGTCCATGCAGCTTGAGCACACCCAGAAGGACGCGCCCAGAAAGAAGGCGTTCTTCAAGTACCCCCCACTCCTCCAAGTAGCCTTGAAACCGGGCGCAACGCGCTGCGGCTCGAAAGCTCCTCTCTCAGAGAGATGTGCCGTCACATGATGCACTCTCGCAGCTCCGTTGCCCACTTGCAGCAGCTGCTGCTACCAAAGCAAAAGGCTCCAGAAGTAAAAGCCACTGCTGCGCTGCACTTTCCCCTTGCCTCCCGTAAAGCACCAGAAACCGCCCGCTGCACGCTGTATTTCCATTCTCTGCCGCATCTGCCACTGTTACCTCGGCGCGTTGAAGCCTAAACCTGGGCACAGTTCTTTCCAGGGAAAGCTGGAAGAGAAAGAGGTAGCAGCACCAGTAGCTGCGAGTGGAACTTTCTGTTTTCAAGTGCTAACGTGAATCCGCAAAGGAGCCGGTGGCCAGGCACGCTTCCTCTTGCAGCCTGCGCGATGGCGCACGGCAGCTCGGTGCTCTGCCTTCATTCTTACGCTCTTCGTACCGTGTCGCGCTTTCATTCTGCCGGAGTCGAGCCGTCGTCTACTTCTCGCACAGGGAGCCGCGGTGCCGGCAGAGAAACCCTCCGTGCTGCTGCTTCTGCCGAAACACGCCTGGGCTATGCCCTTTCCCTCGCAGCGCTAGGTAGCACCACATTCTGTTTGCGCGGTAGCCTGAATCTCAACGGAAAGATTCTCGGCTACGTCTGGCACAGAGAACAGCTTTAGGTCAACAAGCTCACCCAGAGCTTACCCTCGACGCGTGCAAACCTGTACTTGCACCACATTCCAGTGGCAGCCCTCTTTCCTTTCCAGCCTGCACGGCGCCGTCAGATCGCGGTGCTCTCTGCACCTGCCCTCTCGCTTCCGAGTGCCGGCGCGCACACTACAGCCTTGCAGGGAGCGAAGAGGCGGAGAGGCGTCTCGCACAGAAGGACGGGCCAGGACGCAAAGATGGTCTTCCTTTCTCCTCCTCCTTGCCCGAATGGTGGTGCTGTGTTGAAAGTCTTGGCCAGCGAAAGGCTCATCCAGCAAGCGTTTCTCTCCTGACGCATTTCGCTGAGCGAGAGCTACACGGACACTTTCGACGCTGGGAAACAGCAAGAGAATGACGGTACGTCGAGCTGAGGAAAAGCCGTGCACAGCAGCCTGTGGCTGCGTGCAGTGTTCGCGCTGAAGAGCGGCAAAGCTCCAAGCCATCGCTGCGCTTCAGTTCTGTCCAGAGCCCAGAAGGCGAAGGACGAAGCAGCTGGGCACCGGCTTCATGCACTTCAGTGCAGCGACTCGCAAATGTCCAGCCTGTGGCTGCGTGCAGTGTTCACGCTGAAGAGCGGCAAAGCTCCAAGCCATCGCTGCGCTTCAGTTCTGTCCAGAGCCCAGAAGGCGAAGGACGAAGCAGCTGGGCACCGGCTTCATGCACTTCAGTGGAGCGACTCGCAAATGTCCAGCCGAGAGCTGCTTCACAAGCAGGTTCCGCTGAGAATGCTCTGGGCTGCTTCAGAAAGGAAGGCGCAGCCCTTGCACTCCAGCACACAAGCTGGCCAGAAACAGGTTCTTACACCTCCAGTGCTGCCGAGTCCATGCAGCTTGAGCACACCCAGAAGGACGCGCCCAGAAAGAAGGCGTTCTTCAAGTACCCCCCACTCCTCCAAGTAGCCTTGAAACCGGGCGCAACGCGCTGCGGCTCGAAAGCTCCTCTCTCAGAGAGATGTGCCGTCACATGATGCACTCTCGCAGCTCCGTTGCCCACTTGCAGCAGCTGCTGCTACCAAAGCAAAAGGCTCCAGAAGTAAAAGCCACTGCTGCGCTGCACTTTCCCCTTGCCTCCCGTAAAGCACCAGAAACCGCCCGCTGCACGCTGTATTTCCATTCTCTGCCGCATCTGCCACTGTTACCTCGGCGCGTTGAAGCCTAAACCTGGGCACAGTTCTTTCCAGGGAAAGCTGGAAGAGAAAGAGGTAGCAGCACCAGTAGCTGCGAGTGGAACTTTCTGTTTTCAAGTGCTAACGTGAATCCGCAAAGGAGCCGGTGGCCAGGCACGCTTCCTCTTGCAGCCTGCGCGATGGCGCACGGCAGCTCGGTGCTCTGCCTTCATTCTTACGCTCTTCGTACCGTGTCGCGCTTTCATTCTGCCGGAGTCGAGCCGTCGTCTACTTCTCGCACAGGGAGCCGCGGTGCCGGCAGAGAAACCCTCCGTGCTGCTGCTTCTGCCGAAACACGCCTGGGCTATGCCCTTTCCCTCGCAGCGCTAGGTAGCACCACATTCTGTTTGCGCGGTAGCCTGAATCTCAACGGAAAGATTCTCGGCTACGTCTGGCACAGAGAACAGCTTTAGGTCAACAAGCTCACCCAGAGCTTACCCTCGACGCGTGCAAACCTGTACTTGCACCACATTCCAGTGGCAGCGCTCTTTCCTTTCCAGCCTGCACGGCGCCGTCAGATCGCGGTGCTCTCTGCACCTGCCCTCTCGCTTCCGAGTGCCGGCGCGCACACTACAGCCTTGCAGGGAGCGAAGAGGCGGAGAGGCGTCTCGCACAGAAGGACGGGCCAGGACGCAAAGGTGGTCTTCCTTTCTCCTCCTCCTTGCCCGAATGGTGGTGCTGTGTTGAAAGTCTTGGCCAGCGAAAGGCTCATCCAGCAAGTGTTTCTCTCCTGACGCATTTCGCTGAGCGAGAGCTACACGGACACTTTCGACGCTGGGAAACAGCAAGAGAATGACGGTACGTCGAGCTGAGGAAAAGCCGTGCACAGCAGCCTGTGGCTGCGTGCAGTGTTCGCGCTGAAGAGCGGCAAAGCTCCAAGCCATCGCTGCGCTTCAGTTCTGTCCAGAGCCCAGAAGGCGAAGGACGAAGCAGCTGGGCACCGGCTTCATGCACTTCAGTGCAGCGACTCGCAAATGTCCAGCCTGTGGCTGCGTGCAGTGTTCACGCTGAAGAGCGGCAAAGCTCCAAGCCATCGCTGCGCTTCAGTTCTGTCCAGAGCCCAGAAGGCGAAGGACGAAGCAGCTGGGCACCGGCTTCATGCACTTCAGTGGAGAGACTCGCAAATGTCCAGCCGAGAGCTGCTTCACAAGCAGGTTCCGCTGAGAATGCTCTGGGCTGCTTCAGAAAGGAAGGCGCAGCCCTTGCACTCCAGCACACAAGCTGGCCAGAAACAGGTTCTTACACCTCCAGTGCTGCCGAGTCCATGCAGCTTGAGCACACCCAGAAGGACGCGCCCAGAAAGAAGGCGTTCTTCAAGTACCCCCCACTCCTCCAAGTAGCCTTGAAACCGGGCGCAACGCGCTGCGGCTCGAAAGCTCCTCTCTCAGAGAGATGTGCCGTCACATGATGCACTCTCGCAGCTCCGTTGCCCACTTGCAGCAGCTGCTGCTACCAAAGCAAAAGGCTCCAGAAGTAAAAGCCACTGCTGCGCTGCACTTTCCCCTTGCCTCCCGTAAAGCACCAGAAACCGCCCGCTGCACGCTGTATTTCCATTCTCTGCCGCATCTGCCACTGTTACCTCGGCGCGTTGAAGCCTAAACCTGGGCACAGTTCTTTCCAGGGAAAGCTGGAAGAGAAAGAGGTAGCAGCACCAGTAGCTGCGAGTGGAACTTTCTGTTTTCAAGTGCTAACGTGAATCCGCAAAGGAGCCGGTGGCCAGGCACGCTTCCTCTTGCAGCCTGCGCGATGGCGCACGGCAGCTCGGTGCTCTGCCTTCATTCTTACGCTCTTCGTACCGTGTCGCGCTTTCATTCTGCCGGAGTCGAGCCGTCGTCTACTTCTCGCACAGGGAGCCGCGGTGCCGGCAGAGAAACCCTCCGTGCTGCTGCTTCTGCCGAAACACGCCTGGGCTATGCCCTTTCCCTCGCAGCGCTAGGTAGCACCACATTCTGTTTGCGCGGTAGCCTGAATCTCAACGGAAAGATTCTCGGCTACGTCTGGCACAGAGAACAGCTTTAGGTCAACAAGCTCACCCAGAGCTTACCCTCGACGCGTGCAAACCTGTACTTGCACCACATTCCAGTGGCAGCCCTCTTTCCTTTCCAGCCTGCACGGCGCCGTCAGATCGCGGTGCTCTCTGCACCTGCCCTCTCGCTTCCGCGTGCCGGCGCGCACACTACAGCCTTGCAGGGAGCGAAGAGGCGGAGAGGCGTCTCGCACAGAAGGACGGGCCAGGACGCAAAGGTGGTCTTCCTTTCTCCTCCTCCTTGCCCGAATGGTGGTGCTGTGTTGAAAGTCTTGGCCAGCGAAAGGCTCATCCAGCAAGTGTTTCTCTCCTGACGCATTTCGCTGAGCGAGAGCTACACGGACACTTTCGACGCTGGGAAACAGCAAGACAATGACTGTTCGTCGAGCTGAGGAAAAGCCGTGCACAGCAGCCTGTGGCTGCGTGCAGTGTTCGCGCTGAAGAGCGGCAAAGCTCCAAGCCATCGCTGCGCTTCAGTTCTGTCCAGAGCCCAGAAGGCGAAGGACGAAGCAGCTGGGCACCGGCTTCATGCACTTCAGTGCAGCGACTCGCAAATGTCCAGCCTGTGGCTGCGTGCAGTGTTCACGCTGAAGAGCGGCAAAGCTCCAAGCCATCGCTGCGCTTCAGTTCTGTCCAGAGCCCAGAAAGCGAAGGACGAAGCAGCTGGGCACCGGCTTCATGCACTTCAGTGCAGCGACTCGCAAATGTCCAGCCGAGAGCTGCTTCACAAGCAGGTTCCGCTGAGAATGCTCTGGGCTGCTTCAGAAAGGAAGGCGCAGCCCTTGCACTCCAGCACACAAGCTGGCCAGAAACAGGTTCTTACACCTCCAGTGCTGCCGAGTCCATGCAGCTTGAGCACACCCAGAAGGACGCGCCCAGAAAGAAGGCGTTCTTCAAGTACCCCCCACTCCTCCAAGTAGCCTTGAAACCGGGCGCAACGCGCTGCGGCTCGAAAGCTCCTCTCTCAGAGAGATGTGCCGTCACATGATGCACTCTCGCAGCTCCGTTGCCCACTTGCAGCAGCTGCTGCTACCAAAGCAAAAGGCTCCAGAAGTAAAAGCCACTGCTGCGCTGCACTTTCCCCTTGCCTCCCGTAAAGCACCAGAAACCGCCCGCTGCACGCTGTATTTCCATTCTCTGCCGCATCTGCCACTGTTACCTCGGCGCGTTGAAGCCTAAACCTGGGCACAGTTCTTTCCAGGGAAAGCTGGAAGAGAAAGAGGTAGCAGCACCAGTAGCTGCGAGTGGAACTTTCTGTTTTCAAGTGCTAACGTGAATCCGCAAAGGAGCCGGTGGCCAGGCACGCTTCCTCTTGCAGCCTGCGCGATGGCGCACGGCAGCTCGGTGCTCTGCCTTCATTCTTACGCTCTTCGTACCGTGTCGCGCTTTCATTCTGCCGGAGTCGAGCCGTCGTCTACTTCTCGCACAGGGAGCCGCGGTGCCGGCAGAGAAACCCTCCGTGCTGCTGCTTCTGCCGAAACACGCCTGGGCTATGCCCTTTCCCTCGCAGCGCTAGGTAGCACCACATTCTGTTTGCGCGGTAGCCTGAATCTCAACGGAAAGATTCTCGGCTACGTCTGGCACAGAGAACAGCTTTAGGTCAACAAGCTCACCCAGAGCTTACCCTCGACGCGTGCAAACCTGTACTTGCACCACATTCCAGTGGCAGCCCTCTTTCCTTTCCAGCCTGCACGGCGCCGTCAGATCGCGGTGCTCTCTGCACCTGCCCTCTCGCTTCCGCGTGCCGGCGCGCACACTACAGCCTTGCAGGGAGCGAAGAGGCGGAGAGGCGTCTCGCACAGAAGGACGGGCCAGGACGCAAAGGTGGTCTTCCTTTCTCCTCCTCCTTGCCCGAATGGTGGTGCTGTGTTGAAAGTCTTGGCCAGCGAAAGGCTCATCCAGCAAGTGTTTCTCTCCTGACGCATTTCGCTGAGCGAGAGCTACACGGACACTTTCGACGCTGGGAAACAGCAAGACAATGACTGTACGTCGAGCTGAGGAAAAGCCGTGCACAGCAGCCTGTGGCTGCGTGCAGTGTTCGCGCTGAAGAGCGGCAAAGCTCCAAGCCATCGCTGCGCTTCAGTTCTGTCCAGAGCCCAGAAGGCGAAGGACGAAGCAGCTGGGCACCGGCTTCATGCACTTCAGTGCAGCGACTCGCAAATGTCCAGCCTGTGGCTGCGTGCAGTGTTCACGCTGAAGAGCGGCAAAGCTCCAAGCCATCGCTGCGCTTCAGTTCTGTCCAGAGCCCAGAAAGCGAAGGACGAAGCAGCTGGGCACCGGCTTCATGCACTTCAGTGCAGCGACTCGCAAATGTCCAGCCGAGAGCTGCTTCACAAGCAGGTTCCGCTGAGAATGCTCTGGGCTGCTTCAGAAAGGAAGGCGCAGCCCTTGCACTCCAGCACACAAGCTGGCCAGATACAGGTTCTTACACCTCCAGTGCTGCCTAGTCCATGCAGCTTGAGCACACCCAGAAGGACGCGCCCAGAAAGAAGGCGTTCTTCAAGTACCCCCCACTCCTCCAAGTAGCCTTGAAACCGGGCGCAACGCGCTGCGGCTCGAAAGCTCCTCTCTCAGAGAGATGTGCCGTCACATGATGCACTCTCGCAGCTCCGTTGCCCACTTGCAGCAGCTGCTGCTACCAAAGCAAAAGGCTCCAGAAGTAAAAGCCACTGCTGCGCTGCACTTTCCCCTTGCCTCCCGTAAAGCACCAGAAACCGCCCGCTGCACGCTGTATTTCCATTCTCTGCCGCATCTGCCACTGTTACCTCGGCGCGTTGAAGCCTAAACCTGGGCACAGTTCTTTCCAGGGAAAGCTGGAAGAGAAAGAGGTAGCAGCACCAGTAGCTGCGAGTGGAACTTTCTGTTTTCAAGTGCTAACGTGAATCCGCAAAGGAGCCGGTGGCCAGGCACGCTTCCTCTTGCAGCCTGCGCGATGGCGCACGGCAGCTCGGTGCTCTGCCTTCATTCTTACGCTCTTCGTACCGTGTCGCGCTTTCATTCTGCCGGAGTCGAGCCGTCGTCTACTTCTCGCACAGGGAGCCGCGGTGCCGGCAGAGAAACCCTCCGTGCTGCTGCTTCTGCCGAAACACGCCTGGGCTATGCCCTTTCCCTCGCAGCGCTAGGTAGCACCACATTCTGTTTGCGCGGTAGCCTGAATCTCAACGGAAAGATTCTCGGCTACGTCTGGCACAGAGAACAGCTTTAGGTCAACAAGCTCACCCAGAGCTTACCCTCGACGCGTGCAAACCTGTACTTGCACCACATTCCAGTGGCAGCCCTCTTTCCTTTCCAGCCTGCACGGCGCCGTCAGATCGCGGTGCTCTCTGCACCTGCCCTCTCGCTTCCGAGTGCCGGCGCGCACACTACAGCCTTGCAGGGAGCGAAGAGGCGGAGAGGCGTCTCGCACAGAAGGACGGGCCAGGACGCAAAGATGGTCTTCCTTTCTCCTCCTCCTTGCCCGAATGGTGGTGCTGTGTTGAAAGTCTTGGCCAGCGAAAGGCTCATCCAGCAAGCGTTTCTCTCCTGACGCATTTCGCTGAGCGAGAGCTACACGGACACTTTCGACGCTGGGAAACAGCAAGACAATGACGGTACGTCGAGCTGAGGAAAAGCCGTGCACAGCAGCCTGTGGCTGCGTGCAGTGTTCGCGCTGAAGAGCGGCAAAGCTCCAAGCCATCGCTGCGCTTCAGTTCTGTCCAGAGCCCAGAAGGCGAAGGACGAAGCAGCTGGGCACCGGCTTCATGCACTTCAGTGCAGCGACTCGCAAATGTCCAGCCTGTGGCTGCGTGCAGTGTTCACGCTGAAGAGCGGCAAAGCTCCAAGCCATCGCTGCGCTTCAGTTCTGTCCAGAGCCCAGAAGGCGAAGGACGAAGCAGCTGGGCACCGGCTTCATGCACTTCAGTGGAGAGACTCGCAAATGTCCAGCCGAGAGCTGCTTCACAAGCAGGTTCCGCTGAGAATGCTCTGGGCTGCTTCAGAAAGGAAGGCGCAGCCCTTGCACTCCAGCACACAAGCTGGCCAGAAACAGGTTCTTACACCTCCAGTGCTGCCGAGTCCATGCAGCTTGAGCACACCCAGAAGGACGCGCCCAGAAAGAAGGCGTTCTTCAAGTACCCCCCACTCCTCCAAGTAGCCTTGAAACCGGGCGCAACGCGCTGCGGCTCGAAAGCTCCTCTCTCAGAGAGATGTGCCGTCACATGATGCACTCTCGCAGCTCCGTTGCCCACTTGCAGCAGCTGCTGCTACCAAAGCAAAAGGCTCCAGAAGTAAAAGCCACTGCTGCGCTGCACTTTCCCCTTGCCTCCCGTAAAGCACCAGAAACCGCCCGCTGCACGCTGTATTTCCATTCTCTGCCGCATCTGCCACTGTTACCTCGGCGCGTTGAAGCCTAAACCTGGGCACAGTTCTTTCCAGGGAAAGCTGGAAGAGAAAGAGGTAGCAGCACCAGTAGCTGCGAGTGGAACTTTCTGTTTTCAAGTGCTAACGTGAATCCGCAAAGGAGCCGGTGGCCAAGCACGCTTCCTCTTGCAGCCTGCGCGATGGCGCACGGCAGCTCGGTGCTCTGCCTTCATTCTTACGCTCTTCGTACCGTGTCGCGCTTTCATTCTGCCGGAGTCGAGCCGTCGTCTACTTCTCGCACAGGGAGCCGCGGTGCCGGCAGAGAAACCCTCCGTGCTGCTGCTTCTGCCGAAACACGCCTGGGCTATGCCCTTTCCCTCGCAGCGCTAGGTAGCACCACATTCTGTTTGCGCGGTAGCCTGAATCTCAACGGAAAGATTCTCGGCTACGTCTGGCACAGAGAACAGCTTTAGGTCAACAAGCTCACCCAGAGCTTACCCTCGACGCGTGCAAACCTGTACTTGCACCACATTCCAGTGGCAGCCCTCTTTCCTTTCCAGCCTGCACGGCGCCGTCAGATCGCGGTGCTCTCTGCACCTGCCCTCTCGCTTCCGCGTGCCGGCGCGCACACTACAGCCTTGCAGGGAGCGAAGAGGCGGAGAGGCGTCTCACACAGAAGGACGGGCCAGGACGCAAAGGTGGTCTTCCTTTCTCCTCCTCCTTGCCCGAATGGTGGTGCTGTGTTGAAAGTCTTGGCCAGCGAAAGGCTCATCCAGCAAGTGTTTCTCTCCTGACGCATTTCGCTGAGCGAGAGCTACACGGACACTTTCGACGCTGGGAAACAGCAAGACAATGACTGTTCGTCGAGCTGAGGAAAAGCCGTGCACAGCAGCCTGTGGCTGCGTGCAGTGTTCGCGCTGAAGAGCGGCAAAGCTCCAAGCCATCGCTGCGCTTCAGTTCTGTCCAGAGCCCAGAAGGCGAAGGACGAAGCAGCTGGGCACCGGCTTCATGCACTTCAGTGCAGCGACTCGCAAATGTCCAGCCTGTGGCTGCGTGCAGTGTTCACGCTGAAGAGCGGCAAAGCTCCAAGCCATCGCTGCGCTTCAGTTCTGTCCAGAGCCCAGAAAGCGAAGGACGAAGCAGCTGGGCACCGGCTTCATGCACTTCAGTGCAGCGACTCGCAAATGTCCAGCCGAGAGCTGCTTCACAAGCAGGTTCCGCTGAGAATGCTCTGGGCTGCTTCAGAAAGGAAGGCGCAGCCCTTGCACTCCAGCACACAAGCTGGCCAGAAACAGGTTCTTACACCTCCAGTGCTGCCGAGTCCATGCAGCTTGAGCACACCCAGAAGGACGCGCCCAGAAAGAAGGCGTTCTTCAAGTACCCCCCACTCCTCCAAGTAGCCTTGAAACCGGGCGCAACGCGCTGCGGCTCGAAAGCTCCTCTCTCAGAGAGATGTGCCGTCACATGATGCACTCTCGCAGCTCCGTTGCCCACTTGCAGCAGCTGCTGCTACCAAAGCAAAAGGCTCCAGAAGTAAAAGCCACTGCTGCGCTGCACTTTCCCCTTGCCTCCCGTAAAGCACCAGAAACCGCCCGCTGCACGCTGTATTTCCATTCTCTGCCGCATCTGCCACTGTTACCTCGGCGCGTTGAAGCCTAAACCTGGGCACAGTTCTTTCCAGGGAAAGCTGGAAGAGAAAGAGGTAGCAGCACCAGTAGCTGCGAGTGGAACTTTCTGTTTTCAAGTGCTAACGTGAATCCGCAAAGGAGCCGGTGGCCAGGCACGCTTCCTCTTGCAGCCTGCGCGATGGCGCACGGCAGCTCGGTGCTCTGCCTTCATTCTTACGCTCTTCGTACCGTGTCGCGCTTTCATTCTGCCGGAGTCGAGCCGTCGTCTACTTCTCGCACAGGGAGCCGCGGTGCCGGCAGAGAAACCCTCCGTGCTGCTGCTTCTGCCGAAACACGCCTGGGCTATGCCCTTTCCCTCGCAGCGCTAGGTAGCACCACATTCTGTTTGCGCGGTAGCCTGAATCTCAACGGAAAGATTCTCGGCTACGTCTGGCACAGAGAACAGCTTTAGGTCAACAAGCTCACCCAGAGCTTACCCTCGACGCGTGCAAACCTGTACTTGCACCACATTCCAGTGGCAGCCCTCTTTCCTTTCCAGCCTGCACGGCGCCGTCAGATCGCGGTGCTCTCTGCACCTGCCCTCTCGCTTCCGCGTGCCGGCGCGCACACTACAGCCTTGCAGGGAGCGAAGAGGCGGAGAGGCGTCTCGCACAGAAGGACGGGCCAGGACGCAAAGGTGGTCTTCCTTTCTCCTCCTCCTTGCCCGAATGGTGGTGCTGTGTTGAAAGTCTTGGCCAGCGAAAGGCTCATCCAGCAAGTGTTTCTCTCCTGACGCATTTCGCTGAGCGAGAGCTACACGGACACTTTCGACGCTGGGAAACAGCAAGACAATGACTGTACGTCGAGCTGAGGAAAAGCCGTGCACAGCAGCCTGTGGCTGCGTGCAGTGTTCGCGCTGAAGAGCGGCAAAGCTCCAAGCCATCGCTGCGCTTCAGTTCTGTCCAGAGCCCAGAAGGCGAAGGACGAAGCAGCTGGGCACCGGCTTCATGCACTTCAGTGCAGCGACTCGCAAATGTCCAGCCGAGAGCTGCTTCACAAGCAGGTTCCGCTGAGAATGCTCTGGGCTGCTTCAGAAAGGAAGGCGCAGCCCTTGCACTCCAGCACACAAGCTGGCCAGATACAGGTTCTTACACCTCCAGTGCTGCCTAGTCCATGCAGCTTGAGCACACCCAGAAGGACGCGCCCAGAAAGAAGGCGTTCTTCAAGTACCCCCCACTCCTCCAAGTAGCCTTGAAACCGGGCGCAACGCGCTGCGGCTCGAAAGCTCCTCTCTCAGAGAGATGTGCCGTCACATGATGCACTCTCGCAGCTCCGTTGCCCACTTGCAGCAGCTGCTGCTACCAAAGCAAAAGGCTCCAGAAGTAAAAGCCACTGCTGCGCTGCACTTTCCCCTTGCCTCCCGTAAAGCACCAGAAACCGCCCGCTGCACGCTGTATTTCCATTCTCTGCCGCATCTGCCACTGTTACCTCGGCGCGTTGAAGCCTAAACCTGGGCACAGTTCTTTCCAGGGAAAGCTGGAAGAGAAAGAGGTAGCAGCACCAGTAGCTGCGAGTGGAACTTTCTGTTTTCAAGTGCTAACGTGAATCCTCAAAGGAGCCGGTGGCCAGGCACGCTTCCTCTTGCAGCCTGCGCGATGGCGCACGGCAGCTCGGTGCTCTGCCTTCATTCTTACGCTCTTCGTACCGTGTCGCGCTTTCATTCTGCCGGAGTCGAGCCGTCGTCTACTTCTCGCACAGGGAGCCGCGGTGCCGGCAGAGAAACCCTCCGTGCTGCTGCTTCTGCCGAAACACGCCTGGGCTATGCCCTTTCCCTCGCAGCGCTAGGTAGCACCACATTCTGTTTGCGCGGTAGCCTGAATCTCAACGGAAAGATTCTCGGCTACGTCTGGCACAGAGAACAGCTTTAGGTCAACAAGCTCACCCAGAGCTTACCCTCGACGCGTGCAAACCTGTACTTGCACCACATTCCAGTGGCAGCCCTCTTTCCTTTCCAGCCTGCACGGCGCCGTCAGATCGCGGTGCTCTCTGCACCTGCCCTCTCGCTTCCGAGTGCCGGCGCGCACACTACAGCCTTGCAGGGAGCGAAGAGGCGGAGAGGCGTCTCGCACAGAAGGACGGGCCAGGACGCAAAGATGGTCTTCCTTTCTCCTCCTCCTTGCCCGAATGGTGGTGCTGTGTTGAAAGTCTTGGCCAGCGAAAGGCTCATCCAGCAAGCGTTTCTCTCCTGACGCATTTCGCTGAGCGAGAGCTACACGGACACTTTCGACGCTGGGAAACAGCAAGAGAATGACGGTACGTCGAGCTGAGGAAAAGCCGTGCACAGCAGCCTGTGGCTGCGTGCAGTGTTCGCGCTGAAGAGCGGCAAAGCTCCAAGCCATCGCTGCGCTTCAGTTCTGTCCAGAGCCCAGAAGGCGAAGGACGAAGCAGCTGGGCACCGGCTTCATGCACTTCAGTGCAGCGACTCGCAAATGTCCAGCCTGTGGCTGCGTGCAGTGTTCACGCTGAAGAGCGGCAAAGCTCCAAGCCATCGCTGCGCTTCAGTTCTGTCCAGAGCCCAGAAGGCGAAGGACGAAGCAGCTGGGCACCGGCTTCATGCACTTCAGTGGAGAGACTCGCAAATGTCCAGCCGAGAGCTGCTTCACAAGCAGGTTCCGCTGAGAATGCTCTGGGCTGCTTCAGAAAGGAAGGCGCAGCCCTTGCACTCCAGCACACAAGCTGGCCAGAAACAGGTTCTTACACCTCCAGTGCTGCCGAGTCCATGCAGCTTGAGCACACCCAGAAGGACGCGCCCAGAAAGAAGGCGTTCTTCAAGTACCCCCCACTCCTCCAAGTAGCCTTGAAACCGGGCGCAACGCGCTGCGGCTCGAAAGCTCCTCTCTCAGAGAGATGTGCCGTCACATGATGCACTCTCGCAGCTCCGTTGCCCACTTGCAGCAGCTGCTGCTACCAAAGCAAAAGGCTCCAGAAGTAAAAGCCACTGCTGCGCTGCACTTTCCCCTTGCCTCCCGTAAAGCACCAGAAACCGCCCGCTGCACGCTGTATTTCCATTCTCTGCCGCATCTGCCACTGTTACCTCGGCGCGTTGAAGCCTAAACCTGGGCACAGTTCTTTCCAGGGAAAGCTGGAAGAGAAAGAGGTAGCAGCACCAGTAGCTGCGAGTGGAACTTTCTGTTTTCAAGTGCTAACGTGAATCCGCAAAGGAGCCGGTGGCCAAGCACGCTTCCTCTTGCAGCCTGCGCGATGGCGCACGGCAGCTCGGTGCTCTGCCTTCATTCTTACGCTCTTCGTACCGTGTCGCGCTTTCATTCTGCCGGAGTCGAGCCGTCGTCTACTTCTCGCACAGGGAGCCGCGGTGCCGGCAGAGAAACCCTCCGTGCTGCTGCTTCTGCCGAAACACGCCTGGGCTATGCCCTTTCCCTCGCAGCGCTAGGTAGCACCACATTCTGTTTGCGCGGTAGCCTGAATCTCAACGGAAAGATTCTCGGCTACGTCTGGCACAGAGAACAGCTTTAGGTCAACAAGCTCACCCAGAGCTTACCCTCGACGCGTGCAAACCTGTACTTGCACCACATTCCAGTGGCAGCCCTCTTTCCTTTCCAGCCTGCACGGCGCCGTCAGATCGCGGTGCTCTCTGCACCTGCCCTCTCGCTTCCGCGTGCCGGCGCGCACACTACAGCCTTGCAGGGAGCGAAGAGGCGGAGAGGCGTCTCGCACAGAAGGACGGGCCAGGACGCAAAGGTGGTCTTCCTTTCTCCTCCTCCTTGCCCGAATGGTGGTGCTGTGTTGAAAGTCTTGGCCAGCGAAAGGCTCATCCAGCAAGTGTTTCTCTCCTGACGCATTTCGCTGAGCGAGAGCTACACGGACACTTTCGACGCTGGGAAACAGCAAGACAATGACTGATCGTCGAGCTGAGGAAAAGCCGTGCACAGCAGCCTGTGGCTGCGTGCAGTGTTCGCGCTGAAGAGCGGCAAAGCTCCAAGCCATCGCTGCGCTTCAGTTCTGTCCAGAGCCCAGAAGGCGAAGGACGAAGCAGCTGGGCACCGGCTTCATGCACTTCAGTGCAGCGACTCGCAAATGTCCAGCCTGTGGCTGCGTGCAGTGTTCACGCTGAAGAGCGGCAAAGCTCCAAGCCATCGCTGCGCTTCAGTTCTGTCCAGAGCCCAGAAAGCGAAGGACGAAGCAGCTGGGCACCGGCTTCATGCACTTCAGTGCAGCGACTCGCAAATGTCCAGCCGAGAGCTGCTTCACAAGCAGGTTCCGCTGAGAATGCTCTGGGCTGCTTCAGAAAGGAAGGCGCAGCCCTTGCACTCCAGCACACAAGCTGGCCAGAAACAGGTTCTTACACCTCCAGTGCTGCCGAGTCCATGCAGCTTGAGCACACCCAGAAGGACGCGCCCAGAAAGAAGGCGTTCTTCAAGTACCCCCCACTCCTCCAAGTAGCCTTGAAACCGGGCGCAACGCGCTGCGGCTCGAAAGCTCCTCTCTCAGAGAGATGTGCCGTCACATGATGCACTCTCGCAGCTCCGTTGCCCACTTGCAGCAGCTGCTGCTACCAAAGCAAAAGGCTCCAGAAGTAAAAGCCACTGCTGCGCTGCACTTTCCCCTTGCCTCCCGTAAAGCACCAGAAACCGCCCGCTGCACGCTGTATTTCCATTCTCTGCCGCATCTGCCACTGTTACCTCGGCGCGTTGAAGCCTAAACCTGGGCACAGTTCTTTCCAGGGAAAGCTGGAAGAGAAAGAGGTAGCAGCACCAGTAGCTGCGAGTGGAACTTTCTGTTTTCAAGTGCTAACGTGAATCCGCAAAGGAGCCGGTGGCCAGGCACGCTTCCTCTTGCAGCCTGCGCGATGGCGCACGGCAGCTCGGTGCTCTGCCTTCATTCTTACGCTCTTCGTACCGTGTCGCGCTTTCATTCTGCCGGAGTCGAGCCGTCGTCTACTTCTCGCACAGGGAGCCGCGGTGCCGGCAGAGAAACCCTCCGTGCTGCTGCTTCTGCCGAAACACGCCTGGGCTATGCCCTTTCCCTCGCAGCGCTAGGTAGCACCACATTCTGTTTGCGCGGTAGCCTGAATCTCAACGGAAAGATTCTCGGCTACGTCTGGCACAGAGAACAGCTTTAGGTCAACAAGCTCACCCAGAGCTTACCCTCGACGCGTGCAAACCTGTACTTGCACCACATTCCAGTGGCAGCCCTCTTTCCTTTCCAGCCTGCACGGCGCCGTCAGATCGCGGTGCTCTCTGCACCTGCCCTCTCGCTTCCGAGTGCCGGCGCGCACACTACAGCCTTGCAGGGAGCGAAGAGGCGGAGAGGCGTCTCGCACAGAAGGACGGGCCAGGACGCAAAGATGGTCTTCCTTTCTCCTCCTCCTTGCCCGAATGGTGGTGCTGTGTTGAAAGTCTTGGCCAGCGAAAGGCTCATCCAGCAAGCGTTTCTCTCCTGACGCATTTCGCTGAGCGAGAGCTACACGGACACTTTCGACGCTGGGAAACAGCAAGAGAATGACGGTACGTCGAGCTGAGGAAAAGCCGTGCACAGCAGCCTGTGGCTGCGTGCAGTGTTCGCGCTGAAGAGCGGCAAAGCTCCAAGCCATCGCTGCGCTTCAGTTCTGTCCAGAGCCCAGAAGGCGAAGGACGAAGCAGCTGGGCACCGGCTTCATGCACTTCAGTGCAGCGACTCGCAAATGTCCAGCCTGTGGCTGCGTGCAGTGTTCACGCTGAAGAGCGGCAAAGCTCCAAGCCATCGCTGCGCTTCAGTTCTGTCCAGAGCCCAGAAGGCGAAGGACGAAGCAGCTGGGCACCGGCTTCATGCACTTCAGTGCAGCGACTCGCAAATGTCCAGCCTGTGGCTGCGTGCAGTGTTCACGCTGAAGAGCGGCAAAGCTCCAAGCCATCGCTGCGCTTCAGTTCTGTCCAGAGCCCAGAAGGCGAAGGACGAAGCAGCTGGGCACCGGCTTCATGCACTTCAGTGGAGAGACTCGCAAATGTCCAGCCGAGAGCTGCTTCACAAGCAGGTTCCGCTGAGAATGCTCTGGGCTGCTTCAGAAAGGAAGGCGCAGCCCTTGCACTCCAGCACACAAGCTGGCCAGAAACAGGTTCTTACACCTCCAGTGCTGCCGAGTCCATGCAGCTTGAGCACACCCAGAAGGACGCGCCCAGAAAGAAGGCGTTCTTCAAGTACCCCCCACTCCTCCAAGTAGCCTTGAAACCGGGCGCAACGCGCTGCGGCTCGAAAGCTCCTCTCTCAGAGAGATGTGCCGTCACATGATGCACTCTCGCAGCTCCGTTGCCCACTTGCAGCAGCTGCTGCTACCAAAGCAAAAGGCTCCAGAAGTAAAAGCCACTGCTGCGCTGCACTTTCCCCTTGCCTCCCGTAAAGCACCAGAAACCGCCCGCTGCACGCTGTATTTCCATTCTCTGCCGCATCTGCCACTGTTACCTCGGCGCGTTGAAGCCTAAACCTGGGCACAGTTCTTTCCAGGGAAAGCTGGAAGAGAAAGAGGTAGCAGCACCAGTAGCTGCGAGTGGAACTTTCTGTTTTCAAGTGCTAACGTGAATCCGCAAAGGAGCCGGTGGCCAAGCACGCTTCCTCTTGCAGCCTGCGCGATGGCGCACGGCAGCTCGGTGCTCTGCCTTCATTCTTACGCTCTTCGTACCGTGTCGCGCTTTCATTCTGCCGGAGTCGAGCCGTCGTCTACTTCTCGCACAGGGAGCCGCGGTGCCGGCAGAGAAACCCTCCGTGCTGCTGCTTCTGCCGAAACACGCCTGGGCTATGCCCTTTCCCTCGCAGCGCTAGGTAGCACCACATTCTGTTTGCGCGGTAGCCTGAATCTCAACGGAAAGATTCTCGGCTACGTCTGGCACAGAGAACAGCTTTAGGTCAACAAGCTCACCCAGAGCTTACCCTCGACGCGTGCAAACCTGTACTTGCACCACATTCCAGTGGCAGCCCTCTTTCCTTTCCAGCCTGCACGGCGCCGTCAGATCGCGGTGCTCTCTGCACCTGCCCTCTCGCTTCCGCGTGCCGGCGCGCACACTACAGCCTTGCAGGGAGCGAAGAGGCGGAGAGGCGTCTCGCACAGAAGGACGGGCCAGGACGCAAAGGTGGTCTTCCTTTCTCCTCCTCCTTGCCCGAATGGTGGTGCTGTGTTGAAAGTCTTGGCCAGCGAAAGGCTCATCCAGCAAGTGTTTCTCTCCTGACGCATTTCGCTGAGCGAGAGCTACACGGACACTTTCGACGCTGGGAAACAGCAAGACAATGACTGTTCGTCGAGCTGAGGAAAAGCCGTGCACAGCAGCCTGTGGCTGCGTGCAGTGTTCGCGCTGAAGAGCGGCAAAGCTCCAAGCCATCGCTGCGCTTCAGTTCTGTCCAGAGCCCAGAAGGCGAAGGACGAAGCAGCTGGGCACCGGCTTCATGCACTTCAGTGCAGCGACTCGCAAATGTCCAGCCTGTGGCTGCGTGCAGTGTTCACGCTGAAGAGCGGCAAAGCTCCAAGCCATCGCTGCGCTTCAGTTCTGTCCAGAGCCCAGAAAGCGAAGGACGAAGCAGCTGGGCACCGGCTTCATGCACTTCAGTGCAGCGACTCGCAAATGTCCAGCCGAGAGCTGCTTCACAAGCAGGTTCCGCTGAGAATGCTCTGGGCTGCTTCAGAAAGGAAGGCGCAGCCCTTGCACTCCAGCACACAAGCTGGCCAGAAACAGGTTCTTACACCTCCAGTGCTGCCGAGTCCATGCAGCTTGAGCACACCCAGAAGGACGCGCCCAGAAAGAAGGCGTTCTTCAAGTACCCCCCACTCCTCCAAGTAGCCTTGAAACCGGGCGCAACGCGCTGCGGCTCGAAAGCTCCTCTCTCAGAGAGATGTGCCGTCACATGATGCACTCTCGCAGCTCCGTTGCCCACTTGCAGCAGCTGCTGCTACCAAAGCAAAAGGCTCCAGAAGTAAAAGCCACTGCTGCGCTGCACTTTCCCCTTGCCTCCCGTAAAGCACCAGAAACCGCCCGCTGCACGCTGTATTTCCATTCTCTGCCGCATCTGCCACTGTTACCTCGGCGCGTTGAAGCCTAAACCTGGGCACAGTTCTTTCCAGGGAAAGCTGGAAGAGAAAGAGGTAGCAGCACCAGTAGCTGCGAGTGGAACTTTCTGTTTTCAAGTGCTAACGTGAATCCGCAAAGGAGCCGGTGGCCAGGCACGCTTCCTCTTGCAGCCTGCGCGATGGCGCACGGCAGCTCGGTGCTCTGCCTTCATTCTTACGCTCTTCGTACCGTGTCGCGCTTTCATTCTGCCGGAGTCGAGCCGTCGTCTACTTCTCGCACAGGGAGCCGCGGTGCCGGCAGAGAAACCCTCCGTGCTGCTGCTTCTGCCGAAACACGCCTGGGCTATGCCCTTTCCCTCGCAGCGCTAGGTAGCACCACATTCTGTTTGCGCGGTAGCCTGAATCTCAACGGAAAGATTCTCGGCTACGTCTGGCACAGAGAACAGCTTTAGGTCAACAAGCTCACCCAGAGCTTACCCTCGACGCGTGCAAACCTGTACTTGCACCACATTCCAGTGGCAGCCCTCTTTCCTTTCCAGCCTGCACGGCGCCGTCAGATCGCGGTGCTCTCTGCACCTGCCCTCTCGCTTCCGAGTGCCGGCGCGCACACTACAGCCTTGCAGGGAGCGAAGAGGCGGAGAGGCGTCTCGCACAGAAGGACGGGCCAGGACGCAAAGATGGTCTTCCTTTCTCCTCCTCCTTGCCCGAATGGTGGTGCTGTGTTGAAAGTCTTGGCCAGCGAAAGGCTCATCCAGCAAGCGTTTCTCTCCTGACGCATTTCGCTGAGCGAGAGCTACACGGACACTTTCGACGCTGAGAAACAGCAAGAGAATGACGGTACGTCGAGCTGAGGAAAAGCCGTGCACAGCAGCCTGTGGCTGCGTGCAGTGTTCGCGCTGAAGAGCGGCAAAGCTCCAAGCCATCGCTGCGCTTCAGTTCTGTCCAGAGCCCAGAAGGCGAAGGACGAAGCAGCTGGGCACCGGCTTCATGCACTTCAGTGCAGCGACTCGCAAATGTCCAGCCTGTGGCTGCGTGCAGTGTTCACGCTGAAGAGCGGCAAAGCTCCAAGCCATCGCTGCGCTTCAGTTCTGTCCAGAGCCCAGAAGGCGAAGGACGAAGCAGCTGGGCACCGGCTTCATGCACTTCAGTGGAGAGACTCGCAAATGTCCAGCCGAGAGCTGCTTCACAAGCAGGTTCCGCTGAGAATGCTCTGGGCTGCTTCAGAAAGGAAGGCGCAGCCCTTGCACTCCAGCACACAAGCTGGCCAGAAACAGGTTCTTACACCTCCAGTGCTGCCGAGTCCATGCAGCTTGAGCACACCCAGAAGGACGCGCCCAGAAAGAAGGCGTTCTTCAAGTACCCCCCACTCCTCCAAGTAGCCTTGAAACCGGGCGCAACGCGCTGCGGCTCGAAAGCTCCTCTCTCAGAGAGATGTGCCGTCACATGATGCACTCTCGCAGCTCCGTTGCCCACTTGCAGCAGCTGCTGCTACCAAAGCAAAAGGCTCCAGAAGTAAAAGCCACTGCTGCGCTGCACTTTCCCCTTGCCTCCCGTAAAGCACCAGAAACCGCCCGCTGCACGCTGTATTTCCATTCTCTGCCGCATCTGCCACTGTTACCTCGGCGCGTTGAAGCCTAAACCTGGGCACAGTTCTTTCCAGGGAAAGCTGGAAGAGAAAGAGGTAGCAGCACCAGTAGCTGCGAGTGGAACTTTCTGTTTTCAAGTGCTAACGTGAATCCGCAAAGGAGCCGGTGGCCAGGCACGCTTCCTCTTGCAGCCTGCGCGATGGCGCACGGCAGCTCGGTGCTCTGCCTTCATTCTTACGCTCTTCGTACCGTGTCGCGCTTTCATTCTGCCGGAGTCGAGCCGTCGTCTACTTCTCGCACAGGGAGCCGCGGTGCCGGCAGAGAAACCCTCCGTGCTGCTGCTTCTGCCGAAACACGCCTGGGCTATGCCCTTTCCCTCGCAGCGCTAGGTAGCACCACATTCTGTTTGCGCGGTAGCCTGAATCTCAACGGAAAGATTCTCGGCTACGTCTGGCACAGAGAACAGCTTTAGGTCAACAAGCTCACCCAGAGCTTACCCTCGACGCGTGCAAACCTGTACTTGCACCACATTCCAGTGGCAGCCCTCTTTCCTTTCCAGCCTGCACGGCGCCGTCAGATCGCGGTGCTCTCTGCACCTGCCCTCTCGCTTCCGCGTGCCGGCGCGCACACTACAGCCTTGCAGGGAGCGAAGAGGCGGAGAGGCGTCTCGCACAGAAGGACGGGCCAGGACGCAAAGGTGGTCTTCCTTTCTCCTCCTCCTTGCCCGAATGGTGGTGCTGTGTTGAAAGTCTTGGCCAGCGAAAGGCTCATCCAGCAAGTGTTTCTCTCCTGACGCATTTCGCTGAGCGAGAGCTACACGGACACTTTCGACGCTGGGAAACAGCAAGACAATGACTGTACGTCGAGCTGAGGAAAAGCCGTGCACAGCAGCCTGTGGCTGCGTGCAGTGTTCGCGCTGAAGAGCGGCAAAGCTCCAAGCCATCGCTGCGCTTCAGTTCTGTCCAGAGCCCAGAAGGCGAAGGACGAAGCAGCTGGGCACCGGCTTCATGCACTTCAGTGCAGCGACTCGCAAATGTCCAGCCGAGAGCTGCTTCACAAGCAGGTTCCGCTGAGAATGCTCTGGGCTGCTTCAGAAAGGAAGGCGCAGCCCTTGCACTCCAGCACACAAGCTGGCCAGAAACAGGTTCTTACACCTCCAGTGCTGCCGAGTCCATGCAGCTTGAGCACACCCAGTAGGGCGCGCCCAGAAAGAAGGCGTTCTTCAAGTACCCCCCACTCCTCCAAGTAGCCTTGAAACCGGGCGCAACGCGCTGCGGCTCGAAAGCTCCTCTCTCAGAGAGATGTGCCGTCACATGATGCACTCTCGCAGCTCCGTTGCCCACTTGCAGCAGCTGCTGCTACCAAAGCAAAAGGCTCCAGAAGTAAAAGCCACTGCTGCGCTGCACTTTCCCCTTGCCTCCCGTAAAGCACCAGAAACCGCCCGCTGCACGCTGTATTTCCATTCTCTGCCGCATCTGCCACTGTTACCTCGGCGCGTTGAAGCCTAAACCTGGGCACAGTTCTTTCCAGGGAAAGCTGGAAGAGAAAGAGGTAGCAGCACCAGTAGCTGCGAGTGGAACTTTCTGTTTTCAAGTGCTAACGTGAATCCGCAAAGGAGCCGGTGGCCAGGCACGCTTCCTCTTGCAGCCTGCGCGATGGCGCACGGCAGCTCGGTGCTCTGCCTTCATTCTTACGCTCTTCGTACCGTGTCGCGCTTTCATTCTGCCGGAGTCGAGCCGTCGTCTACTTCTCGCACAGGGAGCCGCGGTGCCGGCAGAGAAACCCTCCGTGCTGCTGCTTCTGCCGAAACACGCCTGGGCTATGCCCTTTCCCTCGCAGCGCTAGGTAGCACCACATTCTGTTTGCGCGGTAGCCTGAATCTCAACGGAAAGATTCTCGGCTACGTCTGGCACAGAGAACAGCTTTAGGTCAACAAGCTCACCCAGAGCTTACCCTCGACGCGTGCAAACCTGTACTTGCACCACATTCCAGTGGCAGCCCTCTTTCCTTTCCAGCCTGCACGGCGCCGTCAGATCGCGGTGCTCTCTGCACCTGCCCTCTCGCTTCCGAGTGCCGGCGCGCACACTACAGCCTTGCAGGGAGCGAAGAGGCGGAGAGGCGTCTCGCACAGAAGGACGGGCCAGGACGCAAAGATGGTCTTCCTTTCTCCTCCTCCTTGCCCGAATGGTGGTGCTGTGTTGAAAGTCTTGGCCAGCGAAAGGCTCATCCAGCAAGCGTTTCTCTCCTGACGCATTTCGCTGAGCGAGAGCTACACGGACACTTTCGACGCTGAGAAACAGCAAGAGAATGACGGTACGTCGAGCTGAGGAAAAGCCGTGCACAGCAGCCTGTGGCTGCGTGCAGTGTTCGCGCTGAAGAGCGGCAAAGCTCCAAGCCATCGCTGCGCTTCAGTTCTGTCCAGAGCCCAGAAGGCGAAGGACGAAGCAGCTGGGCACCGGCTTCATGCACTTCAGTGCAGCGACTCGCAAATGTCCAGCCTGTGGCTGCGTGCAGTGTTCACGCTGAAGAGCGGCAAAGCTCCAAGCCATCGCTGCGCTTCAGTTCTGTCCAGAGCCCAGAAGGCGAAGGACGAAGCAGCTGGGCACCGGCTTCATGCACTTCAGTGGAGAGACTCGCAAATGTCCAGCCGAGAGCTGCTTCACAAGCAGGTTCCGCTGAGAATGCTCTGGGCTGCTTCAGAAAGGAAGGCGCAGCCCTTGCACTCCAGCACACAAGCTGGCCAGAAACAGGTTCTTACACCTCCAGTGCTGCCGAGTCCATGCAGCTTGAGCACACCCAGAAGGACGCGCCCAGAAAGAAGGCGTTCTTCAAGTACCCCCCACTCCTCCAAGTAGCCTTGAAACCGGGCGCAACGCGCTGCGGCTCGAAAGCTCCTCTCTCAGAGAGATGTGCCGTCACATGATGCACTCTCGCAGCTCCGTTGCCCACTTGCAGCAGCTGCTGCTACCAAAGCAAAAGGCTCCAGAAGTAAAAGCCACTGCTGCGCTGCACTTTCCCCTTGCCTCCCGTAAAGCACCAGAAACCGCCCGCTGCACGCTGTATTTCCATTCTCTGCCGCATCTGCCACTGTTACCTCGGCGCGTTGAAGCCTAAACCTGGGCACAGTTCTTTCCAGGGAAAGCTGGAAGAGAAAGAGGTAGCAGCACCAGTAGCTGCGAGTGGAACTTTCTGTTTTCAAGTGCTAACGTGAATCCGCAAAGGAGCCGGTGGCCAGGCACGCTTCCTCTTGCAGCCTGCGCGATGGCGCACGGCAGCTCGGTGCTCTGCCTTCATTCTTACGCTCTTCGTACCGTGTCGCGCTTTCATTCTGCCGGAGTCGAGCCGTCGTCTACTTCTCGCACAGGGAGCCGCGGTGCCGGCAGAGAAACCCTCCGTGCTGCTGCTTCTGCCGAAACACGCCTGGGCTATGCCCTTTCCCTCGCAGCGCTAGGTAGCACCACATTCTGTTTGCGCGGTAGCCTGAATCTCAACGGAAAGATTCTCGGCTACGTCTGGCACAGAGAACAGCTTTAGGTCAACAAGCTCACCCAGAGCTTACCCTCGACGCGTGCAAACCTGTACTTGCACCACATTCCAGTGGCAGCCCTCTTTCCTTTCCAGCCTGCACGGCGCCGTCAGATCGCGGTGCTCTCTGCACCTGCCCTCTCGCTTCCGCGTGCCGGCGCGCACACTACAGCCTTGCAGGGAGCGAAGAGGCGGAGAGGCGTCTCGCACAGAAGGACGGGCCAGGACGCAAAGGTGGTCTTCCTTTCTCCTCCTCCTTGCCCGAATGGTGGTGCTGTGTTGAAAGTCTTGGCCAGCGAAAGGCTCATCCAGCAAGTGTTTCTCTCCTGACGCATTTCGCTGAGCGAGAGCTACACGGACACTTTCGACGCTGGGAAACAGCAAGAGAATGACGGTACGTCGAGCTGAGGAAAAGCCGTGCACAGCAGCCTGTGGCTGCGTGCAGTGTTCGCGCTGAAGAGCGGCAAAGCTCCAAGCCATCGCTGCGCTTCAGTTCTGTCCAGAGCCCAGAAGGCGAAGGACGAAGCAGCTGGGCACCGGCTTCATGCACTTCAGTGCAGCGACTCGCAAATGTCCAGCCTGTGGCTGCGTGCAGTGTTCACGCTGAAGAGCGGCAAAGCTCCAAGCCATCGCTGCGCTTCAGTTCTGTCCAGAGCCCAGAAAGCGAAGGACGAAGCAGCTGGGCACCGGCTTCATGCACTTCAGTGCAGCGACTCGCAAATGTCCAGCCGAGAGCTGCTTCACAAGCAGGTTCCGCTGAGAATGCTCTGGGCTGCTTCAGAAAGGAAGGCGCAGCCCTTGCACTCCAGCACACAAGCTGGCCAGAAACAGGTTCTTACACCTCCAGTGCTGCCGAGTCCATGCAGCTTGAGCACACCCAGAAGGACGCGCCCAGAAAGAAGGCGTTCTTCAAGTACCCCCCACTCCTCCAAGTAGCCTTGAAACCGGGCGCAACGCGCTGCGGCTCGAAAGCTCCTCTCTCAGAGAGATGTGCCGTCACATGATGCACTCTCGCAGCTCCGTTGCCCACTTGCAGCAGCTGCTGCTACCAAAGCAAAAGGCTCCAGAAGTAAAAGCCACTGCTGCGCTGCACTTTCCCCTTGCCTCCCGTAAAGCACCAGAAACCGCCCGCTGCACGCTGTATTTCCATTCTCTGCCGCATCTGCCACTGTTACCTCGGCGCGTTGAAGCCTAAACCTGGGCACAGTTCTTTCCAGGGAAAGCTGGAAGAGAAAGAGGTAGCAGCACCAGTAGCTGCGAGTGGAACTTTCTGTTTTCAAGTGCTAACGTGAATCCGCAAAGGAGCCGGTGGCCAGGCACGCTTCCTCTTGCAGCCTGCGCGATGGCGCACGGCAGCTCGGTGCTCTGCCTTCATTCTTACGCTCTTCGTACCGTGTCGCGCTTTCATTCTGCCGGAGTCGAGCCGTCGTCTACTTCTCGCACAGGGAGCCGCGGTGCCGGCAGAGAAACCCTCCGTGCTGCTGCTTCTGCCGAAACACGCCTGGGCTATGCCCTTTCCCTCGCAGCGCTAGGTAGCACCACATTCTGTTTGCGCGGTAGCCTGAATCTCAACGGAAAGATTCTCGGCTACGTCTGGCACAGAGAACAGCTTTAGGTCAACAAGCTCACCCAGAGCTTACCCTCGACGCGTGCAAACCTGTACTTGCACCACATTCCAGTGGCAGCCCTCTTTCCTTTCCAGCCTGCACGGCGCCGTCAGATCGCGGTGCTCTCTGCACCTGCCCTCTCGCTTCCGCGTGCCGGCGCGCACACTACAGCCTTGCAGGGAGCGAAGAGGCGGAGAGGCGTCTCGCACAGAAGGACGGGCCAGGACGCAAAGGTGGTCTTCCTTTCTCCTCCTCCTTGCCCGAATGGTGGTGCTGTGTTGAAAGTCTTGGCCAGCGAAAGGCTCATCCAGCAAGTGTTTCTCTCCTGACGCATTTCGCTGAGCGAGAGCTACACGGACACTTTCGACGCTGGGAAACAGCAAGACAATGACTGTACGTCGAGCTGAGGAAAAGCCGTGCACAGCAGCCTGTGGCTGCGTGCAGTGTTCGCGCTGAAGAGCGGCAAAGCTCCAAGCCATCGCTGCGCTTCAGTTCTGTCCAGAGCCCAGAAGGCGAAGGACGAAGCAGCTGGGCACCGGCTTCATGCACTTCAGTGCAGCGACTCGCAAATGTCCAGCCTGTGGCTGCGTGCAGTGTTCACGCTGAAGAGCGGCAAAGCTCCAAGCCATCGCTGCGCTTCAGTTCTGTCCAGAGCCCAGAAAGCGAAGGACGAAGCAGCTGGGCACCGGCTTCATGCACTTCAGTGCAGCGACTCGCAAATGTCCAGCCGAGAGCTGCTTCACAAGCAGGTTCCGCTGAGAATGCTCTGGGCTGCTTCAGAAAGGAAGGCGCAGCCCTTGCACTCCAGCACACAAGCTGGCCAGAAACAGGTTCTTACACCTCCAGTGCTGCCGAGTCCATGCAGCTTGAGCACACCCAGAAGGACGCGCCCAGAAAGAAGGCGTTCTTCAAGTACCCCCCACTCCTCCAAGTAGCCTTGAAACCGGGCGCAACGCGCTGCGGCTCGAAAGCTCCTCTCTCAGAGAGATGTGCCGTCACATGATGCACTCTCGCAGCTCCGTTGCCCACTTGCAGCAGCTGCTGCTACCAAAGCAAAAGGCTCCAGAAGTAAAAGCCACTGCTGCGCTGCACTTTCCCCTTGCCTCCCGTAAAGCACCAGAAACCGCCCGCTGCACGCTGTATTTCCATTCTCTGCCGCATCTGCCACTGTTACCTCGGCGCGTTGAAGCCTAAACCTGGGCACAGTTCTTTCCAGGGAAAGCTGGAAGAGAAAGAGGTAGCAGCACCAGTAGCTGCGAGTGGAACTTTCTGTTTTCAAGTGCTAACGTGAATCCGCAAAGGAGCCGGTGGCCAGGCACGCTTCCTCTTGCAGCCTGCGCGATGGCGCACGGCAGCTCGGTGCTCTGCCTTCATTCTTACGCTCTTCGTACCGTGTCGCGCTTTCATTCTGCCGGAGTCGAGCCGTCGTCTACTTCTCGCACAGGGAGCCGCGGTGCCGGCAGAGAAACCCTCCGTGCTGCTGCTTCTGCCGAAACACGCCTGGGCTATGCCCTTTCCCTCGCAGCGCTAGGTAGCACCACATTCTGTTTGCGCGGTAGCCTGAATCTCAACGGAAAGATTCTCGGCTACGTCTGGCACAGAGAACAGCTTTAGGTCAACAAGCTCACCCAGAGCTTACCCTCGACGCGTGCAAACCTGTACTTGCACCACATTCCAGTGGCAGCCCTCTTTCCTTTCCAGCCTGCACGGCGCCGTCAGATCGCGGTGCTCTCTGCACCTGCCCTCTCGCTTCCGCGTGCCGGCGCGCACACTACAGCCTTGCAGGGAGCGAAGAGGCGGAGAGGCGTCTCGCACAGAAGGACGGGCCAGGACGCAAAGGTGGTCTTCCTTTCTCCTCCTCCTTGCCCGAATGGTGGTGCTGTGTTGAAAGTCTTGGCCAGCGAAAGGCTCATCCAGCAAGTGTTTCTCTCCTGACGCATTTCGCTGAGCGAGAGCTACACGGACACTTTCGACGCTGGGAAACAGCAAGACAATGACTGTACGTCGAGCTGAGGAAAAGCCGTGCACAGCAGCCTGTGGCTGCGTGCAGTGTTCGCGCTGAAGAGCGGCAAAGCTCCAAGCCATCGCTGCGCTTCAGTTCTGTCCAGAGCCCAGAAGGCGAAGGACGAAGCAGCTGGGCACCGGCTTCATGCACTTCAGTGCAGCGACTCGCAAATGTCCAGCCTGTGGCTGCGTGCAGTGTTCACGCTGAAGAGCGGCAAAGCTCCAAGCCATCGCTGCGCTTCAGTTCTGTCCAGAGCCCAGAAGGCGAAGGACGAAGCAGCTGGGCACCGGCTTCATGCACTTCAGTGGAGAGACTCGCAAATGTCCAGCCGAGAGCTGCTTCACAAGCAGGTTCCGCTGAGAATGCTCTGGGCTGCTTCAGAAAGGAAGGCGCAGCCCTTGCACTCCAGCACACAAGCTGGCCAGATACAGGTTCTTACACCTCCAGTGCTGCCGAGTCCATGCAGCTTGAGCACACCCAGAAGGACGCGCCCAGAAAGAAGGCGTTCTTCAAGTACCCCCCACTCCTCCAAGTAGCCTTGAAACCGGGCGCAACGCGCTGCGGCTCGAAAGCTCCTCTCTCAGAGAGATGTGCCGTCACATGATGCACTCTCGCAGCTCCGTTGCCCACTTGCAGCAGCTGCTGCTACCAAAGCAAAAGGCTCCAGAAGTAAAAGCCACTGCTGCGCTGCACTTTCCCCTTGCCTCCCGTAAAGCACCAGAAACCGCCCGCTGCACGCTGTATTTCCATTCTCTGCCGCATCTGCCACTGTTACCTCGGCGCGTTGAAGCCTAAACCTGGGCACAGTTCTTTCCAGGGAAAGCTGGAAGAGAAAGAGGTAGCAGCACCAGTAGCTGCGAGTGGAACTTTCTGTTTTCAAGTGCTAACGTGAATCCGCAAAGGAGCCGGTGGCCAGGCACGCTTCCTCTTGCAGCCTGCGCGATGGCGCACGGCAGCTCGGTGCTCTGCCTTCATTCTTACGCTCTTCGTACCGTGTCGCGCTTTCATTCTGCCGGAGTCGAGCCGTCGTCTACTTCTCGCACAGGGAGCCGCGGTGCCGGCAGAGAAACCCTCCGTGCTGCTGCTTCTGCCGAAACACGCCTGGGCTATGCCCTTTCCCTCGCAGCGCTAGGTAGCACCACATTCTGTTTGCGCGGTAGCCTGAATCTCAACGGAAAGATTCTCGGCTACGTCTGGCACAGAGAACAGCTTTAGGTCAACAAGCTCACCCAGAGCTTACCCTCGACGCGTGCAAACCTGTACTTGCACCACATTCCAGTGGCAGCCCTCTTTCCTTTCCAGCCTGCACGGCGCCGTCAGATCGCGGTGCTCTCTGCACCTGCCCTCTCGCTTCCGCGTGCCGGCGCGCACACTACAGCCTTGCAGGGAGCGAAGAGGCGGAGAGGCGTCTCGCACAGAAGGACGGGCCAGGACGCAAAGGTGGTCTTCCTTTCTCCTCCTCCTTGCCCGAATGGTGGTGCTGTGTTGAAAGTCTTGGCCAGCGAAAGGCTCATCCAGCAAGTGTTTCTCTCCTGACGCATTTCGCTGAGCGAGAGCTACACGGACACTTTCGACGCTGGGAAACAGCAAGACAATGACTGTACGTCGAGCTGAGGAAAAGCCGTGCACAGCAGCCTGTGGCTGCGTGCAGTGTTCGCGCTGAAGAGCGGCAAAGCTCCAAGCCATCGCTGCGCTTCAGTTCTGTCCAGAGCCCAGAAGGCGAAGGACGAAGCAGCTGGGCACCGGCTTCATGCACTTCAGTGCAGCGACTCGCAAATGTCCAGCCGAGAGCTGCTTCACAAGCAGGTTCCGCTGAGAATGCTCTGGGCTGCTTCAGAAAGGAAGGCGCAGCCCTTGCACTCCAGCACACAAGCTGGCCAGAAACAGGTTCTTACACCTCCAGTGCTGCCGAGTCCATGCAGCTTGAGCACACCCAGAAGGACGCGCCCAGAAAGAAGGCGTTCTTCAAGTACCCCCCACTCCTCCAAGTAGCCTTGAAACCGGGCGCAACGCGCTGCGGCTCGAAAGCTCCTCTCTCAGAGAGATGTGCCGTCACATGATGCACTCTCGCAGCTCCGTTGCCCACTTGCAGCAGCTGCTGCTACCAAAGCAAAAGGCTCCAGAAGTAAAAGCCACTGCTGCGCTGCACTTTCCCCTTGCCTCCCGTAAAGCACCAGAAACCGCCCGCTGCACGCTGTATTTCCATTCTCTGCCGCATCTGCCACTGTTACCTCGGCGCGTTGAAGCCTAAACCTGGGCACAGTTCTTTCCAGGGAAAGCTGGAAGAGAAAGAGGTAGCAGCACCAGTAGCTGCGAGTGGAACTTTCTGTTTTCAAGTGCTAACGTGAATCCGCAAAGGAGCCGGTGGCCAGGCACGCTTCCTCTTGCAGCCTGCGCGATGGCGCACGGCAGCTCGGTGCTCTGCCTTCATTCTTACGCTCTTCGTACCGTGTCGCGCTTTCATTCTGCCGGAGTCGAGCCGTCGTCTACTTCTCGCACAGGGAGCCGCGGTGCCGGCAGAGAAACCCTCCGTGCTGCTGCTTCTGCCGAAACACGCCTGGGCTATGCCCTTTCCCTCGCAGCGCTAGGTAGCACCACATTCTGTTTGCGCGGTAGCCTGAATCTCAACGGAAAGATTCTCGGCTACGTCTGGCACAGAGAACAGCTTTAGGTCAACAAGCTCACCCAGAGCTTACCCTCGACGCGTGCAAACCTGTACTTGCACCACATTCCAGTGGCAGCGCTCTTTCCTTTCCAGCCTGCACGGCGCCGTCAGATCGCGGTGCTCTCTGCACCTGCCCTCTCGCTTCCGAGTGCCGGCGCGCACACTACAGCCTTGCAGGGAGCGAAGAGGCGGAGAGGCGTCTCGCACAGAAGGACGGGCCAGGACGCAAAGGTGGTCTTCCTTTCTCCTCCTCCTTGCCCGAATGGTGGTGCTGTGTTGAAAGTCTTGGCCAGCGAAAGGCTCATCCAGCAAGCGTTTCTCTCCTGACGCATTTCGCTGAGCGAGAGCTACACGGACACTTTCGACGCTGAGAAACAGCAAGAGAATGACGGTACGTCGAGCTGAGGAAAAGCCGTGCACAGCAGCCTGTGGCTGCGTGCAGTGTTCGCGCTGAAGAGCGGCAAAGCTCCAAGCCATCGCTGCGCTTCAGTTCTGTCCAGAGCCCAGAAGGCGAAGGACGAAGCAGCTGGGCACCGGCTTCATGCACTTCAGTGCAGCGACTCGCAAATGTCCAGCCTGTGGCTGCGTGCAGTGTTCACGCTGAAGAGCGGCAAAGCTCCAAGCCATCGCTGCGCTTCAGTTCTGTCCAGAGCCCAGAAGGCGAAGGACGAAGCAGCTGGGCACCGGCTTCATGCACTTCAGTGGAGAGACTCGCAAATGTCCAGCCGAGAGCTGCTTCACAAGCAGGTTCCGCTGAGAATGCTCTGGGCTGCTTCAGAAAGGAAGGCGCAGCCCTTGCACTCCAGCACACAAGCTGGCCAGAAACAGGTTCTTACACCTCCAGTGCTGCCGAGTCCATGCAGCTTGAGCACACCCAGAAGGATTCGCCCAGAAAGAAGGCGTTCTTCAAGTACCCCCCACTCCTCCAAGTAGCCTTGAAACCGGGCGCAACGCGCTGCGGCTCGAAAGCTCCTCTCTCAGAGAGATGTGCCGTCACATGATGCACTCTCGCAGCTCCGTTGCCCACTTGCAGCAGCTGCTGCTACCAAAGCAAAAGGCTCCAGAAGTAAAAGCCACTGCTGCGCTGCACTTTCCCCTTGCCTCCCGTAAAGCACCAGAAACCGCCCGCTGCACGCTGTATTTCCATTCTCTGCCGCATCTGCCACTGTTACCTCGGCGCGTTGAAGCCTAAACCTGGGCACAGTTCTTTCCAGGGAAAGCTGGAAGAGAAAGAGGTAGCAGCACCAGTAGCTGCGAGTGGAACTTTCTGTTTTCAAGTGCTAACGTGAATCCGCAAAGGAGCCGGTGGCCAGGCACGCTTCCTCTTGCAGCCTGCGCGATGGCGCACGGCAGCTCGGTGCTCTGCCTTCATTCTTACGCTCTTCGTACCGTGTCGCGCTTTCATTCTGCCGGAGTCGAGCCGTCGTCTACTTCTCGCACAGGGAGCCACGGTGCCGGCAGAGAAACCCTCCGTGCTGCTGCTTCTGCCGAAACACGCCTGGGCTATGCCCTTTCCCTCGCAGCGCTAGGTAGCACCACATTCTGTTTGCGCGGTAGCCTGAATCTCAACGGAAAGATTCTCGGCTACGTCTGGCACAGAGAACAGCTTTAGGTCAACAAGCTCACCCAGAGCTTACCCTCGACGCGTGCAAACCTGTACTTGCACCACATTCCAGTGGCAGCCCTCTTTCCTTTCCAGCCTGCACGGCGCCGTCAGATCGCGGTGCTCTCTGCACCTGCCCTCTCGCTTCCGCGTGCCGGCGCGCACACTACAGCCTTGCAGGGAGCGAAGAGGCGGAGAGGCGTCTCGCACAGAAGGACGGGCCAGGACGCAAAGGTGGTCTTCCTTTCTCCTCCTCCTTGCCCGAATGGTGGTGCTGTGTTGAAAGTCTTGGCCAGCGAAAGGCTCATCCAGCAAGTGTTTCTCTCCTGACGCATTTCGCTGAGCGAGAGCTACACGGACACTTTCGACGCTGGGAAACAGCAAGACAATGACTGTACGTCGAGCTGAGGAAAAGCCGTGCACAGCAGCCTGTGGCTGCGTGCAGTGTTCGCGCTGAAGAGCGGCAAAGCTCCAAGCCATCGCTGCGCTTCAGTTCTGTCCAGAGCCCAGAAGGCGAAGGACGAAGCAGCTGGGCACCGGCTTCATGCACTTCAGTGCAGCGACTCGCAAATGTCCAGCCTGTGGCTGCGTGCAGTGTTCACGCTGAAGAGCGGCAAAGCTCCAAGCCATCGCTGCGCTTCAGTTCTGTCCAGAGCCCAGAAGGCGAAGGACGAAGCAGCTGGGCACCGGCTTCATGCACTTCAGTGGAGAGACTCGCAAATGTCCAGCCGAGAGCTGCTTCACAAGCAGGTTCCGCTGAGAATGCTCTGGGCTGCTTCAGAAAGGAAGGCGCAGCCCTTGCACTCCAGCACACAAGCTGGCCAGATACAGGTTCTTACACCTCCAGTGCTGCCGAGTCCATGCAGCTTGAGCACACCCAGAAGGACGCGCCCAGAAAGAAGGCGTTCTTCAAGTACCCCCCACTCCTCCAAGTAGCCTTGAAACCGGGCGCAACGCGCTGCGGCTCGAAAGCTCCTCTCTCAGAGAGATGTGCCGTCACATGATGCACTCTCGCAGCTCCGTTGCCCACTTGCAGCAGCTGCTGCTACCAAAGCAAAAGGCTCCAGAAGTAAAAGCCACTGCTGCGCTGCACTTTCCCCTTGCCTCCCGTAAAGCACCAGAAACCGCCCGCTGCACGCTGTATTTCCATTCTCTGCCGCATCTGCCACTGTTACCTCGGCGCGTTGAAGCCTAAACCTGGGCACAGTTCTTTCCAGGGAAAGCTGGAAGAGAAAGAGGTAGCAGCACCAGTAGCTGCGAGTGGAACTTTCTGTTTTCAAGTGCTAACGTGAATCCGCAAAGGAGCCGGTGGCCAGGCACGCTTCCTCTTGCAGCCTGCGCGATGGCGCACGGCAGCTCGGTGCTCTGCCTTCATTCTTACGCTCTTCGTACCGTGTCGCGCTTTCATTCTGCCGGAGTCGAGCCGTCGTCTACTTCTCGCACAGGGAGCCGCGGTGCCGGCAGAGAAACCCTCCGTGCTGCTGCTTCTGCCGAAACACGCCTGGGCTATGCCCTTTCCCTCGCAGCGCTAGGTAGCACCACATTCTGTTTGCGCGGTAGCCTGAATCTCAACGGAAAGATTCTCGGCTACGTCTGGCACAGAGAACAGCTTTAGGTCAACAAGCTCACCCAGAGCTTACCCTCGACGCGTGCAAACCTGTACTTGCACCACATTCCAGTGGCAGCGCTCTTTCCTTTCCAGCCTGCACGGCGCCGTCAGATCGCGGTGCTCTCTGCACCTGCCCTCTCGCTTCCGAGTGCCGGCGCGCACACTACAGCCTTGCAGGGAGCGAAGAGGCGGAGAGGCGTCTCGCACAGAAGGACGGGCCAGGACGCAAAGATGGTCTTCCTTTCTCCTCCTCCTTGCCCGAATGGTGGTGCTGTGTTGAAAGTCTTGGCCAGCGAAAGGCTCATCCAGCAAGTGTTTCTCTCCTGACGCATTTCGCTGAGCGAGAGCTACACGGACACTTTCGACGCTGGGAAACAGCAAGAGAATGACGGTACGTCGAGCTGAGGAAAAGCCGTGCACAGCAGCCTGTGGCTGCGTGCAGTGTTCGCGCTGAAGAGCGGCAAAGCTCCAAGCCATCGCTGCGCTTCAGTTCTGTCCAGAGCCCAGAAGGCGAAGGACGAAGCAGCTGGGCACCGGCTTCATGCACTTCAGTGCAGCGACTCGCAAATGTCCAGCCTGTGGCTGCGTGCAGTGTTCACGCTGAAGAGCGGCAAAGCTCCAAGCCATCGCTGCGCTTCAGTTCTGTCCAGAGCCCAGAAAGCGAAGGACGAAGCAGCTGGGCACCGGCTTCATGCACTTCAGTGCAGCGACTCGCAAATGTCCAGCCGAGAGCTGCTTCACAAGCAGGTTCCGCTGAGAATGCTCTGGGCTGCTTCAGAAAGGAAGGCGCAGCCCTTGCACTCCAGCACACAAGCTGGCCAGAAACAGGTTCTTACACCTCCAGTGCTGCCGAGTCCATGCAGCTTGAGCACACCCAGAAGGACGCGCCCAGAAAGAAGGCGTTCTTCAAGTACCCCCCACTCCTCCAAGTAGCCTTGAAACCGGGCGCAACGCGCTGCGGCTCGAAAGCTCCTCTCTCAGAGAGATGTGCCGTCACATGATGCACTCTCGCAGCTCCGTTGCCCACTTGCAGCAGCTGCTGCTACCAAAGCAAAAGGCTCCAGAAGTAAAAGCCACTGCTGCGCTGCACTTTCCCCTTGCCTCCCGTAAAGCACCAGAAACCGCCCGCTGCACGCTGTATTTCCATTCTCTGCCGCATCTGCCACTGTTACCTCGGCGCGTTGAAGCCTAAACCTGGGCACAGTTCTTTCCAGGGAAAGCTGGAAGAGAAAGAGGTAGCAGCACCAGTAGCTGCGAGTGGAACTTTCTGTTTTCAAGTGCTAACGTGAATCCGCAAAGGAGCCGGTGGCCAGGCACGCTTCCTCTTGCAGCCTGCGCGATGGCGCACGGCAGCTCGGTGCTCTGCCTTCATTCTTACGCTCTTCGTACCGTGTCGCGCTTTCATTCTGCCGGAGTCGAGCCGTCGTCTACTTCTCGCACAGGGAGCCGCGGTGCCGGCAGAGAAACCCTCCGTGCTGCTGCTTCTGCCGAAACACGCCTGGGCTATGCCCTTTCCCTCGCAGCGCTAGGTAGCACCACATTCTGTTTGCGCGGTAGCCTGAATCTCAACGGAAAGATTCTCGGCTACGTCTGGCACAGAGAACAGCTTTAGGTCAACAAGCTCACCCAGAGCTTACCCTCGACGCGTGCAAACCTGTACTTGCACCACATTCCAGTGGCAGCCCTCTTTCCTTTCCAGCCTGCACGGCGCCGTCAGATCGCGGTGCTCTCTGCACCTGCCCTCTCGCTTCCGCGTGCCGGCGCGCACACTACAGCCTTGCAGGGAGCGAAGAGGCGGAGAGGCGTCTCGCACAGAAGGACGGGCCAGGACGCAAAGGTGGTCTTCCTTTCTCCTCCTCCTTGCCCGAATGGTGGTGCTGTGTTGAAAGTCTTGGCCAGCGAAAGGCTCATCCAGCAAGTGTTTCTCTCCTGACGCATTTCGCTGAGCGAGAGCTACACGGACACTTTCGACGCTGGGAAACAGCAAGACAATGACTGTACGTCGAGCTGAGGAAAAGCCGTGCACAGCAGCCTGTGGCTGCGTGCAGTGTTCACGCTGAAGAGCGGCAAAGCTCCAAGCCATCGCTGCGCTTCAGTTCTGTCCAGAGCCCAGAAAGCGAAGGACGAAGCAGCTGGGCACCGGCTTCATGCACTTCAGTGCAGCGACTCGCAAATGTCCAGCCTGTGGCTGCGTGCAGTGTTCACGCTGAAGAGCGGCAAAGCTCCAAGCCATCGCTGCGCTTCAGTTCTGTCCAGAGCCCAGAAGGCGAAGGACGAAGCAGCTGGGCACCGGCTTCATGCACTTCAGTGGAGAGACTCGCAAATGTCCAGCCGAGAGCTGCTTCACAAGCAGGTTCCGCTGAGAATGCTCTGGGCTGCTTCAGAAAGGAAGGCGCAGCCCTTGCACTCCAGCACACAAGCTGGCCAGAAACAGGTTCTTACACCTCCAGTGCTGCCGAGTCCATGCAGCTTGAGCACACCCAGAAGGACGCGCCCAGAAAGAAGGCGTTCTTCAAGTACCCCCCACTCCTCCAAGTAGCCTTGAAACCGGGCGCAACGCGCTGCGGCTCGAAAGCTCCTCTCTCAGAGAGATGTGCCGTCACATGATGCACTCTCGCAGCTCCGTTGCCCACTTGCAGCAGCTGCTGCTACCAAAGCAAAAGGCTCCAGAAGTAAAAGCCACTGCTGCGCTGCACTTTCCCCTTGCCTCCCGTAAAGCACCAGAAACCGCCCGCTGCACGCTGTATTTCCATTCTCTGCCGCATCTGCCACTGTTACCTCGGCGCGTTGAAGCCTAAACCTGGGCACAGTTCTTTCCAGGGAAAGCTGGAAGAGAAAGAGGTAGCAGCACCAGTAGCTGCGAGTGGAACTTTCTGTTTTCAAGTGCTAACGTGAATCCGCAAAGGAGCCGGTGGCCAGGCACGCTTCCTCTTGCAGCCTGCGCGATGGCGCACGGCAGCTCGGTGCTCTGCCTTCATTCTTACGCTCTTCGTACCGTGTCGCGCTTTCATTCTGCCGGAGTCGAGCCGTCGTCTACTTCTCGCACAGGGAGCCGCGGTGCCGGCAGAGAAACCCTCCGTGCTGCTGCTTCTGCCGAAACACGCCTGGGCTATGCCCTTTCCCTCGCAGCGCTAGGTAGCACCACATTCTGTTTGCGCGGTAGCCTGAATCTCAACGGAAAGATTCTCGGCTACGTCTGGCACAGAGAACAGCTTTAGGTCAACAAGCTCACCCAGAGCTTACCCTCGACGCGTGCAAACCTGTACTTGCACCACATTCCAGTGGCAGCCCTCTTTCCTTTCCAGCCTGCACGGCGCCGTCAGATCGCGGTGCTCTCTGCACCTGCCCTCTCGCTTCCGCGTGCCGGCGCGCACACTACAGCCTTGCAGGGAGCGAAGAGGCGGAGAGGCGTCTCGCACAGAAGGACGGGCCAGGACGCAAAGGTGGTCTTCCTTTCTCCTCCTCCTTGCCCGAATGGTGGTGCTGTGTTGAAAGTCTTGGCCAGCGAAAGGCTCATCCAGCAAGTGTTTCTCTCCTGACGCATTTCGCTGAGCGAGAGCTACACGGACACTTTCGACGCTGGGAAACAGCAAGACAATGACTGTACGTCGAGCTGAGGAAAAGCCGTGCACAGCAGCCTGTGGCTGCGTGCAGTGTTCGCGCTGAAGAGCGGCAAAGCTCCAAGCCATCGCTGCGCTTCAGTTCTGTCCAGAGCCCAGAAGGCGAAGGACGAAGCAGCTGGGCACCGGCTTCATGCACTTCAGTGCAGCGACTCGCAAATGTCCAGCCGAGAGCTGCTTCACAAGCAGGTTCCGCTGAGAATGCTCTGGGCTGCTTCAGAAAGGAAGGCGCAGCCCTTGCACTCCAGCACACAAGCTGGCCAGAAACAGGTTCTTACACCTCCAGTGCTGCCGAGTCCATGCAGCTTGAGCACACCCAGTAGGGCGCGCCCAGAAAGAAGGCGTTCTTCAAGTACCCCCCACTCCTCCAAGTAGCCTTGAAACCGGGCGCAACGCGCTGCGGCTCGAAAGCTCCTCTCTCAGAGAGATGTGCCGTCACATGATGCACTCTCGCAGCTCCGTTGCCCACTTGCAGCAGCTGCTGCTACCAAAGCAAAAGGCTCCAGAAGTAAAAGCCACTGCTGCGCTGCACTTTCCCCTTGCCTCCCGTAAAGCACCAGAAACCGCCCGCTGCACGCTGTATTTCCATTCTCTGCCGCATCTGCCACTGTTACCTCGGCGCGTTGAAGCCTAAACCTGGGCACAGTTCTTTCCAGGGAAAGCTGGAAGAGAAAGAGGTAGCAGCACCAGTAGCTGCGAGTGGAACTTTCTGTTTTCAAGTGCTAACGTGAATCCGCAAAGGAGCCGGTGGCCAGGCACGCTTCCTCTTGCAGCCTGCGCGATGGCGCACGGCAGCTCGGTGCTCTGCCTTCATTCTTACGCTCTTCGTACCGTGTCGCGCTTTCATTCTGCCGGAGTCGAGCCGTCGTCTACTTCTCGCACAGGGAGCCGCGGTGCCGGCAGAGAAACCCTCCGTGCTGCTGCTTCTGCCGAAACACGCCTGGGCTATGCCCTTTCCCTCGCAGCGCTAGGTAGCACCACATTCTGTTTGCGCGGTAGCCTGAATCTCAACGGAAAGATTCTCGGCTACGTCTGGCACAGAGAACAGCTTTAGGTCAACAAGCTCACCCAGAGCTTACCCTCGACGCGTGCAAACCTGTACTTGCACCACATTCCAGTGGCAGCCCTCTTTCCTTTCCAGCCTGCACGGCGCCGTCAGATCGCGGTGCTCTCTGCACCTGCCCTCTCGCTTCCGAGTGCCGGCGCGCACACTACAGCCTTGCAGGGAGCGAAGAGGCGGAGAGGCGTCTCGCACAGAAGGACGGGCCAGGACGCAAAGATGGTCTTCCTTTCTCCTCCTCCTTGCCCGAATGGTGGTGCTGTGTTGAAAGTCTTGGCCAGCGAAAGGCTCATCCAGCAAGCGTTTCTCTCCTGACGCATTTCGCTGAGCGAGAGCTACACGGACACTTTCGACGCTGAGAAACAGCAAGAGAATGACGGTACGTCGAGCTGAGGAAAAGCCGTGCACAGCAGCCTGTGGCTGCGTGCAGTGTTCGCGCTGAAGAGCGGCAAAGCTCCAAGCCATCGCTGCGCTTCAGTTCTGTCCAGAGCCCAGAAGGCGAAGGACGAAGCAGCTGGGCACCGGCTTCATGCACTTCAGTGCAGCGACTCGCAAATGTCCAGCCTGTGGCTGCGTGCAGTGTTCACGCTGAAGAGCGGCAAAGCTCCAAGCCATCGCTGCGCTTCAGTTCTGTCCAGAGCCCAGAAGGCGAAGGACGAAGCAGCTGGGCACCGGCTTCATGCACTTCAGTGGAGAGACTCGCAAATGTCCAGCCGAGAGCTGCTTCACAAGCAGGTTCCGCTGAGAATGCTCTGGGCTGCTTCAGAAAGGAAGGCGCAGCCCTTGCACTCCAGCACACAAGCTGGCCAGAAACAGGTTCTTACACCTCCAGTGCTGCCGAGTCCATGCAGCTTGAGCACACCCAGAAGGACGCGCCCAGAAAGAAGGCGTTCTTCAAGTACCCCCCACTCCTCCAAGTAGCCTTGAAACCGGGCGCAACGCGCTGCGGCTCGAAAGCTCCTCTCTCAGAGAGATGTGCCGTCACATGATGCACTCTCGCAGCTCCGTTGCCCACTTGCAGCAGCTGCTGCTACCAAAGCAAAAGGCTCCAGAAGTAAAAGCCACTGCTGCGCTGCACTTTCCCCTTGCCTCCCGTAAAGCACCAGAAACCGCCCGCTGCACGCTGTATTTCCATTCTCTGCCGCATCTGCCACTGTTACCTCGGCGCGTTGAAGCCTAAACCTGGGCACAGTTCTTTCCAGGGAAAGCTGGAAGAGAAAGAGGTAGCAGCACCAGTAGCTGCGAGTGGAACTTTCTGTTTTCAAGTGCTAACGTGAATCCGCAAAGGAGCCGGTGGCCAAGCACGCTTCCTCTTGCAGCCTGCGCGATGGCGCACGGCAGCTCGGTGCTCTGCCTTCATTCTTACGCTCTTCGTACCGTGTCGCGCTTTCATTCTGCCGGAGTCGAGCCGTCGTCTACTTCTCGCACAGGGAGCCGCGGTGCCGGCAGAGAAACCCTCCGTGCTGCTGCTTCTGCCGAAACACGCCTGGGCTATGCCCTTTCCCTCGCAGCGCTAGGTAGCACCACATTCTGTTTGCGCGGTAGCCTGAATCTCAACGGAAAGATTCTCGGCTACGTCTGGCACAGAGAACAGCTTTAGGTCAACAAGCTCACCCAGAGCTTACCCTCGACGCGTGCAAACCTGTACTTGCACCACATTCCAGTGGCAGCCCTCTTTCCTTTCCAGCCTGCACGGCGCCGTCAGATCGCGGTGCTCTCTGCACCTGCCCTCTCGCTTCCGCGTGCCGGCGCGCACACTACAGCCTTGCAGGGAGCGAAGAGGCGGAGAGGCGTCTCGCACAGAAGGACGGGCCAGGACGCAAAGGTGGTCTTCCTTTCTCCTCCTCCTTGCCCGAATGGTGGTGCTGTGTTGAAAGTCTTGGCCAGCGAAAGGCTCATCCAGCAAGTGTTTCTCTCCTGACGCATTTCGCTGAGCGAGAGCTACACGGACACTTTCGACGCTGGGAAACAGCAAGACAATGACTGTACGTCGAGCTGAGGAAAAGCCGTGCACAGCAGCCTGTGGCTGCGTGCAGTGTTCGCGCTGAAGAGCGGCAAAGCTCCAAGCCATCGCTGCGCTTCAGTTCTGTCCAGAGCCCAGAAGGCGAAGGACGAAGCAGCTGGGCACCGGCTTCATGCACTTCAGTGCAGCGACTCGCAAATGTCCAGCCTGTGGCTGCGTGCAGTGTTCACGCTGAAGAGCGGCAAAGCTCCAAGCCATCGCTGCGCTTCAGTTCTGTCCAGAGCCCAGAAGGCGAAGGACGAAGCAGCTGGGCACCGGCTTCATGCACTTCAGTGGAGAGACTCGCAAATGTCCAGCCGAGAGCTGCTTCACAAGCAGGTTCCGCTGAGAATGCTCTGGGCTGCTTCAGAAAGGAAGGCGCAGCCCTTGCACTCCAGCACACAAGCTGGCCAGATACAGGTTCTTACACCTCCAGTGCTGCCGAGTCCATGCAGCTTGAGCACACCCAGAAGGACGCGCCCAGAAAGAAGGCGTTCTTCAAGTACCCCCCACTCCTCCAAGTAGCCTTGAAACCGGGCGCAACGCGCTGCGGCTCGAAAGCTCCTCTCTCAGAGAGATGTGCCGTCACATGATGCACTCTCGCAGCTCCGTTGCCCACTTGCAGCAGCTGCTGCTACCAAAGCAAAAGGCTCCAGAAGTAAAAGCCACTGCTGCGCTGCACTTTCCCCTTGCCTCCCGTAAAGCACCAGAAACCGCCCGCTGCACGCTGTATTTCCATTCTCTGCCGCATCTGCCACTGTTACCTCGGCGCGTTGAAGCCTAAACCTGGGCACAGTTCTTTCCAGGGAAAGCTGGAAGAGAAAGAGGTAGCAGCACCAGTAGCTGCGAGTGGAACTTTCTGTTTTCAAGTGCTAACGTGAATCCGCAAAGGAGCCGGTGGCCAGGCACGCTTCCTCTTGCAGCCTGCGCGATGGCGCACGGCAGCTCGGTGCTCTGCCTTCATTCTTACGCTCTTCGTACCGTGTCGCGCTTTCATTCTGCCGGAGTCGAGCCGTCGTCTACTTCTCGCACAGGGAGCCGCGGTGCCGGCAGAGAAACCCTCCGTGCTGCTGCTTCTGCCGAAACACGCCTGGGCTATGCCCTTTCCCTCGCAGCGCTAGGTAGCACCACATTCTGTTTGCGCGGTAGCCTGAATCTCAACGGAAAGATTCTCGGCTACGTCTGGCACAGAGAACAGCTTTAGGTCAACAAGCTCACCCAGAGCTTACCCTCGACGCGTGCAAACCTGTACTTGCACCACATTCCAGTGGCAGCCCTCTTTCCTTTCCAGCCTGCACGGCGCCGTCAGATCGCGGTGCTCTCTGCACCTGCCCTCTCGCTTCCGCGTGCCGGCGCGCACACTACAGCCTTGCAGGGAGCGAAGAGGCGGAGAGGCGTCTCGCACAGAAGGACGGGCCAGGACGCAAAGGTGGTCTTCCTTTCTCCTCCTCCTTGCCCGAATGGTGGTGCTGTGTTGAAAGTCTTGGCCAGCGAAAGGCTCATCCAGCAAGTGTTTCTCTCCTGACGCATTTCGCTGAGCGAGAGCTACACGGACACTTTCGACGCTGGGAAACAGCAAGACAATGACTGTACGTCGAGCTGAGGAAAAGCCGTGCACAGCAGCCTGTGGCTGCGTGCAGTGTTCGCGCTGAAGAGCGGCAAAGCTCCAAGCCATCGCTGCGCTTCAGTTCTGTCCAGAGCCCAGAAGGCGAAGGACGAAGCAGCTGGGCACCGGCTTCATGCACTTCAGTGCAGCGACTCGCAAATGTCCAGCCGAGAGCTGCTTCACAAGCAGGTTCCGCTGAGAATGCTCTGGGCTGCTTCAGAAAGGAAGGCGCAGCCCTTGCACTCCAGCACACAAGCTGGCCAGAAACAGGTTCTTACACCTCCAGTGCTGCCGAGTCCATGCAGCTTGAGCACACCCAGTAGGGCGCGCCCAGAAAGAAGGCGTTCTTCAAGTACCCCCCACTCCTCCAAGTAGCCTTGAAACCGGGCGCAACGCGCTGCGGCTCGAAAGCTCCTCTCTCAGAGAGATGTGCCGTCACATGATGCACTCTCGCAGCTCCGTTGCCCACTTGCAGCAGCTGCTGCTACCAAAGCAAAAGGCTCCAGAAGTAAAAGCCACTGCTGCGCTGCACTTTCCCCTTGCCTCCCGTAAAGCACCAGAAACCGCCCGCTGCACGCTGTATTTCCATTCTCTGCCGCATCTGCCACTGTTACCTCGGCGCGTTGAAGCCTAAACCTGGGCACAGTTCTTTCCAGGGAAAGCTGGAAGAGAAAGAGGTAGCAGCACCAGTAGCTGCGAGTGGAACTTTCTGTTTTCAAGTGCTAACGTGAATCCGCAAAGGAGCCGGTGGCCAGGCACGCTTCCTCTTGCAGCCTGCGCGATGGCGCACGGCAGCTCGGTGCTCTGCCTTCATTCTTACGCTCTTCGTACCGTGTCGCGCTTTCATTCTGCCGGAGTCGAGCCGTCGTCTACTTCTCGCACAGGGAGCCGCGGTGCCGGCAGAGAAACCCTCCGTGCTGCTGCTTCTGCTGAAACACGCCTGGGCTATGCCCTTTCCCTCGCAGCGCTAGGTAGCACCACATTCTGTTTGCGCGGTAGCCTGAATCTCAACGGAAAGATTCTCGGCTACGTCTGGCACAGAGAACAGCTTTAGGTCAACAAGCTCACCCAGAGCTTACCCTCGACGCGTGCAAACCTGTACTTGCACCACATTCCAGTGGCAGCGCTCTTTCCTTTCCAGCCTGCACGGCGCCGTCAGATCGCGGTGCTCTCTGCACCTGCCCTCTCGCTTCCGAGTGCCGGCGCGCACACTACAGCCTTGCAGGGAGCGAAGAGGCGGAGAGGCGTCTCGCACAGAAGGACGGGCCAGGACGCAAAGATGGTCTTCCTTTCTCCTCCTCCTTGCCCGAATGGTGGTGCTGTGTTGAAAGTCTTGGCCAGCGAAAGGCTCATCCAGCAAGTGTTTCTCTCCTGACGCATTTCGCTGAGCGAGAGCTACACGGACACTTTCGACGCTGGGAAACAGCAAGACAATGACGGTACGTCGAGCTGAGGAAAAGCCGTGCACAGCAGCCTGTGGCTGCGTGCAGTGTTCGCGCTGAAGAGCGGCAAAGCTCCAAGCCATCGCTGCGCTTCAGTTCTGTCCAGAGCCCAGAAGGCGAAGGACGAAGCAGCTGGGCACCGGCTTCATGCACTTCAGTGCAGCGACTCGCAAATGTCCAGCCTGTGGCTGCGTGCAGTGTTCACGCTGAAGAGCGGCAAAGCTCCAAGCCATCGCTGCGCTTCAGTTCTGTCCAGAGCCCAGAAGGCGAAGGACGAAGCAGCTGGGCACCGGCTTCATGCACTTCAGTGGAGAGACTCGCAAATGTCCAGCCGAGAGCTGCTTCACAAGCAGGTTCCGCTGAGAATGCTCTGGGCTGCTTCAGAAAGGAAGGCGCAGCCCTTGCACTCCAGCACACAAGCTGGCCAGAAACAGGTTCTTACACCTCCAGTGCTGCCGAGTCCATGCAGCTTGAGCACACCCAGAAGGACGCGCCCAGAAAGAAGGCGTTCTTCAAGTACCCCCCACTCCTCCAAGTAGCCTTGAAACCGGGCGCAACGCGCTGCGGCTCGAAAGCTCCTCTCTCAGAGAGATGTGCCGTCACATGATGCACTCTCGCAGCTCCGTTGCCCACTTGCAGCAGCTGCTGCTACCAAAGCAAAAGGCTCCAGAAGTAAAAGCCACTGCTGCGCTGCACTTTCCCCTTGCCTCCCGTAAAGCACCAGAAACCGCCCGCTGCACGCTGTATTTCCATTCTCTGCCGCATCTGCCACTGTTACCTCGGCGCGTTGAAGCCTAAACCTGGGCACAGTTCTTTCCAGGGAAAGCTGGAAGAGAAAGAGGTAGCAGCACCAGTAGCTGCGAGTGGAACTTTCTGTTTTCAAGTGCTAACGTGAATCCGCAAAGGAGCCGGTGGCCAGGCACGCTTCCTCTTGCAGCCTGCGCGATGGCGCACGGCAGCTCGGTGCTCTGCCTTCATTCTTACGCTCTTCGTACCGTGTCGCGCTTTCATTCTGCCGGAGTCGAGCCGTCGTCTACTTCTCGCACAGGGAGCCGCGGTGCCGGCAGAGAAACCCTCCGTGCTGCTGCTTCTGCCGAAACACGCCTGGGCTATGCCCTTTCCCTCGCAGCGCTAGGTAGCACCACATTCTGTTTGCGCGGTAGCCTGAATCTCAACGGAAAGATTCTCGGCTACGTCTGGCACAGAGAACAGCTTTAGGTCAACAAGCTCACCCAGAGCTTACCCTCGACGCGTGCAAACCTGTACTTGCACCACATTCCAGTGGCAGCCCTCTTTCCTTTCCAGCCTGCACGGCGCCGTCAGATCGCGGTGCTCTCTGCACCTGCCCTCTCGCTTCCGCGTGCCGGCGCGCACACTACAGCCTTGCAGGGAGCGAAGAGGCGGAGAGGCGTCTCGCACAGAAGGACGGGCCAGGACGCAAAGGTGGTCTTCCTTTCTCCTCCTCCTTGCCCGAATGGTGGTGCTGTGTTGAAAGTCTTGGCCAGCGAAAGGCTCATCCAGCAAGTGTTTCTCTCCTGACGCATTTCGCTGAGCGAGAGCTACACGGACACTTTCGACGCTGGGAAACAGCAAGACAATGACTGTACGTCGAGCTGAGGAAAAGCCGTGCACAGCAGCCTGTGGCTGCGTGCAGTGTTCGCGCTGAAGAGCGGCAAAGCTCCAAGCCATCGCTGCGCTTCAGTTCTGTCCAGAGCCCAGAAGGCGAAGGACGAAGCAGCTGGGCACCGGCTTCATGCACTTCAGTGCAGCGACTCGCAAATGTCCAGCCTGTGGCTGCGTGCAGTGTTCACGCTGAAGAGCGGCAAAGCTCCAAGCCATCGCTGCGCTTCAGTTCTGTCCAGAGCCCAGAAGGCGAAGGACGAAGCAGCTGGGCACCGGCTTCATGCACTTCAGTGGAGAGACTCGCAAATGTCCAGCCGAGAGCTGCTTCACAAGCAGGTTCCGCTGAGAATGCTCTGGGCTGCTTCAGAAAGGAAGGCGCAGCCCTTGCACTCCAGCACACAAGCTGGCCAGATACAGGTTCTTACACCTCCAGTGCTGCCGAGTCCATGCAGCTTGAGCACACCCAGAAGGACGCGCCCAGAAAGAAGGCGTTCTTCAAGTACCCCCCACTCCTCCAAGTAGCCTTGAAACCGGGCGCAACGCGCTGCGGCTCGAAAGCTCCTCTCTCAGAGAGATGTGCCGTCACATGATGCACTCTCGCAGCTCCGTTGCCCACTTGCAGCAGCTGCTGCTACCAAAGCAAAAGGCTCCAGAAGTAAAAGCCACTGCTGCGCTGCACTTTCCCCTTGCCTCCCGTAAAGCACCAGAAACCGCCCGCTGCACGCTGTATTTCCATTCTCTGCCGCATCTGCCACTGTTACCTCGGCGCGTTGAAGCCTAAACCTGGGCACAGTTCTTTCCAGGGAAAGCTGGAAGAGAAAGAGGTAGCAGCACCAGTAGCTGCGAGTGGAACTTTCTGTTTTCAAGTGCTAACGTGAATCCGCAAAGGAGCCGGTGGCCAGGCACGCTTCCTCTTGCAGCCTGCGCGATGGCGCACGGCAGCTCGGTGCTCTGCCTTCATTCTTACGCTCTTCGTACCGTGTCGCGCTTTCATTCTGCCGGAGTCGAGCCGTCGTCTACTTCTCGCACAGGGAGCCGCGGTGCCGGCAGAGAAACCCTCCGTGCTGCTGCTTCTGCCGAAACACGCCTGGGCTATGCCCTTTCCCTCGCAGCGCTAGGTAGCACCACATTCTGTTTGCGCGGTAGCCTGAATCTCAACGGAAAGATTCTCGGCTACGTCTGGCACAGAGAACAGCTTTAGGTCAACAAGCTCACCCAGAGCTTACCCTCGACGCGTGCAAACCTGTACTTGCACCACATTCCAGTGGCAGCCCTCTTTCCTTTCCAGCCTGCACGGCGCCGTCAGATCGCGGTGCTCTCTGCACCTGCCCTCTCGCTTCCGCGTGCCGGCGCGCACACTACAGCCTTGCAGGGAGCGAAGAGGCGGAGAGGCGTCTCGCACAGAAGGACGGGCCAGGACGCAAAGGTGGTCTTCCTTTCTCCTCCTCCTTGCCCGAATGGTGGTGCTGTGTTGAAAGTCTTGGCCAGCGAAAGGCTCATCCAGCAAGTGTTTCTCTCCTGACGCATTTCGCTGAGCGAGAGCTACACGGACACTTTCGACGCTGGGAAACAGCAAGACAATGACTGTACGTCGAGCTGAGGAAAAGCCGTGCACAGCAGCCTGTGGCTGCGTGCAGTGTTCGCGCTGAAGAGCGGCAAAGCTCCAAGCCATCGCTGCGCTTCAGTTCTGTCCAGAGCCCAGAAGGCGAAGGACGAAGCAGCTGGGCACCGGCTTCATGCACTTCAGTGCAGCGACTCGCAAATGTCCAGCCGAGAGCTGCTTCACAAGCAGGTTCCGCTGAGAATGCTCTGGGCTGCTTCAGAAAGGAAGGCGCAGCCCTTGCACTCCAGCACACAAGCTGGCCAGAAACAGGTTCTTACACCTCCAGTGCTGCCGAGTCCATGCAGCTTGAGCACACCCAGTAGGGCGCGCCCAGAAAGAAGGCGTTCTTCAAGTACCCCCCACTCCTCCAAGTAGCCTTGAAACCGGGCGCAACGCGCTGCGGCTCGAAAGCTCCTCTCTCAGAGAGATGTGCCGTCACATGATGCACTCTCGCAGCTCCGTTGCCCACTTGCAGCAGCTGCTGCTACCAAAGCAAAAGGCTCCAGAAGTAAAAGCCACTGCTGCGCTGCACTTTCCCCTTGCCTCCCGTAAAGCACCAGAAACCGCCCGCTGCACGCTGTATTTCCATTCTCTGCCGCATCTGCCACTGTTACCTCGGCGCGTTGAAGCCTAAACCTGGGCACAGTTCTTTCCAGGGAAAGCTGGAAGAGAAAGAGGTAGCAGCACCAGTAGCTGCGAGTGGAACTTTCTGTTTTCAAGTGCTAACGTGAATCCGCAAAGGAGCCGGTGGCCAGGCACGCTTCCTCTTGCAGCCTGCGCGATGGCGCACGGCAGCTCGGTGCTCTGCCTTCATTCTTACGCTCTTCGTACCGTGTCGCGCTTTCATTCTGCCGGAGTCGAGCCGTCGTCTACTTCTCGCACAGGGAGCCGCGGTGCCGGCAGAGAAACCCTCCGTGCTGCTGCTTCTGCTGAAACACGCCTGGGCTATGCCCTTTCCCTCGCAGCGCTAGGTAGCACCACATTCTGTTTGCGCGGTAGCCTGAATCTCAACGGAAAGATTCTCGGCTACGTCTGGCACAGAGAACAGCTTTAGGTCAACAAGCTCACCCAGAGCTTACCCTCGACGCGTGCAAACCTGTACTTGCACCACATTCCAGTGGCAGCGCTCTTTCCTTTCCAGCCTGCACGGCGCCGTCAGATCGCGGTGCTCTCTGCACCTGCCCTCTCGCTTCCGAGTGCCGGCGCGCACACTACAGCCTTGCAGGGAGCGAAGAGGCGGAGAGGCGTCTCGCACAGAAGGACGGGCCAGGACGCAAAGATGGTCTTCCTTTCTCCTCCTCCTTGCCCGAATGGTGGTGCTGTGTTGAAAGTCTTGGCCAGCGAAAGGCTCATCCAGCAAGTGTTTCTCTCCTGACGCATTTCGCTGAGCGAGAGCTACACGGACACTTTCGACGCTGGGAAACAGCAAGACAATGACGGTACGTCGAGCTGAGGAAAAGCCGTGCACAGCAGCCTGTGGCTGCGTGCAGTGTTCGCGCTGAAGAGCGGCAAAGCTCCAAGCCATCGCTGCGCTTCAGTTCTGTCCAGAGCCCAGAAGGCGAAGGACGAAGCAGCTGGGCACCGGCTTCATGCACTTCAGTGCAGCGACTCGCAAATGTCCAGCCTGTGGCTGCGTGCAGTGTTCATGCTGAAGAGCGGCAAAGCTCCAAGCCATCGCTGCGCTTCAGTTCTGTCCAGAGCCCAGAAGGCGAAGGACGAAGCAGCTGGGCACCGGCTTCATGCACTTCAGTGGAGAGACTCGCAAATGTCCAGCCGAGAGCTGCTTCACAAGCAGGTTCCGCTGAGAATGCTCTGGGCTGCTTCAGAAAGGAAGGCGCAGCCCTTGCACTCCAGCACACAAGCTGGCCAGAAACAGGTTCTTACACCTCCAGTGCTGCCGAGTCCATGCAGCTTGAGCACACCCAGAAGGACGCGCCCAGAAAGAAGGCGTTCTTCAAGTACCCCCCACTCCTCCAAGTAGCCTTGAAACCGGGCGCAACGCGCTGCGGCTCGAAAGCTCCTCTCTCAGAGAGATGTGCCGTCACATGATGCACTCTCGCAGCTCCGTTGCCCACTTGCAGCAGCTGCTGCTACCAAAGCAAAAGGCTCCAGAAGTAAAAGCCACTGCTGCGCTGCACTTTCCCCTTGCCTCCCGTAAAGCACCAGAAACCGCCCGCTGCACGCTGTATTTCCATTCTCTGCCGCATCTGCCACTGTTACCTCGGCGCGTTGAAGCCTAAACCTGGGCACAGTTCTTTCCAGGGAAAGCTGGAAGAGAAAGAGGTAGCAGCACCAGTAGCTGCGAGTGGAACTTTCTGTTTTCAAGTGCTAACGTGAATCCGCAAAGGAGCCGGTGGCCAGGCACGCTTCCTCTTGCAGCCTGCGCGATGGCGCACGGCAGCTCGGTGCTCTGCCTTCATTCTTACGCTCTTCGTACCGTGTCGCGCTTTCATTCTGCCGGAGTCGAGCCGTCGTCTACTTCTCGCACAGGGAGCCGCGGTGCCGGCAGAGAAACCCTCCGTGCTGCTGCTTCTGCCGAAACACGCCTGGGCTATGCCCTTTCCCTCGCAGCGCTAGGTAGCACCACATTCTGTTTGCGCGGTAGCCTGAATCTCAACGGAAAGATTCTCGGCTACGTCTGGCACAGAGAACAGCTTTAGGTCAACAAGCTCACCCAGAGCTTACCCTCGACGCGTGCAAACCTGTACTTGCACCACATTCCAGTGGCAGCCCTCTTTCCTTTCCAGCCTGCACGGCGCCGTCAGATCGCGGTGCTCTCTGCACCTGCCCTCTCGCTTCCGCGTGCCGGCGCGCACACTACAGCCTTGCAGGGAGCGAAGAGGCGGAGAGGCGTCTCGCACAGAAGGACGGGCCAGGACGCAAAGGTGGTCTTCCTTTCTCCTCCTCCTTGCCCGAATGGTGGTGCTGTGTTGAAAGTCTTGGCCAGCGAAAGGCTCATCCAGCAAGTGTTTCTCTCCTGACGCATTTCGCTGAGCGAGAGCTACACGGACACTTTCGACGCTGGGAAACAGCAAGACAATGACTGTACGTCGAGCTGAGGAAAAGCCGTGCACAGCAGCCTGTGGCTGCGTGCAGTGTTCGCGCTGAAGAGCGGCAAAGCTCCAAGCCATCGCTGCGCTTCAGTTCTGTCCAGAGCCCAGAAGGCGAAGGACGAAGCAGCTGGGCACCGGCTTCATGCACTTCAGTGCAGCGACTCGCAAATGTCCAGCCGAGAGCTGCTTCACAAGCAGGTTCCGCTGAGAATGCTCTGGGCTGCTTCAGAAAGGAAGGCGCAGCCCTTGCACTCCAGCACACAAGCTGGCCAGAAACAGGTTCTTACACCTCCAGTGCTGCCGAGTCCATGCAGCTTGAGCACACCCAGTAGGGCGCGCCCAGAAAGAAGGCGTTCTTCAAGTACCCCCCACTCCTCCAAGTAGCCTTGAAACCGGGCGCAACGCGCTGCGGCTCGAAAGCTCCTCTCTCAGAGAGATGTGCCGTCACATGATGCACTCTCGCAGCTCCGTTGCCCACTTGCAGCAGCTGCTGCTACCAAAGCAAAAGGCTCCAGAAGTAAAAGCCACTGCTGCGCTGCACTTTCCCCTTGCCTCCCGTAAAGCACCAGAAACCGCCCGCTGCACGCTGTATTTCCATTCTCTGCCGCATCTGCCACTGTTACCTCGGCGCGTTGAAGCCTAAACCTGGGCACAGTTCTTTCCAGGGAAAGCTGGAAGAGAAAGAGGTAGCAGCACCAGTAGCTGCGAGTGGAACTTTCTGTTTTCAAGTGCTAACGTGAATCCGCAAAGGAGCCGGTGGCCAGGCACGCTTCCTCTTGCAGCCTGCGCGATGGCGCACGGCAGCTCGGTGCTCTGCCTTCATTCTTACGCTCTTCGTACCGTGTCGCGCTTTCATTCTGCCGGAGTCGAGCCGTCGTCTACTTCTCGCACAGGGAGCCGCGGTGCCGGCAGAGAAACCCTCCGTGCTGCTGCTTCTGCCGAAACACGCCTGGGCTATGCCCTTTCCCTCGCAGCGCTAGGTAGCACCACATTCTGTTTGCGCGGTAGCCTGAATCTCAACGGAAAGATTCTCGGCTACGTCTGGCACAGAGAACAGCTTTAGGTCAACAAGCTCACCCAGAGCTTACCCTCGACGCGTGCAAACCTGTACTTGCACCACATTCCAGTGGCAGCCCTCTTTCCTTTCCAGCCTGCACGGCGCCGTCAGATCGCGGTGCTCTCTGCACCTGCCCTCTCGCTTCCGCGTGCCGGCGCGCACACTACAGCCTTGCAGGGAGCGAAGAGGCGGAGAGGCGTCTCGCACAGAAGGACGGGCCAGGACGCAAAGATGGTCTTCCTTTCTCCTCCTCCTTGCCCGAATGGTGGTGCTGTGTTGAAAGTCTTGGCCAGCGAAAGGCTCATCCAGCAAGCGTTTCTCTCCTGACGCATTTCGCTGAGCGAGAGCTACACGGACACTTTCGACGCTGAGAAACAGCAAGAGAATGACGGTACGTCGAGCTGAGGAAAAGCCGTGCACAGCAGCCTGTGGCTGCGTGCAGTGTTCGCGCTGAAGAGCGGCAAAGCTCCAAGCCATCGCTGCGCTTCAGTTCTGTCCAGAGCCCAGAAGGCGAAGGACGAAGCAGCTGGGCACCGGCTTCATGCACTTCAGTGCAGCGACTCGCAAATGTCCAGCCTGTGGCTGCGTGCAGTGTTCACGCTGAAGAGCGGCAAAGCTCCAAGCCATCGCTGCGCTTCAGTTCTGTCCAGAGCCCAGAAGGCGAAGGACGAAGCAGCTGGGCACCGGCTTCATGCACTTCAGTGGAGAGACTCGCAAATGTCCAGCCGAGAGCTGCTTCACAAGCAGGTTCCGCTGAGAATGCTCTGGGCTGCTTCAGAAAGGAAGGCGCAGCCCTTGCACTCCAGCACACAAGCTGGCCAGAAACAGGTTCTTACACCTCCAGTGCTGCCGAGTCCATGCAGCTTGAGCACACCCAGAAGGACGCGCCCAGAAAGAAGGCGTTCTTCAAGTACCCCCCACTCCTCCAAGTAGCCTTGAAACCGGGCGCAACGCGCTGCGGCTCGAAAGCTCCTCTCTCAGAGAGATGTGCCGTCACATGATGCACTCTCGCAGCTCCGTTGCCCACTTGCAGCAGCTGCTGCTACCAAAGCAAAAGGCTCCAGAAGTAAAAGCCACTGCTGCGCTGCACTTTCCCCTTGCCTCCCGTAAAGCACCAGAAACCGCCCGCTGCACGCTGTATTTCCATTCTCTGCCGCATCTGCCACTGTTACCTCGGCGCGTTGAAGCCTAAACCTGGGCACAGTTCTTTCCAGGGAAAGCTGGAAGAGAAAGAGGTAGCAGCACCAGTAGCTGCGAGTGGAACTTTCTGTTTTCAAGTGCTAACGTGAATCCGCAAAGGAGCCGGTGGCCAAGCACGCTTCCTCTTGCAGCCTGCGCGATGGCGCACGGCAGCTCGGTGCTCTGCCTTCATTCTTACGCTCTTCGTACCGTGTCGCGCTTTCATTCTGCCGGAGTCGAGCCGTCGTCTACTTCTCGCACAGGGAGCCGCGGTGCCGGCAGAGAAACCCTCCGTGCTGCTGCTTCTGCCGAAACACGCCTGGGCTATGCCCTTTCCCTCGCAGCGCTAGGTAGCACCACATTCTGTTTGCGCGGTAGCCTGAATCTCAACGGAAAGATTCTCGGCTACGTCTGGCACAGAGAACAGCTTTAGGTCAACAAGCTCACCCAGAGCTTACCCTCGACGCGTGCAAACCTGTACTTGCACCACATTCCAGTGGCAGCCCTCTTTCCTTTCCAGCCTGCACGGCGCCGTCAGATCGCGGTGCTCTCTGCACCTGCCCTCTCGCTTCCGCGTGCCGGCGCGCACACTACAGCCTTGCAGGGAGCGAAGAGGCGGAGAGGCGTCTCGCACAGAAGGACGGGCCAGGACGCAAAGGTGGTCTTCCTTTCTCCTCCTCCTTGCCCGAATGGTGGTGCTGTGTTGAAAGTCTTGGCCAGCGAAAGGCTCATCCAGCAAGTGTTTCTCTCCTGACGCATTTCGCTGAGCGAGAGCTACACGGACACTTTCGACGCTGGGAAACAGCAAGACAATGACTGTACGTCGAGCTGAGGAAAAGCCGTGCACAGCAGCCTGTGGCTGCGTGCAGTGTTCGCGCTGAAGAGCGGCAAAGCTCCAAGCCATCGCTGCGCTTCAGTTCTGTCCAGAGCCCAGAAGGCGAAGGACGAAGCAGCTGGGCACCGGCTTCATGCACTTCAGTGCAGCGACTCGCAAATGTCCAGCCGAGAGCTGCTTCACAAGCAGGTTCCGCTGAGAATGCTCTGGGCTGCTTCAGAAAGGAAGGCGCAGCCCTTGCACTCCAGCACACAAGCTGGCCAGAAACAGGTTCTTACACCTCCAGTGCTGCCGAGTCCATGCAGCTTGAGCACACCCAGTAGGGCGCGCCCAGAAAGAAGGCGTTCTTCAAGTACCCCCCACTCCTCCAAGTAGCCTTGAAACCGGGCGCAACGCGCTGCGGCTCGAAAGCTCCTCTCTCAGAGAGATGTGCCGTCACATGATGCACTCTCGCAGCTCCGTTGCCCACTTGCAGCAGCTGCTGCTACCAAAGCAAAAGGCTCCAGAAGTAAAAGCCACTGCTGCGCTGCACTTTCCCCTTGCCTCCCGTAAAGCACCAGAAACCGCCCGCTGCACGCTGTATTTCCATTCTCTGCCGCATCTGCCACTGTTACCTCGGCGCGTTGAAGCCTAAACCTGGGCACAGTTCTTTCCAGGGAAAGCTGGAAGAGAAAGAGGTAGCAGCACCAGTAGCTGCGAGTGGAACTTTCTGTTTTCAAGTGCTAACGTGAATCCGCAAAGGAGCCGGTGGCCAGGCACGCTTCCTCTTGCAGCCTGCGCGATGGCGCACGGCAGCTCGGTGCTCTGCCTTCATTCTTACGCTCTTCGTACCGTGTCGCGCTTTCATTCTGCCGGAGTCGAGCCGTCGTCTACTTCTCGCACAGGGAGCCGCGGTGCCGGCAGAGAAACCCTCCGTGCTGCTGCTTCTGCTGAAACACGCCTGGGCTATGCCCTTTCCCTCGCAGCGCTAGGTAGCACCACATTCTGTTTGCGCGGTAGCCTGAATCTCAACGGAAAGATTCTCGGCTACGTCTGGCACAGAGAACAGCTTTAGGTCAACAAGCTCACCCAGAGCTTACCCTCGACGCGTGCAAACCTGTACTTGCACCACATTCCAGTGGCAGCGCTCTTTCCTTTCCAGCCTGCACGGCGCCGTCAGATCGCGGTGCTCTCTGCACCTGCCCTCTCGCTTCCGAGTGCCGGCGCGCACACTACAGCCTTGCAGGGAGCGAAGAGGCGGAGAGGCGTCTCGCACAGAAGGACGGGCCAGGACGCAAAGATGGTCTTCCTTTCTCCTCCTCCTTGCCCGAATGGTGGTGCTGTGTTGAAAGTCTTGGCCAGCGAAAGGCTCATCCAGCAAGTGTTTCTCTCCTGACGCATTTCGCTGAGCGAGAGCTACACGGACACTTTCGACGCTGGGAAACAGCAAGAGAATGACGGTACGTCGAGCTGAGGAAAAGCCGTGCACAGCAGCCTGTGGCTGCGTGCAGTGTTCGCGCTGAAGAGCGGCAAAGCTCCAAGCCATCGCTGCGCTTCAGTTCTGTCCAGAGCCCAGAAGGCGAAGGACGAAGCAGCTGGGCACCGGCTTCATGCACTTCAGTGCAGCGACTCGCAAATGTCCAGCCTGTGGCTGCGTGCAGTGTTCACGCTGAAGAGCGGCAAAGCTCCAAGCCATCGCTGCGCTTCAGTTCTGTCCAGAGCCCAGAAAGCGAAGGACGAAGCAGCTGGGCACCGGCTTCATGCACTTCAGTGGAGAGACTCGCAAATGTCCAGCCGAGAGCTGCTTCACAAGCAGGTTCCGCTGAGAATGCTCTGGGCTGCTTCAGAAAGGAAGGCGCAGCCCTTGCACTCCAGCACACAAGCTGGCCAGATACAGGTTCTTACACCTCCAGTGCTGCCGAGTCCATGCAGCTTGAGCACACCCAGAAGGACGCGCCCAGAAAGAAGGCGTTCTTCAAGTACCCCCCACTCCTCCAAGTAGCCTTGAAACCGGGCGCAACGCGCTGCGGCTCGAAAGCTCCTCTCTCAGAGAGATGTGCCGTCACATGATGCACTCTCGCAGCTCCGTTGCCCACTTGCAGCAGCTGCTGCTACCAAAGCAAAAGGCTCCAGAAGTAAAAGCCACTGCTGCGCTGCACTTTCCCCTTGCCTCCCGTAAAGCACCAGAAACCGCCCGCTGCACGCTGTATTTCCATTCTCTGCCGCATCTGCCACTGTTACCTCGGCGCGTTGAAGCCTAAACCTGGGCACAGTTCTTTCCAGGGAAAGCTGGAAGAGAAAGAGGTAGCAGCACCAGTAGCTGCGAGTGGAACTTTCTGTTTTCAAGTGCTAACGTGAATCCGCAAAGGAGCCGGTGGCCAGGCACGCTTCCTCTTGCAGCCTGCGCGATGGCGCACGGCAGCTCGGTGCTCTGCCTTCATTCTTACGCTCTTCGTACCGTGTCGCGCTTTCATTCTGCCGGAGTCGAGCCGTCGTCTACTTCTCGCACAGGGAGCCGCGGTGCCGGCAGAGAAACCCTCCGTGCTGCTGCTTCTGCCGAAACACGCCTGGGCTATGCCCTTTCCCTCGCAGCGCTAGGTAGCACCACATTCTGTTTGCGCGGTAGCCTGAATCTCAACGGAAAGATTCTCGGCTACGTCTGGCACAGAGAACAGCTTTAGGTCAACAAGCTCACCCAGAGCTTACCCTCGACGCGTGCAAACCTGTACTTGCACCACATTCCAGTGGCAGCCCTCTTTCCTTTCCAGCCTGCACGGCGCCGTCAGATCGCGGTGCTCTCTGCACCTGCCCTCTCGCTTCCGCGTGCCGGCGCGCACACTACAGCCTTGCAGGGAGCGAAGAGGCGGAGAGGCGTCTCGCACAGAAGGACGGGCCAGGACGCAAAGGTGGTCTTCCTTTCTCCTCCTCCTTGCCCGAATGGTGGTGCTGTGTTGAAAGTCTTGGCCAGCGAAAGGCTCATCCAGCAAGTGTTTCTCTCCTGACGCATTTCGCTGAGCGAGAGCTACACGGACACTTTCGACGCTGGGAAACAGCAAGACAATGACTGTACGTCGAGCTGAGGAAAAGCCGTGCACAGCAGCCTGTGGCTGCGTGCAGTGTTCGCGCTGAAGAGCGGCAAAGCTCCAAGCCATCGCTGCGCTTCAGTTCTGTCCAGAGCCCAGAAGGCGAAGGACGAAGCAGCTGGGCACCGGCTTCATGCACTTCAGTGCAGCGACTCGCAAATGTCCAGCCGAGAGCTGCTTCACAAGCAGGTTCCGCTGAGAATGCTCTGGGCTGCTTCAGAAAGGAAGGCGCAGCCCTTGCACTCCAGCACACAAGCTGGCCAGAAACAGGTTCTTACACCTCCAGTGCTGCCGAGTCCATGCAGCTTGAGCACACCCAGTAGGGCGCGCCCAGAAAGAAGGCGTTCTTCAAGTACCCCCCACTCCTCCAAGTAGCCTTGAAACCGGGCGCAACGCGCTGCGGCTCGAAAGCTCCTCTCTCAGAGAGATGTGCCGTCACATGATGCACTCTCGCAGCTCCGTTGCCCACTTGCAGCAGCTGCTGCTACCAAAGCAAAAGGCTCCAGAAGTAAAAGCCACTGCTGCGCTGCACTTTCCCCTTGCCTCCCGTAAAGCACCAGAAACCGCCCGCTGCACGCTGTATTTCCATTCTCTGCCGCATCTGCCACTGTTACCTCGGCGCGTTGAAGCCTAAACCTGGGCACAGTTCTTTCCAGGGAAAGCTGGAAGAGAAAGAGGTAGCAGCACCAGTAGCTGCGAGTGGAACTTTCTGTTTTCAAGTGCTAACGTGAATCCGCAAAGGAGCCGGTGGCCAGGCACGCTTCCTCTTGCAGCCTGCGCGATGGCGCACGGCAGCTCGGTGCTCTGCCTTCATTCTTACGCTCTTCGTACCGTGTCGCGCTTTCATTCTGCCGGAGTCGAGCCGTCGTCTACTTCTCGCACAGGGAGCCGCGGTGCCGGCAGAGAAACCCTCCGTGCTGCTGCTTCTGCTGAAACACGCCTGGGCTATGCCCTTTCCCTCGCAGCGCTAGGTAGCACCACATTCTGTTTGCGCGGTAGCCTGAATCTCAACGGAAAGATTCTCGGCTACGTCTGGCACAGAGAACAGCTTTAGGTCAACAAGCTCACCCAGAGCTTACCCTCGACGCGTGCAAACCTGTACTTGCACCACATTCCAGTGGCAGCGCTCTTTCCTTTCCAGCCTGCACGGCGCCGTCAGATCGCGGTGCTCTCTGCACCTGCCCTCTCGCTTCCGAGTGCCGGCGCGCACACTACAGCCTTGCAGGGAGCGAAGAGGCGGAGAGGCGTCTCGCACAGAAGGACGGGCCAGGACGCAAAGATGGTCTTCCTTTCTCCTCCTCCTTGCCCGAATGGTGGTGCTGTGTTGAAAGTCTTGGCCAGCGAAAGGCTCATCCAGCAAGTGTTTCTCTCCTGACGCATTTCGCTGAGCGAGAGCTACACGGACACTTTCGACGCTGGGAAACAGCAAGAGAATGACGGTACGTCGAGCTGAGGAAAAGCCGTGCACAGCAGCCTGTGGCTGCGTGCAGTGTTCGCGCTGAAGAGCGGCAAAGCTCCAAGCCATCGCTGCGCTTCAGTTCTGTCCAGAGCCCAGAAGGCGAAGGACGAAGCAGCTGGGCACCGGCTTCATGCACTTCAGTGCAGCGACTCGCAAATGTCCAGCCTGTGGCTGCGTGCAGTGTTCACGCTGAAGAGCGGCAAAGCTCCAAGCCATCGCTGCGCTTCAGTTCTGTCCAGAGCCCAGAAAGCGAAGGACGAAGCAGCTGGGCACCGGCTTCATGCACTTCAGTGCAGCGACTCGCAAATGTCCAGCCGAGAGCTGCTTCACAAGCAGGTTCCGCTGAGAATGCTCTGGGCTGCTTCAGAAAGGAAGGCGCAGCCCTTGCACTCCAGCACACAAGCTGGCCAGAAACAGGTTCTTACACCTCCAGTGCTGCCGAGTCCATGCAGCTTGAGCACACCCAGAAGGACGCGCCCAGAAAGAAGGCGTTCTTCAAGTACCCCCCACTCCTCCAAGTAGCCTTGAAACCGGGCGCAACGCGCTGCGGCTCGAAAGCTCCTCTCTCAGAGAGATGTGCCGTCACATGATGCACTCTCGCAGCTCCGTTGCCCACTTGCAGCAGCTGCTGCTACCAAAGCAAAAGGCTCCAGAAGTAAAAGCCACTGCTGCGCTGCACTTTCCCCTTGCCTCCCGTAAAGCACCAGAAACCGCCCGCTGCACGCTGTATTTCCATTCTCTGCCGCATCTGCCACTGTTACCTCGGCGCGTTGAAGCCTAAACCTGGGCACAGTTCTTTCCAGGGAAAGCTGGAAGAGAAAGAGGTAGCAGCACCAGTAGCTGCGAGTGGAACTTTCTGTTTTCAAGTGCTAACGTGAATCCGCAAAGGAGCCGGTGGCCAGGCACGCTTCCTCTTGCAGCCTGCGCGATGGCGCACGGCAGCTCGGTGCTCTGCCTTCATTCTTACGCTCTTCGTACCGTGTCGCGCTTTCATTCTGCCGGAGTCGAGCCGTCGTCTACTTCTCGCACAGGGAGCCGCGGTGCCGGCAGAGAAACCCTCCGTGCTGCTGCTTCTGCCGAAACACGCCTGGGCTATGCCCTTTCCCTCGCAGCGCTAGGTAGCACCACATTCTGTTTGCGCGGTAGCCTGAATCTCAACGGAAAGATTCTCGGCTACGTCTGGCACAGAGAACAGCTTTAGGTCAACAAGCTCACCCAGAGCTTACCCTCGACGCGTGCAAACCTGTACTTGCACCACATTCCAGTGGCAGCCCTCTTTCCTTTCCAGCCTGCACGGCGCCGTCAGATCGCGGTGCTCTCTGCACCTGCCCTCTCGCTTCCGCGTGCCGGCGCGCACACTACAGCCTTGCAGGGAGCGAAGAGGCGGAGAGGCGTCTCGCACAGAAGGACGGGCCAGGACGCAAAGGTGGTCTTCCTTTCTCCTCCTCCTTGCCCGAATGGTGGTGCTGTGTTGAAAGTCTTGGCCAGCGAAAGGCTCATCCAGCAAGTGTTTCTCTCCTGACGCATTTCGCTGAGCGAGAGCTACACGGACACTTTCGACGCTGGGAAACAGCAAGACAATGACTGTACGTCGAGCTGAGGAAAAGCCGTGCACAGCAGCCTGTGGCTGCGTGCAGTGTTCGCGCTGAAGAGCGGCAAAGCTCCAAGCCATCGCTGCGCTTCAGTTCTGTCCAGAGCCCAGAAGGCGAAGGACGAAGCAGCTGGGCACCGGCTTCATGCACTTCAGTGCAGCGACTCGCAAATGTCCAGCCTGTGGCTGCGTGCAGTGTTCACGCTGAAGAGCGGCAAAGCTCCAAGCCATCGCTGCGCTTCAGTTCTGTCCAGAGCCCAGAAAGCGAAGGACGAAGCAGCTGGGCACCGGCTTCATGCACTTCAGTGCAGCGACTCGCAAATGTCCAGCCGAGAGCTGCTTCACAAGCAGGTTCCGCTGAGAATGCTCTGGGCTGCTTCAGAAAGGAAGGCGCAGCCCTTGCACTCCAGCACACAAGCTGGCCAGAAACAGGTTCTTACACCTCCAGTGCTGCCGAGTCCATGCAGCTTGAGCACACCCAGAAGGACGCGCCCAGAAAGAAGGCGTTCTTCAAGTACCCCCCACTCCTCCAAGTAGCCTTGAAACCGGGCGCAACGCGCTGCGGCTCGAAAGCTCCTCTCTCAGAGAGATGTGCCGTCACATGATGCACTCTCGCAGCTCCGTTGCCCACTTGCAGCAGCTGCTGCTACCAAAGCAAAAGGCTCCAGAAGTAAAAGCCACTGCTGCGCTGCACTTTCCCCTTGCCTCCCGTAAAGCACCAGAAACCGCCCGCTGCACGCTGTATTTCCATTCTCTGCCGCATCTGCCACTGTTACCTCGGCGCGTTGAAGCCTAAACCTGGGCACAGTTCTTTCCAGGGAAAGCTGGAAGAGAAAGAGGTAGCAGCACCAGTAGCTGCGAGTGGAACTTTCTGTTTTCAAGTGCTAACGTGAATCCGCAAAGGAGCCGGTGGCCAGGCACGCTTCCTCTTGCAGCCTGCGCGATGGCGCACGGCAGCTCGGTGCTCTGCCTTCATTCTTACGCTCTTCGTACCGTGTCGCGCTTTCATTCTGCCGGAGTCGAGCCGTCGTCTACTTCTCGCACAGGGAGCCGCGGTGCCGGCAGAGAAACCCTCCGTGCTGCTGCTTCTGCCGAAACACGCCTGGGCTATGCCCTTTCCCTCGCAGCGCTAGGTAGCACCACATTCTGTTTGCGCGGTAGCCTGAATCTCAACGGAAAGATTCTCGGCTACGTCTGGCACAGAGAACAGCTTTAGGTCAACAAGCTCACCCAGAGCTTACCCTCGACGCGTGCAAACCTGTACTTGCACCACATTCCAGTGGCAGCCCTCTTTCCTTTCCAGCCTGCACGGCGCCGTCAGATCGCGGTGCTCTCTGCACCTGCCCTCTCGCTTCCGCGTGCCGGCGCGCACACTACAGCCTTGCAGGGAGCGAAGAGGCGGAGAGGCGTCTCGCACAGAAGGACGGGCCAGGACGCAAAGGTGGTCTTCCTTTCTCCTCCTCCTTGCCCGAATGGTGGTGCTGTGTTGAAAGTCTTGGCCAGCGAAAGGCTCATCCAGCAAGTGTTTCTCTCCTGACGCATTTCGCTGAGCGAGAGCTACACGGACACTTTCGACGCTGGGAAACAGCAAGACAATGACTGTACGTCGAGCTGAGGAAAAGCCGTGCACAGCAGCCTGTGGCTGCGTGCAGTGTTCGCGCTGAAGAGCGGCAAAGCTCCAAGCCATCGCTGCGCTTCAGTTCTGTCCAGAGCCCAGAAGGCGAAGGACGAAGCAGCTGGGCACCGGCTTCATGCACTTCAGTGCAGCGACTCGCAAATGTCCAGCCGAGAGCTGCTTCACAAGCAGGTTCCGCTGAGAATGCTCTGGGCTGCTTCAGAAAGGAAGGCGCAGCCCTTGCACTCCAGCACACAAGCTGGCCAGAAACAGGTTCTTACACCTCCAGTGCTGCCGAGTCCATGCAGCTTGAGCACACCCAGTAGGGCGCGCCCAGAAAGAAGGCGTTCTTCAAGTACCCCCCACTCCTCCAAGTAGCCTTGAAACCGGGCGCAACGCGCTGCGGCTCGAAAGCTCCTCTCTCAGAGAGATGTGCCGTCACATGATGCACTCTCGCAGCTCCGTTGCCCACTTGCAGCAGCTGCTGCTACCAAAGCAAAAGGCTCCAGAAGTAAAAGCCACTGCTGCGCTGCACTTTCCCCTTGCCTCCCGTAAAGCACCAGAAACCGCCCGCTGCACGCTGTATTTCCATTCTCTGCCGCATCTGCCACTGTTACCTCGGCGCGTTGAAGCCTAAACCTGGGCACAGTTCTTTCCAGGGAAAGCTGGAAGAGAAAGAGGTAGCAGCACCAGTAGCTGCGAGTGGAACTTTCTGTTTTCAAGTGCTAACGTGAATCCGCAAAGGAGCCGGTGGCCAGGCACGCTTCCTCTTGCAGCCTGCGCGATGGCGCACGGCAGCTCGGTGCTCTGCCTTCATTCTTACGCTCTTCGTACCGTGTCGCGCTTTCATTCTGCCGGAGTCGAGCCGTCGTCTACTTCTCGCACAGGGAGCCGCGGTGCCGGCAGAGAAACCCTCCGTGCTGCTGCTTCTGCCGAAACACGCCTGGGCTATGCCCTTTCCCTCGCAGCGCTAGGTAGCACCACATTCTGTTTGCGCGGTAGCCTGAATCTCAACGGAAAGATTCTCGGCTACGTCTGGCACAGAGAACAGCTTTAGGTCAACAAGCTCACCCAGAGCTTACCCTCGACGCGTGCAAACCTGTACTTGCACCACATTCCAGTGGCAGCCCTCTTTCCTTTCCAGCCTGCACGGCGCCGTCAGATCGCGGTGCTCTCTGCACCTGCCCTCTCGCTTCCGCGTGCCGGCGCGCACACTACAGCCTTGCAGGGAGCGAAGAGGCGGAGAGGCGTCTCGCACAGAAGGACGGGCCAGGACGCAAAGATGGTCTTCCTTTCTCCTCCTCCTTGCCCGAATGGTGGTGCTGTGTTGAAAGTCTTGGCCAGCGAAAGGCTCATCCAGCAAGTGTTTCTCTCCTGACGCATTTCGCTGAGCGAGAGCTACACGGACACTTTCGACGCTGGGAAACAGCAAGACAATGACTGTACGTCGAGCTGAGGAAAAGCCGTGCACAGCAGCCTGTGGCTGCGTGCAGTGTTCGCGCTGAAGAGCGGCAAAGCTCCAAGCCATCGCTGCGCTTCAGTTCTGTCCAGAGCCCAGAAGGCGAAGGACGAAGCAGCTGGGCACCGGCTTCATGCACTTCAGTGCAGCGACTCGCAAATGTCCAGCCGAGAGCTGCTTCACAAGCAGGTTCCGCTGAGAATGCTCTGGGCTGCTTCAGAAAGGAAGGCGCAGCCCTTGCACTCCAGCACACAAGCTGGCCAGATACAGGTTCTTACACCTCCAGTGCTGCCTAGTCCATGCAGCTTGAGCACACCCAGAAGGACGCGCCCAGAAAGAAGGCGTTCTTCAAGTACCCCCCACTCCTCCAAGTAGCCTTGAAACCGGGCGCAACGCGCTGCGGCTCGAAAGCTCCTCTCTCAGAGAGATGTGCCGTCACATGATGCACTCTCGCAGCTCCGTTGCCCACTTGCAGCAGCTGCTGCTACCAAAGCAAAAGGCTCCAGAAGTAAAAGCCACTGCTGCGCTGCACTTTCCCCTTGCCTCCCGTAAAGCACCAGAAACCGCCCGCTGCACGCTGTATTTCCATTCTCTGCCGCATCTGCCACTGTTACCTCGGCGCGTTGAAGCCTAAACCTGGGCACAGTTCTTTCCAGGGAAAGCTGGAAGAGAAAGAGGTAGCAGCACCAGTAGCTGCGAGTGGAACTTTCTGTTTTCAAGTGCTAACGTGAATCCGCAAAGGAGCCGGTGGCCAGGCACGCTTCCTCTTGCAGCCTGCGCGATGGCGCACGGCAGCTCGGTGCTCTGCCTTCATTCTTACGCTCTTCGTACCGTGTCGCGCTTTCATTCTGCCGGAGTCGAGCCGTCGTCTACTTCTCGCACAGGGAGCCGCGGTGCCGGCAGAGAAACCCTCCGTGCTGCTGCTTCTGCCGAAACACGCCTGGGCTATGCCCTTTCCCTCGCAGCGCTAGGTAGCACCACATTCTGTTTGCGCGGTAGCCTGAATCTCAACGGAAAGATTCTCGGCTACGTCTGGCACAGAGAACAGCTTTAGGTCAACAAGCTCACCCAGAGCTTACCCTCGACGCGTGCAAACCTGTACTTGCACCACATTCCAGTGGCAGCCCTCTTTCCTTTCCAGCCTGCACGGCGCCGTCAGATCGCGGTGCTCTCTGCACCTGCCCTCTCGCTTCCGAGTGCCGGCGCGCACACTACAGCCTTGCAGGGAGCGAAGAGGCGGAGAGGCGTCTCGCACAGAAGGACGGGCCAGGACGCAAAGATGGTCTTCCTTTCTCCTCCTCCTTGCCCGAATGGTGGTGCTGTGTTGAAAGTCTTGGCCAGCGAAAGGCTCATCCAGCAAGCGTTTCTCTCCTGACGCATTTCGCTGAGCGAGAGCTACACGGACACTTTCGACGCTGGGAAACAGCAAGAGAATGACGGTACGTCGAGCTGAGGAAAAGCCGTGCACAGCAGCCTGTGGCTGCGTGCAGTGTTCGCGCTGAAGAGCGGCAAAGCTCCAAGCCATCGCTGCGCTTCAGTTCTGTCCAGAGCCCAGAAGGCGAAGGACGAAGCAGCTGGGCACCGGCTTCATGCACTTCAGTGCAGCGACTCGCAAATGTCCAGCCTGTGGCTGCGTGCAGTGTTCACGCTGAAGAGCGGCAAAGCTCCAAGCCATCGCTGCGCTTCAGTTCTGTCCAGAGCCCAGAAGGCGAAGGACGAAGCAGCTGGGCACCGGCTTCATGCACTTCAGTGCAGCGACTCGCAAATGTCCAGCCGAGAGCTGCTTCACAAGCAGGTTCCGCTGAGAATGCTCTGGGCTGCTTCAGAAAGGAAGGCGCAGCCCTTGCACTCCAGCACACAAGCTGGCCAGAAACAGGTTCTTACACCTCCAGTGCTGCCGAGTCCATGCAGCTTGAGCACACCCAGAAGGACGCGCCCAGAAAGAAGGCGTTCTTCAAGTACCCCCCACTCCTCCAAGTAGCCTTGAAACCGGGCGCAACGCGCTGCGGCTCGAAAGCTCCTCTCTCAGAGAGATGTGCCGTCACATGATGCACTCTCGCAGCTCCGTTGCCCACTTGCAGCAGCTGCTGCTACCAAAGCAAAAGGCTCCAGAAGTAAAAGCCACTGCTGCGCTGCACTTTCCCCTTGCCTCCCGTAAAGCACCAGAAACCGCCCGCTGCACGCTGTATTTCCATTCTCTGCCGCATCTGCCACTGTTACCTCGGCGCGTTGAAGCCTAAACCTGGGCACAGTTCTTTCCAGGGAAAGTTGGAAGAGAAAGAGGTAGCAGCACCAGTAGCTGCGAGTGGAACTTTCTGTTTTCAAGTGCTAACGTGAATCCGCAAAGGAGCCGGTGGCCAAGCACGCTTCCTCTTGCAGCCTGCGCGATGGCGCACGGCAGCTCGGTGCTCTGCCTTCATTCTTACGCTCTTCGTACCGTGTCGCGCTTTCATTCTGCCGGAGTCGAGCCGTCGTCTACTTCTCGCACAGGGAGCCGCGGTGCCGGCAGAGAAACCCTCCGTGCTGCTGCTTCTGCCGAAACACGCCTGGGCTATGCCCTTTCCCTCGCAGCGCTAGGTAGCACCACATTCTGTTTGCGCGGTAGCCTGAATCTCAACGGAAAGATTCTCGGCTACGTCTGGCACAGAGAACAGCTTTAGGTCAACAAGCTCACCCAGAGCTTACCCTCGACGCGTGCAAACCTGTACTTGCACCACATTCCAGTGGCAGCCCTCTTTCCTTTCCAGCCTGCACGGCGCCGTCAGATCGCGGTGTTCTCTGCACCTGCCCTCTCGCTTCCGCGTGCCGGCGCGCACACTACAGCCTTGCAGGGAGCGAAGAGGCGGAGAGGCGTCTCGCACAGAAGGACGGGCCAGGACGCAAAGGTGGTCTTCCTTTCTCCTCCTCCTTGCCCGAATGGTGGTGCTGTGTTGAAAGTCTTGGCCAGCGAAAGGCTCATCCAGCAAGTGTTTCTCTCCTGACGCATTTCGCTGAGCGAGAGCTACACGGACACTTTCGACGCTGGGAAACAGCAAGACAATGACTGTTCGTCGAGCTGAGGAAAAGCCGTGCACAGCAGCCTGTGGCTGCGTGCAGTGTTCGCGCTGAAGAGCGGCAAAGCTCCAAGCCATCGCTGCGCTTCAGTTCTGTCCAGAGCCCAGAAGGCGAAGGACGAAGCAGCTGGGCACCGGCTTCATGCACTTCAGTGCAGCGACTCGCAAATGTCCAGCCTGTGGCTGCGTGCAGTGTTCACGCTGAAGAGCGGCAAAGCTCCAAGCCATCGCTGCGCTTCAGTTCTGTCCAGAGCCCAGAAAGCGAAGGACGAAGCAGCTGGGCACCGGCTTCATGCACTTCAGTGCAGCGACTCGCAAATGTCCAGCCGAGAGCTGCTTCACAAGCAGGTTCCGCTGAGAATGCTCTGGGCTGCTTCAGAAAGGAAGGCGCAGCCCTTGCACTCCAGCACACAAGCTGGCCAGAAACAGGTTCTTACACCTCCAGTGCTGCCGAGTCCATGCAGCTTGAGCACACCCAGAAGGACGCGCCCAGAAAGAAGGCGTTCTTCAAGTACCCCCCACTCCTCCAAGTAGCCTTGAAACCGGGCGCAACGCGCTGCGGCTCGAAAGCTCCTCTCTCAGAGAGATGTGCCGTCACATGATGCACTCTCGCAGCTCCGTTGCCCACTTGCAGCAGCTGCTGCTACCAAAGCAAAAGGCTCCAGAAGTAAAAGCCACTGCTGCGCTGCACTTTCCCCTTGCCTCCCGTAAAGCACCAGAAACCGCCCGCTGCACGCTGTATTTCCATTCTCTGCCGCATCTGCCACTGTTACCTCGGCGCGTTGAAGCCTAAACCTGGGCACAGTTCTTTCCAGGGAAAGCTGGAAGAGAAAGAGGTAGCAGCACCAGTAGCTGCGAGTGGAACTTTCTGTTTTCAAGTGCTAACGTGAATCCTCAAAGGAGCCGGTGGCCAGGCACGCTTCCTCTTGCAGCCTGCGCGATGGCGCACGGCAGCTCGGTGCTCTGCCTTCATTCTTACGCTCTTCGTACCGTGTCGCGCTTTCATTCTGCCGGAGTCGAGCCGTCGTCTACTTCTCGCACAGGGAGCCGCGGTGCCGGCAGAGAAACCCTCCGTGCTGCTGCTTCTGCCGAAACACGCCTGGGCTATGCCCTTTCCCTCGCAGCGCTAGGTAGCACCACATTCTGTTTGCGCGGTAGCCTGAATCTCAACGGAAAGATTCTCGGCTACGTCTGGCACAGAGAACAGCTTTAGGTCAACAAGCTCACCCAGAGCTTACCCTCGACGCGTGCAAACCTGTACTTGCACCACATTCCAGTGGCAGCCCTCTTTCCTTTCCAGCCTGCACGGCGCCGTCAGATCGCGGTGCTCTCTGCACCTGCCCTCTCGCTTCCGAGTGCCGGCGCGCACACTACAGCCTTGCAGGGAGCGAAGAGGCGGAGAGGCGTCTCGCACAGAAGGACGGGCCAGGACGCAAAGATGGTCTTCCTTTCTCCTCCTCCTTGCCCGAATGGTGGTGCTGTGTTGAAAGTCTTGGCCAGCGAAAGGCTCATCCAGCAAGCGTTTCTCTCCTGACGCATTTCGCTGAGCGAGAGCTACACGGACACTTTCGACGCTGGGAAACAGCAAGAGAATGACGGTACGTCGAGCTGAGGAAAAGCCGTGCACAGCAGCCTGTGGCTGCGTGCAGTGTTCGCGCTGAAGAGCGGCAAAGCTCCAAGCCATCGCTGCGCTTCAGTTCTGTCCAGAGCCCAGAAGGCGAAGGACGAAGCAGCTGGGCACCGGCTTCATGCACTTCAGTGCAGCGACTCGCAAATGTCCAGCCTGTGGCTGCGTGCAGTGTTCACGCTGAAGAGCGGCAAAGCTCCAAGCCATCGCTGCGCTTCAGTTCTGTCCAGAGCCCAGAAGGCGAAGGACGAAGCAGCTGGGCACCGGCTTCATGCACTTCAGTGGAGAGACTCGCAAATGTCCAGCCGAGAGCTGCTTCACAAGCAGGTTCCGCTGAGAATGCTCTGGGCTGCTTCAGAAAGGAAGGCGCAGCCCTTGCACTCCAGCACACAAGCTGGCCAGAAACAGGTTCTTACACCTCCAGTGCTGCCGAGTCCATGCAGCTTGAGCACACCCAGAAGGACGCGCCCAGAAAGAAGGCGTTCTTCAAGTACCCCCCACTCCTCCAAGTAGCCTTGAAACCGGGCGCAACGCGCTGCGGCTCGAAAGCTCCTCTCTCAGAGAGATGTGCCGTCACATGATGCACTCTCGCAGCTCCGTTGCCCACTTGCAGCAGCTGCTGCTACCAAAGCAAAAGGCTCCAGAAGTAAAAGCCACTGCTGCGCTGCACTTTCCCCTTGCCTCCCGTAAAGCACCAGAAACCGCCCGCTGCACGCTGTATTTCCATTCTCTGCCGCATCTGCCACTGTTACCTCGGCGCGTTGAAGCCTAAACCTGGGCACAGTTCTTTCCAGGGAAAGCTGGAAGAGAAAGAGGTAGCAGCACCAGTAGCTGCGAGTGGAACTTTCTGTTTTCAAGTGCTAACGTGAATCCTCAAAGGAGCCGGTGGCCAGGCACGCTTCCTCTTGCAGCCTGCGCGATGGCGCACGGCAGCTCGGTGCTCTGCCTTCATTCTTACGCTCTTCGTACCGTGTCGCGCTTTCATTCTGCCGGAGTCGAGCCGTCGTCTACTTCTCGCACAGGGAGCCGCGGTGCCGGCAGAGAAACCCTCCGTGCTGCTGCTTCTGCCGAAACACGCCTGGGCTATGCCCTTTCCCTCGCAGCGCTAGGTAGCACCACATTCTGTTTGCGCGGTAGCCTGAATCTCAACGGAAAGATTCTCGGCTACGTCTGGCACAGAGAACAGCTTTAGGTCAACAAGCTCACCCAGAGCTTACCCTCGACGCGTGCAAACCTGTACTTGCACCACATTCCAGTGGCAGCCCTCTTTCCTTTCCAGCCTGCACGGCGCCGTCAGATCGCGGTGCTCTCTGCACCTGCCCTCTCGCTTCCGAGTGCCGGCGCGCACACTACAGCCTTGCAGGGAGCGAAGAGGCGGAGAGGCGTCTCGCACAGAAGGACGGGCCAGGACGCAAAGATGGTCTTCCTTTCTCCTCCTCCTTGCCCGAATGGTGGTGCTGTGTTGAAAGTCTTGGCCAGCGAAAGGCTCATCCAGCAAGCGTTTCTCTCCTGACGCATTTCGCTGAGCGAGAGCTACACGGACACTTTCGACGCTGGGAAACAGCAAGAGAATGACGGTACGTCGAGCTGAGGAAAAGCCGTGCACAGCAGCCTGTGGCTGCGTGCAGTGTTCGCGCTGAAGAGCGGCAAAGCTCCAAGCCATCGCTGCGCTTCAGTTCTGTCCAGAGCCCAGAAGGCGAAGGACGAAGCAGCTGGGCACCGGCTTCATGCACTTCAGTGCAGCGACTCGCAAATGTCCAGCCTGTGGCTGCGTGCAGTGTTCACGCTGAAGAGCGGCAAAGCTCCAAGCCATCGCTGCGCTTCAGTTCTGTCCAGAGCCCAGAAGGCGAAGGACGAAGCAGCTGGGCACCGGCTTCATGCACTTCAGTGGAGAGACTCGCAAATGTCCAGCCGAGAGCTGCTTCACAAGCAGGTTCCGCTGAGAATGCTCTGGGCTGCTTCAGAAAGGAAGGCGCAGCCCTTGCACTCCAGCACACAAGCTGGCCAGAAACAGGTTCTTACACCTCCAGTGCTGCCGAGTCCATGCAGCTTGAGCACACCCAGAAGGACGCGCCCAGAAAGAAGGCGTTCTTCAAGTACCCCCCACTCCTCCAAGTAGCCTTGAAACCGGGCGCAACGCGCTGCGGCTCGAAAGCTCCTCTCTCAGAGAGATGTGCCGTCACATGATGCACTCTCGCAGCTCCGTTGCCCACTTGCAGCAGCTGCTGCTACCAAAGCAAAAGGCTCCAGAAGTAAAAGCCACTGCTGCGCTGCACTTTCCCCTTGCCTCCCGTAAAGCACCAGAAACCGCCCGCTGCACGCTGTATTTCCATTCTCTGCCGCATCTGCCACTGTTACCTCGGCGCGTTGAAGCCTAAACCTGGGCACAGTTCTTTCCAGGGAAAGCTGGAAGAGAAAGAGGTAGCAGCACCAGTAGCTGCGAGTGGAACTTTCTGTTTTCAAGTGCTAACGTGAATCCGCAAAGGAGCCGGTGGCCAGGCACGCTTCCTCTTGCAGCCTGCGCGATGGCGCACGGCAGCTCGGTGCTCTGCCTTCATTCTTACGCTCTTCGTACCGTGTCGCGCTTTCATTCTGCCGGAGTCGAGCCGTCGTCTACTTCTCGCACAGGGAGCCGCGGTGCCGGCAGAGAAACCCTCCGTGCTGCTGCTTCTGCCGAAACACGCCTGGGCTATGCCCTTTCCCTCGCAGCGCTAGGTAGCACCACATTCTGTTTGCGCGGTAGCCTGAATCTCAACGGAAAGATTCTCGGCTACGTCTGGCACAGAGAACAGCTTTAGGTCAACAAGCTCACCCAGAGCTTACCCTCGACGCGTGCAAACCTGTACTTGCACCACATTCCAGTGGCAGCCCTCTTTCCTTTCCAGCCTGCACGGCGCCGTCAGATCGCGGTGCTCTCTGCACCTGCCCTCTCGCTTCCGCGTGCCGGCGCGCACACTACAGCCTTGCAGGGAGCGAAGAGGCGGAGAGGCGTCTCGCACAGAAGGACGGGCCAGGACGCAAAGGTGGTCTTCCTTTCTCCTCCTCCTTGCCCGAATGGTGGTGCTGTGTTGAAAGTCTTGGCCAGCGAAAGGCTCATCCAGCAAGTGTTTCTCTCCTGACGCATTTCGCTGAGCGAGAGCTACACGGACACTTTCGACGCTGGGAAACAGCAAGACAATGACTGTACGTCGAGCTGAGGAAAAGCCGTGCACAGCAGCCTGTGGCTGCGTGCAGTGTTCGCGCTGAAGAGCGGCAAAGCTCCAAGCCATCGCTGCGCTTCAGTTCTGTCCAGAGCCCAGAAGGCGAAGGACGAAGCAGCTGGGCACCGGCTTCATGCACTTCAGTGCAGCGACTCGCAAATGTCCAGCCTGTGGCTGCGTGCAGTGTTCACGCTGAAGAGCGGCAAAGCTCCAAGCCATCGCTGCGCTTCAGTTCTGTCCAGAGCCCAGAAAGCGAAGGACGAAGCAGCTGGGCACCGGCTTCATGCACTTCAGTGCAGCGACTCGCAAATGTCCAGCCGAGAGCTGCTTCACAAGCAGGTTCCGCTGAGAATGCTCTGGGCTGCTTCAGAAAGGAAGGCGCAGCCCTTGCACTCCAGCACACAAGCTGGCCAGAAACAGGTTCTTACACCTCCAGTGCTGCCGAGTCCATGCAGCTTGAGCACACCCAGAAGGACGCGCCCAGAAAGAAGGCGTTCTTCAAGTACCCCCCACTCCTCCAAGTAGCCTTGAAACCGGGCGCAACGCGCTGCGGCTCGAAAGCTCCTCTCTCAGAGAGATGTGCCGTCACATGATGCACTCTCGCAGCTCCGTTGCCCACTTGCAGCAGCTGCTGCTACCAAAGCAAAAGGCTCCAGAAGTAAAAGCCACTGCTGCGCTGCACTTTCCCCTTGCCTCCCGTAAAGCACCAGAAACCGCCCGCTGCACGCTGTATTTCCATTCTCTGCCGCATCTGCCACTGTTACCTCGGCGCGTTGAAGCCTAAACCTGGGCACAGTTCTTTCCAGGGAAAGCTGGAAGAGAAAGAGGTAGCAGCACCAGTAGCTGCGAGTGGAACTTTCTGTTTTCAAGTGCTAACGTGAATCCGCAAAGGAGCCGGTGGCCAGGCACGCTTCCTCTTGCAGCCTGCGCGATGGCGCACGGCAGCTCGGTGCTCTGCCTTCATTCTTACGCTCTTCGTACCGTGTCGCGCTTTCATTCTGCCGGAGTCGAGCCGTCGTCTACTTCTCGCACAGGGAGCCGCGGTGCCGGCAGAGAAACCCTCCGTGCTGCTGCTTCTGCCGAAACACGCCTGGGCTATGCCCTTTCCCTCGCAGCGCTAGGTAGCACCACATTCTGTTTGCGCGGTAGCCTGAATCTCAACGGAAAGATTCTCGGCTACGTCTGGCACAGAGAACAGCTTTAGGTCAACAAGCTCACCCAGAGCTTACCCTCGACGCGTGCAAACCTGTACTTGCACCACATTCCAGTGGCAGCCCTCTTTCCTTTCCAGCCTGCACGGCGCCGTCAGATCGCGGTGCTCTCTGCACCTGCCCTCTCGCTTCCGCGTGCCGGCGCGCACACTACAGCCTTGCAGGGAGCGAAGAGGCGGAGAGGCGTCTCGCACAGAAGGACGGGCCAGGACGCAAAGGTGGTCTTCCTTTCTCCTCCTCCTTGCCCGAATGGTGGTGCTGTGTTGAAAGTCTTGGCCAGCGAAAGGCTCATCCAGCAAGTGTTTCTCTCCTGACGCATTTCGCTGAGCGAGAGCTACACGGACACTTTCGACGCTGGGAAACAGCAAGACAATGACTGTACGTCGAGCTGAGGAAAAGCCGTGCACAGCAGCCTGTGGCTGCGTGCAGTGTTCGCGCTGAAGAGCGGCAAAGCTCCAAGCCATCGCTGCGCTTCAGTTCTGTCCAGAGCCCAGAAGGCGAAGGACGAAGCAGCTGGGCACCGGCTTCATGCACTTCAGTGCAGCGACTCGCAAATGTCCAGCCGAGAGCTGCTTCACAAGCAGGTTCCGCTGAGAATGCTCTGGGCTGCTTCAGAAAGGAAGGCGCAGCCCTTGCACTCCAGCACACAAGCTGGCCAGAAACAGGTTCTTACACCTCCAGTGCTGCCGAGTCCATGCAGCTTGAGCACACCCAGTAGGGCGCGCCCAGAAAGAAGGCGTTCTTCAAGTACCCCCCACTCCTCCAAGTAGCCTTGAAACCGGGCGCAACGCGCTGCGGCTCGAAAGCTCCTCTCTCAGAGAGATGTGCCGTCACATGATGCACTCTCGCAGCTCCGTTGCCCACTTGCAGCAGCTGCTGCTACCAAAGCAAAAGGCTCCAGAAGTAAAAGCCACTGCTGCGCTGCACTTTCCCCTTGCCTCCCGTAAAGCACCAGAAACCGCCCGCTGCACGCTGTATTTCCATTCTCTGCCGCATCTGCCACTGTTACCTCGGCGCGTTGAAGCCTAAACCTGGGCACAGTTCTTTCCAGGGAAAGCTGGAAGAGAAAGAGGTAGCAGCACCAGTAGCTGCGAGTGGAACTTTCTGTTTTCAAGTGCTAACGTGAATCCGCAAAGGAGCCGGTGGCCAGGCACGCTTCCTCTTGCAGCCTGCGCGATGGCGCACGGCAGCTCGGTGCTCTGCCTTCATTCTTACGCTCTTCGTACCGTGTCGCGCTTTCATTCTGCCGGAGTCGAGCCGTCGTCTACTTCTCGCACAGGGAGCCGCGGTGCCGGCAGAGAAACCCTCCGTGCTGCTGCTTCTGCTGAAACACGCCTGGGCTATGCCCTTTCCCTCGCAGCGCTAGGTAGCACCACATTCTGTTTGCGCGGTAGCCTGAATCTCAACGGAAAGATTCTCGGCTACGTCTGGCACAGAGAACAGCTTTAGGTCAACAAGCTCACCCAGAGCTTACCCTCGACGCGTGCAAACCTGTACTTGCACCACATTCCAGTGGCAGCGCTCTTTCCTTTCCAGCCTGCACGGCGCCGTCAGATCGCGGTGCTCTCTGCACCTGCCCTCTCGCTTCCGAGTGCCGGCGCGCACACTACAGCCTTGCAGGGAGCGAAGAGGCGGAGAGGCGTCTCGCACAGAAGGACGGGCCAGGACGCAAAGATGGTCTTCCTTTCTCCTCCTCCTTGCCCGAATGGTGGTGCTGTGTTGAAAGTCTTGGCCAGCGAAAGGCTCATCCAGCAAGTGTTTCTCTCCTGACGCATTTCGCTGAGCGAGAGCTACACGGACACTTTCGACGCTGGGAAACAGCAAGAGAATGACGGTACGTCGAGCTGAGGAAAAGCCGTGCACAGCAGCCTGTGGCTGCGTGCAGTGTTCGCGCTGAAGAGCGGCAAAGCTCCAAGCCATCGCTGCGCTTCAGTTCTGTCCAGAGCCCAGAAGGCGAAGGACGAAGCAGCTGGGCACCGGCTTCATGCACTTCAGTGCAGCGACTCGCAAATGTCCAGCCTGTGGCTGCGTGCAGTGTTCACGCTGAAGAGCGGCAAAGCTCCAAGCCATCGCTGCGCTTCAGTTCTGTCCAGAGCCCAGAAAGCGAAGGACGAAGCAGCTGGGCACCGGCTTCATGCACTTCAGTGCAGCGACTCGCAAATGTCCAGCCGAGAGCTGCTTCACAAGCAGGTTCCGCTGAGAATGCTCTGGGCTGCTTCAGAAAGGAAGGCGCAGCCCTTGCACTCCAGCACACAAGCTGGCCAGAAACAGGTTCTTACACCTCCAGTGCTGCCGAGTCCATGCAGCTTGAGCACACCCAGAAGGACGCGCCCAGAAAGAAGGCGTTCTTCAAGTACCCCCCACTCCTCCAAGTAGCCTTGAAACCGGGCGCAACGCGCTGCGGCTCGAAAGCTCCTCTCTCAGAGAGATGTGCCGTCACATGATGCACTCTCGCAGCTCCGTTGCCCACTTGCAGCAGCTGCTGCTACCAAAGCAAAAGGCTCCAGAAGTAAAAGCCACTGCTGCGCTGCACTTTCCCCTTGCCTCCCGTAAAGCACCAGAAACCGCCCGCTGCACGCTGTATTTCCATTCTCTGCCGCATCTGCCACTGTTACCTCGGCGCGTTGAAGCCTAAACCTGGGCACAGTTCTTTCCAGGGAAAGCTGGAAGAGAAAGAGGTAGCAGCACCAGTAGCTGCGAGTGGAACTTTCTGTTTTCAAGTGCTAACGTGAATCCGCAAAGGAGCCGGTGGCCAGGCACGCTTCCTCTTGCAGCCTGCGCGATGGCGCACGGCAGCTCGGTGCTCTGCCTTCATTCTTACGCTCTTCGTACCGTGTCGCGCTTTCATTCTGCCGGAGTCGAGCCGTCGTCTACTTCTCGCACAGGGAGCCGCGGTGCCGGCAGAGAAACCCTCCGTGCTGCTGCTTCTGCCGAAACACGCCTGGGCTATGCCCTTTCCCTCGCAGCGCTAGGTAGCACCACATTCTGTTTGCGCGGTAGCCTGAATCTCAACGGAAAGATTCTCGGCTACGTCTGGCACAGAGAACAGCTTTAGGTCAACAAGCTCACCCAGAGCTTACCCTCGACGCGTGCAAACCTGTACTTGCACCACATTCCAGTGGCAGCCCTCTTTCCTTTCCAGCCTGCACGGCGCCGTCAGATCGCGGTGCTCTCTGCACCTGCCCTCTCGCTTCCGCGTGCCGGCGCGCACACTACAGCCTTGCAGGGAGCGAAGAGGCGGAGAGGCGTCTCGCACAGAAGGACGGGCCAGGACGCAAAGGTGGTCTTCCTTTCTCCTCCTCCTTGCCCGAATGGTGGTGCTGTGTTGAAAGTCTTGGCCAGCGAAAGGCTCATCCAGCAAGTGTTTCTCTCCTGACGCATTTCGCTGAGCGAGAGCTACACGGACACTTTCGACGCTGGGAAACAGCAAGACAATGACTGTACGTCGAGCTGAGGAAAAGCCGTGCACAGCAGCCTGTGGCTGCGTGCAGTGTTCGCGCTGAAGAGCGGCAAAGCTCCAAGCCATCGCTGCGCTTCAGTTCTGTCCAGAGCCCAGAAGGCGAAGGACGAAGCAGCTGGGCACCGGCTTCATGCACTTCAGTGCAGCGACTCGCAAATGTCCAGCCTGTGGCTGCGTGCAGTGTTCACGCTGAAGAGCGGCAAAGCTCCAAGCCATCGCTGCGCTTCAGTTCTGTCCAGAGCCCAGAAAGCGAAGGACGAAGCAGCTGGGCACCGGCTTCATGCACTTCAGTGCAGCGACTCGCAAATGTCCAGCCGAGAGCTGCTTCACAAGCAGGTTCCGCTGAGAATGCTCTGGGCTGCTTCAGAAAGGAAGGCGCAGCCCTTGCACTCCAGCACACAAGCTGGCCAGAAACAGGTTCTTACACCTCCAGTGCTGCCGAGTCCATGCAGCTTGAGCACACCCAGAAGGACGCGCCCAGAAAGAAGGCGTTCTTCAAGTACCCCCCACTCCTCCAAGTAGCCTTGAAACCGGGCGCAACGCGCTGCGGCTCGAAAGCTCCTCTCTCAGAGAGATGTGCCGTCACATGATGCACTCTCGCAGCTCCGTTGCCCACTTGCAGCAGCTGCTGCTACCAAAGCAAAAGGCTCCAGAAGTAAAAGCCACTGCTGCGCTGCACTTTCCCCTTGCCTCCCGTAAAGCACCAGAAACCGCCCGCTGCACGCTGTATTTCCATTCTCTGCCGCATCTGCCACTGTTACCTCGGCGCGTTGAAGCCTAAACCTGGGCACAGTTCTTTCCAGGGAAAGCTGGAAGAGAAAGAGGTAGCAGCACCAGTAGCTGCGAGTGGAACTTTCTGTTTTCAAGTGCTAACGTGAATCCGCAAAGGAGCCGGTGGCCAGGCACGCTTCCTCTTGCAGCCTGCGCGATGGCGCACGGCAGCTCGGTGCTCTGCCTTCATTCTTACGCTCTTCGTACCGTGTCGCGCTTTCATTCTGCCGGAGTCGAGCCGTCGTCTACTTCTCGCACAGGGAGCCGCGGTGCCGGCAGAGAAACCCTCCGTGCTGCTGCTTCTGCCGAAACACGCCTGGGCTATGCCCTTTCCCTCGCAGCGCTAGGTAGCACCACATTCTGTTTGCGCGGTAGCCTGAATCTCAACGGAAAGATTCTCGGCTACGTCTGGCACAGAGAACAGCTTTAGGTCAACAAGCTCACCCAGAGCTTACCCTCGACGCGTGCAAACCTGTACTTGCACCACATTCCAGTGGCAGCCCTCTTTCCTTTCCAGCCTGCACGGCGCCGTCAGATCGCGGTGCTCTCTGCACCTGCCCTCTCGCTTCCGCGTGCCGGCGCGCACACTACAGCCTTGCAGGGAGCGAAGAGGCGGAGAGGCGTCTCGCACAGAAGGACGGGCCAGGACGCAAAGGTGGTCTTCCTTTCTCCTCCTCCTTGCCCGAATGGTGGTGCTGTGTTGAAAGTCTTGGCCAGCGAAAGGCTCATCCAGCAAGTGTTTCTCTCCTGACGCATTTCGCTGAGCGAGAGCTACACGGACACTTTCGACGCTGGGAAACAGCAAGACAATGACTGTACGTCGAGCTGAGGAAAAGCCGTGCACAGCAGCCTGTGGCTGCGTGCAGTGTTCGCGCTGAAGAGCGGCAAAGCTCCAAGCCATCGCTGCGCTTCAGTTCTGTCCAGAGCCCAGAAGGCGAAGGACGAAGCAGCTGGGCACCGGCTTCATGCACTTCAGTGCAGCGACTCGCAAATGTCCAGCCGAGAGCTGCTTCACAAGCAGGTTCCGCTGAGAATGCTCTGGGCTGCTTCAGAAAGGAAGGCGCAGCCCTTGCACTCCAGCACACAAGCTGGCCAGATACAGGTTCTTACACCTCCAGTGCTGCCTAGTCCATGCAGCTTGAGCACACCCAGAAGGACGCGCCCAGAAAGAAGGCGTTCTTCAAGTACCCCCCACTCCTCCAAGTAGCCTTGAAACCGGGCGCAACGCGCTGCGGCTCGAAAGCTCCTCTCTCAGAGAGATGTGCCGTCACATGATGCACTCTCGCAGCTCCGTTGCCCACTTGCAGCAGCTGCTGCTACCAAAGCAAAAGGCTCCAGAAGTAAAAGCCACTGCTGCGCTGCACTTTCCCCTTGCCTCCCGTAAAGCACCAGAAACCGCCCGCTGCACGCTGTATTTCCATTCTCTGCCGCATCTGCCACTGTTACCTCGGCGCGTTGAAGCCTAAACCTGGGCACAGTTCTTTCCAGGGAAAGCTGGAAGAGAAAGAGGTAGCAGCACCAGTAGCTGCGAGTGGAACTTTCTGTTTTCAAGTGCTAACGTGAATCCTCAAAGGAGCCGGTGGCCAGGCACGCTTCCTCTTGCAGCCTGCGCGATGGCGCACGGCAGCTCGGTGCTCTGCCTTCATTCTTACGCTCTTCGTACCGTGTCGCGCTTTCATTCTGCCGGAGTCGAGCCGTCGTCTACTTCTCGCACAGGGAGCCGCGGTGCCGGCAGAGAAACCCTCCGTGCTGCTGCTTCTGCCGAAACACGCCTGGGCTATGCCCTTTCCCTCGCAGCGCTAGGTAGCACCACATTCTGTTTGCGCGGTAGCCTGAATCTCAACGGAAAGATTCTCGGCTACGTCTGGCACAGAGAACAGCTTTAGGTCAACAAGCTCACCCAGAGCTTACCCTCGACGCGTGCAAACCTGTACTTGCACCACATTCCAGTGGCAGCCCTCTTTCCTTTCCAGCCTGCACGGCGCCGTCAGATCGCGGTGCTCTCTGCACCTGCCCTCTCGCTTCCGAGTGCCGGCGCGCACACTACAGCCTTGCAGGGAGCGAAGAGGCGGAGAGGCGTCTCGCACAGAAGGACGGGCCAGGACGCAAAGATGGTCTTCCTTTCTCCTCCTCCTTGCCCGAATGGTGGTGCTGTGTTGAAAGTCTTGGCCAGCGAAAGGCTCATCCAGCAAGCGTTTCTCTCCTGACGCATTTCGCTGAGCGAGAGCTACACGGACACTTTCGACGCTGGGAAACAGCAAGAGAATGACGGTACGTCGAGCTGAGGAAAAGCCGTGCACAGCAGCCTGTGGCTGCGTGCAGTGTTCGCGCTGAAGAGCGGCAAAGCTCCAAGCCATCGCTGCGCTTCAGTTCTGTCCAGAGCCCAGAAGGCGAAGGACGAAGCAGCTGGGCACCGGCTTCATGCACTTCAGTGCAGCGACTCGCAAATGTCCAGCCTGTGGCTGCGTGCAGTGTTCACGCTGAAGAGCGGCAAAGCTCCAAGCCATCGCTGCGCTTCAGTTCTGTCCAGAGCCCAGAAGGCGAAGGACGAAGCAGCTGGGCACCGGCTTCATGCACTTCAGTGGAGAGACTCGCAAATGTCCAGCCGAGAGCTGCTTCACAAGCAGGTTCCGCTGAGAATGCTCTGGGCTGCTTCAGAAAGGAAGGCGCAGCCCTTGCACTCCAGCACACAAGCTGGCCAGAAACAGGTTCTTACACCTCCAGTGCTGCCGAGTCCATGCAGCTTGAGCACACCCAGAAGGACGCGCCCAGAAAGAAGGCGTTCTTCAAGTACCCCCCACTCCTCCAAGTAGCCTTGAAACCGGGCGCAACGCGCTGCGGCTCGAAAGCTCCTCTCTCAGAGAGATGTGCCGTCACATGATGCACTCTCGCAGCTCCGTTGCCCACTTGCAGCAGCTGCTGCTACCAAAGCAAAAGGCTCCAGAAGTAAAAGCCACTGCTGCGCTGCACTTTCCCCTTGCCTCCCGTAAAGCACCAGAAACCGCCCGCTGCACGCTGTATTTCCATTCTCTGCCGCATCTGCCACTGTTACCTCGGCGCGTTGAAGCCTAAACCTGGGCACAGTTCTTTCCAGGGAAAGCTGGAAGAGAAAGAGGTAGCAGCACCAGTAGCTGCGAGTGGAACTTTCTGTTTTCAAGTGCTAACGTGAATCCGCAAAGGAGCCGGTGGCCAGGCACGCTTCCTCTTGCAGCCTGCGCGATGGCGCACGGCAGCTCGGTGCTCTGCCTTCATTCTTACGCTCTTCGTACCGTGTCGCGCTTTCATTCTGCCGGAGTCGAGCCGTCGTCTACTTCTCGCACAGGGAGCCGCGGTGCCGGCAGAGAAACCCTCCGTGCTGCTGCTTCTGCCGAAACACGCCTGGGCTATGCCCTTTCCCTCGCAGCGCTAGGTAGCACCACATTCTGTTTGCGCGGTAGCCTGAATCTCAGCGGAAAGATTCTCGGCTACGTCTGGCACAGAGAACAGCTTTAGGTCAACAAGCTCACCCAGAGCTTACCCTCGACGCGTGCAAACCTGTACTTGCACCACATTCCAGTGGCAGCGCTCTTTCCTTTCCAGCCTGCACGGCGCCGTCAGATCGCGGTGCTCTCTGCACCTGCCCTCTCGCTTCCGAGTGCCGGCGCGCACACTACAGCCTTGCAGGGAGCGAAGAGGCGGAGAGGCGTCTCGCACAGAAGGACGGGCCAGGACGCAAAGATGGTCTTCCTTTCTCCTCCTCCTTGCCCGAATGGTGGTGCTGTGTTGAAAGTCTTGGCCAGCGAAAGGCTCATCCAGCAAGTGTTTCTCTCCTGACGCATTTCGCTGAGCGAGAGCTACACGGACACTTTCGACGCTGGGAAACAGCAAGACAATGACGGTACGTCGAGCTGAGGAAAAGCCGTGCACAGCAGCCTGTGGCTGCGTGCAGTGTTCGCGCTGAAGAGCGGCAAAGCTCCAAGCCATCGCTGCGCTTCAGTTCTGTCCAGAGCCCAGAAGGCGAAGGACGAAGCAGCTGGGCACCGGCTTCATGCACTTCAGTGCAGCGACTCGCAAATGTCCAGCCTGTGGCTGCGTGCAGTGTTCACGCTGAAGAGCGGCAAAGCTCCAAGCCATCGCTGCGCTTCAGTTCTGTCCAGAGCCCAGAAAGCGAAGGACGAAGCAGCTGGGCACCGGCTTCATGCACTTCAGTGCAGCGACTCGCAAATGTCCAGCCGAGAGCTGCTTCACAAGCAGGTTCCGCTGAGAATGCTCTGGGCTGCTTCAGAAAGGAAGGCGCAGCCCTTGCACTCCAGCACACAAGCTGGCCAGAAACAGGTTCTTACACCTCCAGTGCTGCCGAGTCCATGCAGCTTGAGCACACCCAGAAGGACGCGCCCAGAAAGAAGGCGTTCTTCAAGTACCCCCCACTCCTCCAAGTAGCCTTGAAACCGGGCGCAACGCGCTGCGGCTCGAAAGCTCCTCTCTCAGAGAGATGTGCCGTCACATGATGCACTCTCGCAGCTCCGTTGCCCACTTGCAGCAGCTGCTGCTACCAAAGCAAAAGGCTCCAGAAGTAAAAGCCACTGCTGCGCTGCACTTTCCCCTTGCCTCCCGTAAAGCACCAGAAACCGCCCGCTGCACGCTGTATTTCCATTCTCTGCCGCATCTGCCACTGTTACCTCGGCGCGTTGAAGCCTAAACCTGGGCACAGTTCTTTCCAGGGAAAGCTGGAAGAGAAAGAGGTAGCAGCACCAGTAGCTGCGAGTGGAACTTTCTGTTTTCAAGTGCTAACGTGAATCCGCAAAGGAGCCGGTGGCCAGGCACGCTTCCTCTTGCAGCCTGCGCGATGGCGCACGGCAGCTCGGTGCTCTGCCTTCATTCTTACGCTCTTCGTACCGTGTCGCGCTTTCATTCTGCCGGAGTCGAGCCGTCGTCTACTTCTCGCACAGGGAGCCGCGGTGCCGGCAGAGAAACCCTCCGTGCTGCTGCTTCTGCCGAAACACGCCTGGGCTATGCCCTTTCCCTCGCAGCGCTAGGTAGCACCACATTCTGTTTGCGCGGTAGCCTGAATCTCAACGGAAAGATTCTCGGCTACGTCTGGCACAGAGAACAGCTTTAGGTCAACAAGCTCACCCAGAGCTTACCCTCGACGCGTGCAAACCTGTACTTGCACCACATTCCAGTGGCAGCCCTCTTTCCTTTCCAGCCTGCACGGCGCCGTCAGATCGCGGTGCTCTCTGCACCTGCCCTCTCGCTTCCGCGTGCCGGCGCGCACACTACAGCCTTGCAGGGAGCGAAGAGGCGGAGAGGCGTCTCGCACAGAAGGACGGGCCAGGACGCAAAGGTGGTCTTCCTTTCTCCTCCTCCTTGCCCGAATGGTGGTGCTGTGTTGAAAGTCTTGGCCAGCGAAAGGCTCATCCAGCAAGTGTTTCTCTCCTGACGCATTTCGCTGAGCGAGAGCTACACGGACACTTTCGACGCTGGGAAACAGCAAGACAATGACTGTACGTCGAGCTGAGGAAAAGCCGTGCACAGCAGCCTGTGGCTGCGTGCAGTGTTCGCGCTGAAGAGCGGCAAAGCTCCAAGCCATCGCTGCGCTTCAGTTCTGTCCAGAGCCCAGAAGGCGAAGGACGAAGCAGCTGGGCACCGGCTTCATGCACTTCAGTGCAGCGACTCGCAAATGTCCAGCCTGTGGCTGCGTGCAGTGTTCACGCTGAAGAGCGGCAAAGCTCCAAGCCATCGCTGCGCTTCAGTTCTGTCCAGAGCCCAGAAAGCGAAGGACGAAGCAGCTGGGCACCGGCTTCATGCACTTCAGTGCAGCGACTCGCAAATGTCCAGCCGAGAGCTGCTTCACAAGCAGGTTCCGCTGAGAATGCTCTGGGCTGCTTCAGAAAGGAAGGCGCAGCCCTTGCACTCCAGCACACAAGCTGGCCAGAAACAGGTTCTTACACCTCCAGTGCTGCCGAGTCCATGCAGCTTGAGCACACCCAGAAGGACGCGCCCAGAAAGAAGGCGTTCTTCAAGTACCCCCCACTCCTCCAAGTAGCCTTGAAACCGGGCGCAACGCGCTGCGGCTCGAAAGCTCCTCTCTCAGAGAGATGTGCCGTCACATGATGCACTCTCGCAGCTCCGTTGCCCACTTGCAGCAGCTGCTGCTACCAAAGCAAAAGGCTCCAGAAGTAAAAGCCACTGCTGCGCTGCACTTTCCCCTTGCCTCCCGTAAAGCACCAGAAACCGCCCGCTGCACGCTGTATTTCCATTCTCTGCCGCATCTGCCACTGTTACCTCGGCGCGTTGAAGCCTAAACCTGGGCACAGTTCTTTCCAGGGAAAGCTGGAAGAGAAAGAGGTAGCAGCACCAGTAGCTGCGAGTGGAACTTTCTGTTTTCAAGTGCTAACGTGAATCCGCAAAGGAGCCGGTGGCCAGGCACGCTTCCTCTTGCAGCCTGCGCGATGGCGCACGGCAGCTCGGTGCTCTGCCTTCATTCTTACGCTCTTCGTACCGTGTCGCGCTTTCATTCTGCCGGAGTCGAGCCGTCGTCTACTTCTCGCACAGGGAGCCGCGGTGCCGGCAGAGAAACCCTCCGTGCTGCTGCTTCTGCCGAAACACGCCTGGGCTATGCCCTTTCCCTCGCAGCGCTAGGTAGCACCACATTCTGTTTGCGCGGTAGCCTGAATCTCAACGGAAAGATTCTCGGCTACGTCTGGCACAGAGAACAGCTTTAGGTCAACAAGCTCACCCAGAGCTTACCCTCGACGCGTGCAAACCTGTACTTGCACCACATTCCAGTGGCAGCCCTCTTTCCTTTCCAGCCTGCACGGCGCCGTCAGATCGCGGTGCTCTCTGCACCTGCCCTCTCGCTTCCGCGTGCCGGCGCGCACACTACAGCCTTGCAGGAGCGAAGAGGCGGAGAGGCGTCTCGCACAGAAGGACGGGCCAGGACGCAAAGGTGGTCTTCCTTTCTCCTCCTCCTTGCCCGAATGGTGGTGCTGTGTTGAAAGTCTTGGCCAGCGAAAGGCTCATCCAGCAAGTGTTTCTCTCCTGACGCATTTCGCTGAGCGAGAGCTACACGGACACTTTCGACGCTGGGAAACAGCAAGACAATGACTGTACGTCGAGCTGAGGAAAAGCCGTGCACAGCAGCCTGTGGCTGCGTGCAGTGTTCGCGCTGAAGAGCGGCAAAGCTCCAAGCCATCGCTGCGCTTCAGTTCTGTCCAGAGCCCAGAAGGCGAAGGACGAAGCAGCTGGGCACCGGCTTCATGCACTTCAGTGCAGCGACTCGCAAATGTCCAGCCGAGAGCTGCTTCACAAGCAGGTTCCGCTGAGAATGCTCTGGGCTGCTTCAGAAAGGAAGGCGCAGCCCTTGCACTCCAGCACACAAGCTGGCCAGAAACAGGTTCTTACACCTCCAGTGCTGCCGAGTCCATGCAGCTTGAGCACACCCAGTAGGGCGCGCCCAGAAAGAAGGCGTTCTTCAAGTACCCCCCACTCCTCCAAGTAGCCTTGAAACCGGGCGCAACGCGCTGCGGCTCGAAAGCTCCTCTCTCAGAGAGATGTGCCGTCACATGATGCACTCTCGCAGCTCCGTTGCCCACTTGCAGCAGCTGCTGCTACCAAAGCAAAAGGCTCCAGAAGTAAAAGCCACTGCTGCGCTGCACTTTCCCCTTGCCTCCCGTAAAGCACCAGAAACCGCCCGCTGCACGCTGTATTTCCATTCTCTGCCGCATCTGCCACTGTTACCTCGGCGCGTTGAAGCCTAAACCTGGGCACAGTTCTTTCCAGGGAAAGCTGGAAGAGAAAGAGGTAGCAGCACCAGTAGCTGCGAGTGGAACTTTCTGTTTTCAAGTGCTAACGTGAATCCGCAAAGGAGCCGGTGGCCAGGCACGCTTCCTCTTGCAGCCTGCGCGATGGCGCACGGCAGCTCGGTGCTCTGCCTTCATTCTTACGCTCTTCGTACCGTGTCGCGCTTTCATTCTGCCGGAGTCGAGCCGTCGTCTACTTCTCGCACAGGGAGCCGCGGTGCCGGCAGAGAAACCCTCCGTGCTGCTGCTTCTGCCGAAACACGCCTGGGCTATGCCCTTTCCCTCGCAGCGCTAGGTAGCACCACATTCTGTTTGCGCGGTAGCCTGAATCTCAACGGAAAGATTCTCGGCTACGTCTGGCACAGAGAACAGCTTTAGGTCAACAAGCTCACCCAGAGCTTACCCTCGACGCGTGCAAACCTGTACTTGCACCACATTCCAGTGGCAGCCCTCTTTCCTTTCCAGCCTGCACGGCGCCGTCAGATCGCGGTGCTCTCTGCACCTGCCCTCTCGCTTCCGAGTGCCGGCGCGCACACTACAGCCTTGCAGGGAGCGAAGAGGCGGAGAGGCGTCTCGCACAGAAGGACGGGCCAGGACGCAAAGATGGTCTTCCTTTCTCCTCCTCCTTGCCCGAATGGTGGTGCTGTGTTGAAAGTCTTGGCCAGCGAAAGGCTCATCCAGTAAGTGTTTCTCTCCTGACGCATTTCGCTGAGCGAGAGCTACACGGACACTTTCGACGCTGGGAAACAGCAAGAGAATGACGGTACGTCGAGCTGAGGAAAAGCCGTGCACAGCAGCCTGTGGCTGCGTGCAGTGTTCGCGCTGAAGAGCGGCAAAGCTCCAAGCCATCGCTGCGCTTCAGTTCTGTCCAGAGCCCAGAAGGCGAAGGACGAAGCAGCTGGGCACCGGCTTCATGCACTTCAGTGCAGCGACTCGCAAATGTCCAGCCTGTGGCTGCGTGCAGTGTTCACGCTGAAGAGCGGCAAAGCTCCAAGCCATCGCTGCGCTTCAGTTCTGTCCAGAGCCCAGAAGGCGAAGGACGAAGCAGCTGGGCACCGGCTTCATGCACTTCAGTGGAGAGACTCGCAAATGTCCAGCCGAGAGCTGCTTCACAAGCAGGTTCCGCTGAGAATGCTCTGGGCTGCTTCAGAAAGGAAGGCGCAGCCCTTGCACTCCAGCACACAAGCTGGCCAGAAACAGGTTCTTACACCTCCAGTGCTGCCGAGTCCATGCAGCTTGAGCACACCCAGAAGGACGCGCCCAGAAAGAAGGCGTTCTTCAAGTACCCCCCACTCCTCCAAGTAGCCTTGAAACCGGGCGCAACGCGCTGCGGCTCGAAAGCTCCTCTCTCAGAGAGATGTGCCGTCACATGATGCACTCTCGCAGCTCCGTTGCCCACTTGCAGCAGCTGCTGCTACCAAAGCAAAAGGCTCCAGAAGTAAAAGCCACTGCTGCGCTGCACTTTCCCCTTGCCTCCCGTAAAGCACCAGAAACCGCCCGCTGCACGCTGTATTACCATTCTCTGCCGCATCTGCCACTGTTACCTCGGCGCGTTGAAGCCTAAACCTGGGCACAGTTCTTTCCAGGGAAAGCTGGAAGAGAAAGAGGTAGCAGCACCAGTAGCTGCGAGTGGAACTTTCTGTTTTCAAGTGCTAACGTGAATCCGCAAAGGAGCCGGTGGCCAGGCACGCTTCCTCTTGCAGCCTGCGCGATGGCGCACGGCAGCTCGGTGCTCTGCCTTCATTCTTACGCTCTTCGTACCGTGTCGCGCTTTCATTCTGCCGGAGTCGAGCCGTCGTCTACTTCTCGCACAGGGAGCCGCGGTGCCGGCAGAGAAACCCTCCGTGCTGCTGCTTCTGCCGAAACACGCCTGGGCTATGCCCTTTCCCTCGCAGCGCTAGGTAGCACCACATTCTGTTTGCGCGGTAGCCTGAATCTCAACGGAAAGATTCTCGGCTACGTCTGGCACAGAGAACAGCTTTAGGTCAACAAGCTCACCCAGAGCTTACCCTCGACGCGTGCAAACCTGTACTTGCACCACATTCCAGTGGCAGCCCTCTTTCCTTTCCAGCCTGCACGGCGCCGTCAGATCGCGGTGCTCTCTGCACCTGCCCTCTCGCTTCCGCGTGCCGGCGCGCACACTACAGCCTTGCAGGGAGCGAAGAGGCGGAGAGGCGTCTCGCACAGAAGGACGGGCCAGGACGCAAAGGTGGTCTTCCTTTCTCCTCCTCCTTGCCCGAATGGTGGTGCTGTGTTGAAAGTCTTGGCCAGCGAAAGGCTCATCCAGCAAGTGTTTCTCTCCTGACGCATTTCGCTGAGCGAGAGCTACACGGACACTTTCGACGCTGGGAAACAGCAAGAGAATGACGGTACGTCGAGCTGAGGAAAAGCCGTGCACAGCAGCCTGTGGCTGCGTGCAGTGTTCGCGCTGAAGAGCGGCAAAGCTCCAAGCCATCGCTGCGCTTCAGTTCTGTCCAGAGCCCAGAAGGCGAAGGACGAAGCAGCTGGGCACCGGCTTCATGCACTTCAGTGCAGCGACTCGCAAATGTCCAGCCTGTGGCTGCGTGCAGTGTTCACGCTGAAGAGCGGCAAAGCTCCAAGCCATCGCTGCGCTTCAGTTCTGTCCAGAGCCCAGAAAGCGAAGGACGAAGCAGCTGGGCACCGGCTTCATGCACTTCAGTGCAGCGACTCGCAAATGTCCAGCCGAGAGCTGCTTCACAAGCAGGTTCCGCTGAGAATGCTCTGGGCTGCTTCAGAAAGGAAGGCGCAGCCCTTGCACTCCAGCACACAAGCTGGCCAGAAACAGGTTCTTACACCTCCAGTGCTGCCGAGTCCATGCAGCTTGAGCACACCCAGAAGGACGCGCCCAGAAAGAAGGCGTTCTTCAAGTACCCCCCACTCCTCCAAGTAGCCTTGAAACCGGGCGCAACGCGCTGCGGCTCGAAAGCTCCTCTCTCAGAGAGATGTGCCGTCACATGATGCACTCTCGCAGCTCCGTTGCCCACTTGCAGCAGCTGCTGCTACCAAAGCAAAAGGCTCCAGAAGTAAAAGCCACTGCTGCGCTGCACTTTCCCCTTGCCTCCCGTAAAGCACCAGAAACCGCCCGCTGCACGCTGTATTTCCATTCTCTGCCGCATCTGCCACTGTTACCTCGGCGCGTTGAAGCCTAAACCTGGGCACAGTTCTTTCCAGGGAAAGCTGGAAGAGAAAGAGGTAGCAGCACCAGTAGCTGCGAGTGGAACTTTCTGTTTTCAAGTGCTAACGTGAATCCGCAAAGGAGCCGGTGGCCAGGCACGCTTCCTCTTGCAGCCTGCGCGATGGCGCACGGCAGCTCGGTGCTCTGCCTTCATTCTTACGCTCTTCGTACCGTGTCGCGCTTTCATTCTGCCGGAGTCGAGCCGTCGTCTACTTCTCGCACAGGGAGCCGCGGTGCCGGCAGAGAAACCCTCCGTGCTGCTGCTTCTGCCGAAACACGCCTGGGCTATGCCCTTTCCCTCGCAGCGCTAGGTAGCACCACATTCTGTTTGCGCGGTAGCCTGAATCTCAACGGAAAGATTCTCGGCTACGTCTGGCACAGAGAACAGCTTTAGGTCAACAAGCTCACCCAGAGCTTACCCTCGACGCGTGCAAACCTGTACTTGCACCACATTCCAGTGGCAGCCCTCTTTCCTTTCCAGCCTGCACGGCGCCGTCAGATCGCGGTGCTCTCTGCACCTGCCCTCTCGCTTCCGCGTGCCGGCGCGCACACTACAGCCTTGCAGGGAGCGAAGAGGCGGAGAGGCGTCTCGCACAGAAGGACGGGCCAGGACGCAAAGGTGGTCTTCCTTTCTCCTCCTCCTTGCCCGAATGGTGGTGCTGTGTTGAAAGTCTTGGCCAGCGAAAGGCTCATCCAGCAAGTGTTTCTCTCCTGACGCATTTCGCTGAGCGAGAGCTACACGGACACTTTCGACGCTGGGAAACAGCAAGACAATGACTGTACGTCGAGCTGAGGAAAAGCCGTGCACAGCAGCCTGTGGCTGCGTGCAGTGTTCGCGCTGAAGAGCGGCAAAGCTCCAAGCCATCGCTGCGCTTCAGTTCTGTCCAGAGCCCAGAAGGCGAAGGACGAAGCAGCTGGGCACCGGCTTCATGCACTTCAGTGCAGCGACTCGCAAATGTCCAGCCGAGAGCTGCTTCACAAGCAGGTTCCGCTGAGAATGCTCTGGGCTGCTTCAGAAAGGAAGGCGCAGCCCTTGCACTCCAGCACACAAGCTGGCCAGAAACAGGTTCTTACACCTCCAGTGCTGCCGAGTCCATGCAGCTTGAGCACACCCAGTAGGGCGCGCCCAGAAAGAAGGCGTTCTTCAAGTACCCCCCACTCCTCCAAGTAGCCTTGAAACCGGGCGCAACGCGCTGCGGCTCGAAAGCTCCTCTCTCAGAGAGATGTGCCGTCACATGATGCACTCTCGCAGCTCCGTTGCCCACTTGCAGCAGCTGCTGCTACCAAAGCAAAAGGCTCCAGAAGTAAAAGCCACTGCTGCGCTGCACTTTCCCCTTGCCTCCCGTAAAGCACCAGAAACCGCCCGCTGCACGCTGTATTTCCATTCTCTGCCGCATCTGCCACTGTTACCTCGGCGCGTTGAAGCCTAAACCTGGGCACAGTTCTTTCCAGGGAAAGCTGGAAGAGAAAGAGGTAGCAGCACCAGTAGCTGCGAGTGGAACTTTCTGTTTTCAAGTGCTAACGTGAATCCGCAAAGGAGCCGGTGGCCAGGCACGCTTCCTCTTGCAGCCTGCGCGATGGCGCACGGCAGCTCGGTGCTCTGCCTTCATTCTTACGCTCTTCGTACCGTGTCGCGCTTTCATTCTGCCGGAGTCGAGCCGTCGTCTACTTCTCGCACAGGGAGCCGCGGTGCCGGCAGAGAAACCCTCCGTGCTGCTGCTTCTGCCGAAACACGCCTGGGCTATGCCCTTTCCCTCGCAGCGCTAGGTAGCACCACATTCTGTTTGCGCGGTAGCCTGAATCTCAACGGAAAGATTCTCGGCTACGTCTGGCACAGAGAACAGCTTTAGGTCAACAAGCTCACCCAGAGCTTACCCTCGACGCGTGCAAACCTGTACTTGCACCACATTCCAGTGGCAGCCCTCTTTCCTTTCCAGCCTGCACGGCGCCGTCAGATCGCGGTGCTCTCTGCACCTGCCCTCTCGCTTCCGAGTGCCGGCGCGCACACTACAGCCTTGCAGGGAGCGAAGAGGCGGAGAGGCGTCTCGCACAGAAGGACGGGCCAGGACGCAAAGATGGTCTTCCTTTCTCCTCCTCCTTGCCCGAATGGTGGTGCTGTGTTGAAAGTCTTGGCCAGCGAAAGGCTCATCCAGCAAGTGTTTCTCTCCTGACGCATTTCGCTGAGCGAGAGCTACACGGACACTTTCGACGCTGGGAAACAGCAAGAGAATGACGGTACGTCGAGCTGAGGAAAAGCCGTGCACAGCAGCCTGTGGCTGCGTGCAGTGTTCGCGCTGAAGAGCGGCAAAGCTCCAAGCCATCGCTGCGCTTCAGTTCTGTCCAGAGCCCAGAAGGCGAAGGACGAAGCAGCTGGGCACCGGCTTCATGCACTTCAGTGCAGCGACTCGCAAATGTCCAGCCTGTGGCTGCGTGCAGTGTTCACGCTGAAGAGCGGCAAAGCTCCAAGCCATCGCTGCGCTTCAGTTCTGTCCAGAGCCCAGAAGGCGAAGGACGAAGCAGCTGGGCACCGGCTTCATGCACTTCAGTGGAGAGACTCGCAAATGTCCAGCCGAGAGCTGCTTCACAAGCAGGTTCCGCTGAGAATGCTCTGGGCTGCTTCAGAAAGGAAGGCGCAGCCCTTGCACTCCAGCACACAAGCTGGCCAGAAACAGGTTCTTACACCTCCAGTGCTGCCGAGTCCATGCAGCTTGAGCACACCCAGAAGGACGCGCCCAGAAAGAAGGCGTTCTTCAAGTACCCCCCACTCCTCCAAGTAGCCTTGAAACCGGGCGCAACGCGCTGCGGCTCGAAAGCTCCTCTCTCAGAGAGATGTGCCGTCACATGATGCACTCTCGCAGCTCCGTTGCCCACTTGCAGCAGCTGCTGCTACCAAAGCAAAAGGCTCCAGAAGTAAAAGCCACTGCTGCGCTGCACTTTCCCCTTGCCTCCCGTAAAGCACCAGAAACCGCCCGCTGCACGCTGTATTTCCATTCTCTGCCGCATCTGCCACTGTTACCTCGGCGCGTTGAAGCCTAAACCTGGGCACAGTTCTTTCCAGGGAAAGCTGGAAGAGAAAGAGGTAGCAGCACCAGTAGCTGCGAGTGGAACTTTCTGTTTTCAAGTGCTAACGTGAATCCGCAAAGGAGCCGGTGGCCAGGCACGCTTCCTCTTGCAGCCTGCGCGATGGCGCACGGCAGCTCGGTGCTCTGCCTTCATTCTTACGCTCTTCGTACCGTGTCGCGCTTTCATTCTGCCGGAGTCGAGCCGTCGTCTACTTCTCGCACAGGGAGCCGCGGTGCCGGCAGAGAAACCCTCCGTGCTGCTGCTTCTGCCGAAACACGCCTGGGCTATGCCCTTTCCCTCGCAGCGCTAGGTAGCACCACATTCTGTTTGCGCGGTAGCCTGAATCTCAACGGAAAGATTCTCGGCTACGTCTGGCACAGAGAACAGCTTTAGGTCAACAAGCTCACCCAGAGCTTACCCTCGACGCGTGCAAACCTGTACTTGCACCACATTCCAGTGGCAGCCCTCTTTCCTTTCCAGCCTGCACGGCGCCGTCAGATCGCGGTGCTCTCTGCACCTGCCCTCTCGCTTCCGCGTGCCGGCGCGCACACTACAGCCTTGCAGGGAGCGAAGAGGCGGAGAGGCGTCTCGCACAGAAGGACGGGCCAGGACGCAAAGGTGGTCTTCCTTTCTCCTCCTCCTTGCCCGAATGGTGGTGCTGTGTTGAAAGTCTTGGCCAGCGAAAGGCTCATCCAGCAAGTGTTTCTCTCCTGACGCATTTCGCTGAGCGAGAGCTACACGGACACTTTCGACGCTGGGAAACAGCAAGACAATGACTGTACGTCGAGCTGAGGAAAAGCCGTGCACAGCAGCCTGTGGCTGCGTGCAGTGTTCGCGCTGAAGAGCGGCAAAGCTCCAAGCCATCGCTGCGCTTCAGTTCTGTCCAGAGCCCAGAAGGCGAAGGACGAAGCAGCTGGGCACCGGCTTCATGCACTTCAGTGCAGCGACTCGCAAATGTCCAGCCGAGAGCTGCTTCACAAGCAGGTTCCGCTGAGAATGCTCTGGGCTGCTTCAGAAAGGAAGGCGCAGCCCTTGCACTCCAGCACACAAGCTGGCCAGAAACAGGTTCTTACACCTCCAGTGCTGCCGAGTCCATGCAGCTTGAGCACACCCAGTAGGGCGCGCCCAGAAAGAAGGCGTTCTTCAAGTACCCCCCACTCCTCCAAGTAGCCTTGAAACCGGGCGCAACGCGCTGCGGCTCGAAAGCTCCTCTCTCAGAGAGATGTGCCGTCACATGATGCACTCTCGCAGCTCCGTTGCCCACTTGCAGCAGCTGCTGCTACCAAAGCAAAAGGCTCCAGAAGTAAAAGCCACTGCTGCGCTGCACTTTCCCCTTGCCTCCCGTAAAGCACCAGAAACCGCCCGCTGCACGCTGTATTTCCATTCTCTGCCGCATCTGCCACTGTTACCTCGGCGCGTTGAAGCCTAAACCTGGGCACAGTTCTTTCCAGGGAAAGCTGGAAGAGAAAGAGGTAGCAGCACCAGTAGCTGCGAGTGGAACTTTCTGTTTTCAAGTGCTAACGTGAATCCGCAAAGGAGCCGGTGGCCAGGCACGCTTCCTCTTGCAGCCTGCGCGATGGCGCACGGCAGCTCGGTGCTCTGCCTTCATTCTTACGCTCTTCGTACCGTGTCGCGCTTTCATTCTGCCGGAGTCGAGCCGTCGTCTACTTCTCGCACAGGGAGCCGCGGTGCCGGCAGAGAAACCCTCCGTGCTGCTGCTTCTGCCGAAACACGCCTGGGCTATGCCCTTTCCCTCGCAGCGCTAGGTAGCACCACATTCTGTTTGCGCGGTAGCCTGAATCTCAACGGAAAGATTCTCGGCTACGTCTGGCACAGAGAACAGCTTTAGGTCAACAAGCTCACCCAGAGCTTACCCTCGACGCGTGCAAACCTGTACTTGCACCACATTCCAGTGGCAGCGCTCTTTCCTTTCCAGCCTGCACGGCGCCGTCAGATCGCGGTGCTCTCTGCACCTGCCCTCTCGCTTCCGAGTGCCGGCGCGCACACTACAGCCTTGCAGGGAGCGAAGAGGCGGAGAGGCGTCTCGCACAGAAGGACGGGCCAGGACGCAAAGATGGTCTTCCTTTCTCCTCCTCCTTGCCCGAATGGTGGTGCTGTGTTGAAAGTCTTGGCCAGCGAAAGGCTCATCCAGTAAGTGTTTCTCTCCTGACGCATTTCGCTGAGCGAGAGCTACACGGACACTTTCGACGCTGGGAAACAGCAAGAGAATGACGGTACGTCGAGCTGAGGAAAAGCCGTGCACAGCAGCCTGTGGCTGCGTGCAGTGTTCGCGCTGAAGAGCGGCAAAGCTCCAAGCCATCGCTGCGCTTCAGTTCTGTCCAGAGCCCAGAAGGCGAAGGACGAAGCAGCTGGGCACCGGCTTCATGCACTTCAGTGCAGCGACTCGCAAATGTCCAGCCTGTGGCTGCGTGCAGTGTTCACGCTGAAGAGCGGCAAAGCTCCAAGCCATCGCTGCGCTTCAGTTCTGTCCAGAGCCCAGAAGGCGAAGGACGAAGCAGCTGGGCACCGGCTTCATGCACTTCAGTGGAGAGACTCGCAAATGTCCAGCCGAGAGCTGCTTCACAAGCAGGTTCCGCTGAGAATGCTCTGGGCTGCTTCAGAAAGGAAGGCGCAGCCCTTGCACTCCAGCACACAAGCTGGCCAGAAACAGGTTCTTACACCTCCAGTGCTGCCGAGTCCATGCAGCTTGAGCACACCCAGAAGGACGCGCCCAGAAAGAAGGCGTTCTTCAAGTACCCCCCACTCCTCCAAGTAGCCTTGAAACCGGGCGCAACGCGCTGCGGCTCGAAAGCTCCTCTCTCAGAGAGATGTGCCGTCACATGATGCACTCTCGCAGCTCCGTTGCCCACTTGCAGCAGCTGCTGCTACCAAAGCAAAAGGCTCCAGAAGTAAAAGCCACTGCTGCGCTGCACTTTCCCCTTGCCTCCCGTAAAGCACCAGAAACCGCCCGCTGCACGCTGTATTTCCATTCTCTGCCGCATCTGCCACTGTTACCTCGGCGCGTTGAAGCCTAAACCTGGGCACAGTTCTTTCCAGGGAAAGCTGGAAGAGAAAGAGGTAGCAGCACCAGTAGCTGCGAGTGGAACTTTCTGTTTTCAAGTGCTAACGTGAATCCGCAAAGGAGCCGGTGGCCAGGCACGCTTCCTCTTGCAGCCTGCGCGATGGCGCACGGCAGCTCGGTGCTCTGCCTTCATTCTTACGCTCTTCGTACCGTGTCGCGCTTTCATTCTGCCGGAGTCGAGCCGTCGTCTACTTCTCGCACAGGGAGCCGCGGTGCCGGCAGAGAAACCCTCCGTGCTGCTGCTTCTGCCGAAACACGCCTGGGCTATGCCCTTTCCCTCGCAGCGCTAGGTAGCACCACATTCTGTTTGCGCGGTAGCCTGAATCTCAACGGAAAGATTCTCGGCTACGTCTGGCACAGAGAACAGCTTTAGGTCAACAAGCTCACCCAGAGCTTACCCTCGACGCGTGCAAACCTGTACTTGCACCACATTCCAGTGGCAGCCCTCTTTCCTTTCCAGCCTGCACGGCGCCGTCAGATCGCGGTGCTCTCTGCACCTGCCCTCTCGCTTCCGCGTGCCGGCGCGCACACTACAGCCTTGCAGGGAGCGAAGAGGCGGAGAGGCGTCTCGCACAGAAGGACGGGCCAGGACGCAAAGGTGGTCTTCCTTTCTCCTCCTCCTTGCCCGAATGGTGGTGCTGTGTTGAAAGTCTTGGCCAGCGAAAGGCTCATCCAGCAAGTGTTTCTCTCCTGACGCATTTCGCTGAGCGAGAGCTACACGGACACTTTCGACGCTGGGAAACAGCAAGAGAATGACGGTACGTCGAGCTGAGGAAAAGCCGTGCACAGCAGCCTGTGGCTGCGTGCAGTGTTCGCGCTGAAGAGCGGCAAAGCTCCAAGCCATCGCTGCGCTTCAGTTCTGTCCAGAGCCCAGAAGGCGAAGGACGAAGCAGCTGGGCACCGGCTTCATGCACTTCAGTGCAGCGACTCGCAAATGTCCAGCCTGTGGCTGCGTGCAGTGTTCACGCTGAAGAGCGGCAAAGCTCCAAGCCATCGCTGCGCTTCAGTTCTGTCCAGAGCCCAGAAAGCGAAGGACGAAGCAGCTGGGCACCGGCTTCATGCACTTCAGTGCAGCGACTCGCAAATGTCCAGCCGAGAGCTGCTTCACAAGCAGGTTCCGCTGAGAATGCTCTGGGCTGCTTCAGAAAGGAAGGCGCAGCCCTTGCACTCCAGCACACAAGCTGGCCAGAAACAGGTTCTTACACCTCCAGTGCTGCCGAGTCCATGCAGCTTGAGCACACCCAGAAGGACGCGCCCAGAAAGAAGGCGTTCTTCAAGTACCCCCCACTCCTCCAAGTAGCCTTGAAACCGGGCGCAACGCGCTGCGGCTCGAAAGCTCCTCTCTCAGAGAGATGTGCCGTCACATGATGCACTCTCGCAGCTCCGTTGCCCACTTGCAGCAGCTGCTGCTACCAAAGCAAAAGGCTCCAGAAGTAAAAGCCACTGCTGCGCTGCACTTTCCCCTTGCCTCCCGTAAAGCACCAGAAACCGCCCGCTGCACGCTGTATTTCCATTCTCTGCCGCATCTGCCACTGTTACCTCGGCGCGTTGAAGCCTAAACCTGGGCACAGTTCTTTCCAGGGAAAGCTGGAAGAGAAAGAGGTAGCAGCACCAGTAGCTGCGAGTGGAACTTTCTGTTTTCAAGTGCTAACGTGAATCCGCAAAGGAGCCGGTGGCCAGGCACGCTTCCTCTTGCAGCCTGCGCGATGGCGCACGGCAGCTCGGTGCTCTGCCTTCATTCTTACGCTCTTCGTACCGTGTCGCGCTTTCATTCTGCCGGAGTCGAGCCGTCGTCTACTTCTCGCACAGGGAGCCGCGGTGCCGGCAGAGAAACCCTCCGTGCTGCTGCTTCTGCCGAAACACGCCTGGGCTATGCCCTTTCCCTCGCAGCGCTAGGTAGCACCACATTCTGTTTGCGCGGTAGCCTGAATCTCAACGGAAAGATTCTCGGCTACGTCTGGCACAGAGAACAGCTTTAGGTCAACAAGCTCACCCAGAGCTTACCCTCGACGCGTGCAAACCTGTACTTGCACCACATTCCAGTGGCAGCCCTCTTTCCTTTCCAGCCTGCACGGCGCCGTCAGATCGCGGTGCTCTCTGCACCTGCCCTCTCGCTTCCGCGTGCCGGCGCGCACACTACAGCCTTGCAGGGAGCGAAGAGGCGGAGAGGCGTCTCGCACAGAAGGACGGGCCAGGACGCAAAGGTGGTCTTCCTTTCTCCTCCTCCTTGCCCGAATGGTGGTGCTGTGTTGAAAGTCTTGGCCAGCGAAAGGCTCATCCAGCAAGTGTTTCTCTCCTGACGCATTTCGCTGAGCGAGAGCTACACGGACACTTTCGACGCTGGGAAACAGCAAGACAATGACTGTACGTCGAGCTGAGGAAAAGCCGTGCACAGCAGCCTGTGGCTGCGTGCAGTGTTCGCGCTGAAGAGCGGCAAAGCTCCAAGCCATCGCTGCGCTTCAGTTCTGTCCAGAGCCCAGAAGGCGAAGGACGAAGCAGCTGGGCACCGGCTTCATGCACTTCAGTGCAGCGACTCGCAAATGTCCAGCCTGTGGCTGCGTGCAGTGTTCACGCTGAAGAGCGGCAAAGCTCCAAGCCATCGCTGCGCTTCAGTTCTGTCCAGAGCCCAGAAAGCGAAGGACGAAGCAGCTGGGCACCGGCTTCATGCACTTCAGTGCAGCGACTCGCAAATGTCCAGCCGAGAGCTGCTTCACAAGCAGGTTCCGCTGAGAATGCTCTGGGCTGCTTCAGAAAGGAAGGCGCAGCCCTTGCACTCCAGCACACAAGCTGGCCAGAAACAGGTTCTTACACCTCCAGTGCTGCCGAGTCCATGCAGCTTGAGCACACCCAGAAGGACGCGCCCAGAAAGAAGGCGTTCTTCAAGTACCCCCCACTCCTCCAAGTAGCCTTGAAACCGGGCGCAACGCGCTGCGGCTCGAAAGCTCCTCTCTCAGAGAGATGTGCCGTCACATGATGCACTCTCGCAGCTCCGTTGCCCACTTGCAGCAGCTGCTGCTACCAAAGCAAAAGGCTCCAGAAGTAAAAGCCACTGCTGCGCTGCACTTTCCCCTTGCCTCCCGTAAAGCACCAGAAACCGCCCGCTGCACGCTGTATTTCCATTCTCTGCCGCATCTGCCACTGTTACCTCGGCGCGTTGAAGCCTAAACCTGGGCACAGTTCTTTCCAGGGAAAGCTGGAAGAGAAAGAGGTAGCAGCACCAGTAGCTGCGAGTGGAACTTTCTGTTTTCAAGTGCTAACGTGAATCCGCAAAGGAGCCGGTGGCCAGGCACGCTTCCTCTTGCAGCCTGCGCGATGGCGCACGGCAGCTCGGTGCTCTGCCTTCATTCTTACGCTCTTCGTACCGTGTCGCGCTTTCATTCTGCCGGAGTCGAGCCGTCATCTACTTCTCGCACAGGGAGCCGCGGTGCCGGCAGAGAAACCCTCCGTGCTGCTGCTTCTGCCGAAACACGCCTGGGCTATGCCCTTTCCCTCGCAGCGCTAGGTAGCACCACATTCTGTTTGCGCGGTAGCCTGAATCTCAACGGAAAGATTCTCGGCTACGTCTGGCACAGAGAACAGCTTTAGGTCAACAAGCTCACCCAGAGCTTACCCTCGACGCGTGCAAACCTGTACTTGCACCACATTCCAGTGGCAGCCCTCTTTCCTTTCCAGCCTGCACGGCGCCGTCAGATCGCGGTGCTCTCTGCACCTGCCCTCTCGCTTCCGAGTGCCGGCGCGCACACTACAGCCTTGCAGGGAGCGAAGAGGCGGAGAGGCGTCTCGCACAGAAGGACGGGCCAGGACGCAAAGATGGTCTTCCTTTCTCCTCCTCCTTGCCCGAATGGTGGTGCTGTGTTGAAAGTCTTGGCCAGCGAAAGGCTCATCCAGCAAGCGTTTCTCTCCTGACGCATTTCGCTGAGCGAGAGCTACACGGACACTTTCGACGCTGAGAAACAGCAAGAGAATGACGGTACGTCGAGCTGAGGAAAAGCCGTGCACAGCAGCCTGTGGCTGCGTGCAGTGTTCGCGCTGAAGAGCGGCAAAGCTCCAAGCCATCGCTGCGCTTCAGTTCTGTCCAGAGCCCAGAAGGCGAAGGACGAAGCAGCTGGGCACCGGCTTCATGCACTTCAGTGCAGCGACTCGCAAATGTCCAGCCTGTGGCTGCGTGCAGTGTTCACGCTGAAGAGCGGCAAAGCTCCAAGCCATCGCTGCGCTTCAGTTCTGTCCAGAGCCCAGAAGGCGAAGGACGAAGCAGCTGGGCACCGGCTTCATGCACTTCAGTGCAGCGACTCGCAAATGTCCAGCCGAGAGCTGCTTCACAAGCAGGTTCCGCTGAGAATGCTCTGGGCTGCTTCAGAAAGGAAGGCGCAGCCCTTGCACTCCAGCACACAAGCTGGCCAGAAACAGGTTCTTACACCTCCAGTGCTGCCGAGTCCATGCAGCTTGAGCACACCCAGAAGGACGCGCCCAGAAAGAAGGCGTTCTTCAAGTACCCCCCACTCCTCCAAGTAGCCTTGAAACCGGGCGCAACGCGCTGCGGCTCGAAAGCTCCTCTCTCAGAGAGATGTGCCGTCACATGATGCACTCTCGCAGCTCCGTTGCCCACTTGCAGCAGCTGCTGCTACCAAAGCAAAAGGCTCCAGAAGTAAAAGCCACTGCTGCGCTGCACTTTCCCCTTGCCTCCCGTAAAGCACCAGAAACCGCCCGCTGCACGCTGTATTTCCATTCTCTGCCGCATCTGCCACTGTTACCTCGGCGCGTTGAAGCCTAAACCTGGGCACAGTTCTTTCCAGGGAAAGCTGGAAGAGAAAGAGGTAGCAGCACCAGTAGCTGCGAGTGGAACTTTCTGTTTTCAAGTGCTAACGTGAATCCGCAAAGGAGCCGGTGGCCAGGCACGCTTCCTCTTGCAGCCTGCGCGATGGCGCACGGCAGCTCGGTGCTCTGCCTTCATTCTTACGCTCTTCGTACCGTGTCGCGCTTTCATTCTGCCGGAGTCGAGCCGTCGTCTACTTCTCGCACAGGGAGCCGCGGTGCCGGCAGAGAAACCCTCCGTGCTGCTGCTTCTGCCGAAACACGCCTGGGCTATGCCCTTTCCCTCGCAGCGCTAGGTAGCACCACATTCTGTTTGCGCGGTAGCCTGAATCTCAACGGAAAGATTCTCGGCTACGTCTGGCACAGAGAACAGCTTTAGGTCAACAAGCTCACCCAGAGCTTACCCTCGACGCGTGCAAACCTGTACTTGCACCACATTCCAGTGGCAGCCCTCTTTCCTTTCCAGCCTGCACGGCGCCGTCAGATCGCGGTGCTCTCTGCACCTGCCCTCTCGCTTCCGCGTGCCGGCGCGCACACTACAGCCTTGCAGGGAGCGAAGAGGCGGAGAGGCGTCTCGCACAGAAGGACGGGCCAGGACGCAAAGGTGGTCTTCCTTTCTCCTCCTCCTTGCCCGAATGGTGGTGCTGTGTTGAAAGTCTTGGCCAGCGAAAGGCTCATCCAGCAAGTGTTTCTCTCCTGACGCATTTCGCTGAGCGAGAGCTACACGGACACTTTCGACGCTGGGAAACAGCAAGACAATGACTGTACGTCGAGCTGAGGAAAAGCCGTGCACAGCAGCCTGTGGCTGCGTGCAGTGTTCGCGCTGAAGAGCGGCAAAGCTCCAAGCCATCGCTGCGCTTCAGTTCTGTCCAGAGCCCAGAAGGCGAAGGACGAAGCAGCTGGGCACCGGCTTCATGCACTTCAGTGCAGCGACTCGCAAATGTCCAGCCGAGAGCTGCTTCACAAGCAGGTTCCGCTGAGAATGCTCTGGGCTGCTTCAGAAAGGAAGGCGCAGCCCTTGCACTCCAGCACACAAGCTGGCCAGAAACAGGTTCTTACACCTCCAGTGCTGCCGAGTCCATGCAGCTTGAGCACACCCAGAAGGACGCGCCCAGAAAGAAGGCGTTCTTCAAGTACCCCCCACTCCTCCAAGTAGCCTTGAAACCGGGCGCAACGCGCTGCGGCTCGAAAGCTCCTCTCTCAGAGAGATGTGCCGTCACATGATGCACTCTCGCAGCTCCGTTGCCCACTTGCAGCAGCTGCTGCTACCAAAGCAAAAGGCTCCAGAAGTAAAAGCCACTGCTGCGCTGCACTTTCCCCTTGCCTCCCGTAAAGCACCAGAAACCGCCCGCTGCACGCTGTATTTCCATTCTCTGCCGCATCTGCCACTGTTACCTCGGCGCGTTGAAGCCTAAACCTGGGCACAGTTCTTTCCAGGGAAAGCTGGAAGAGAAAGAGGTAGCAGCACCAGTAGCTGCGAGTGGAACTTTCTGTTTTCAAGTGCTAACGTGAATCCGCAAAGGAGCCGGTGGCCAGGCACGCTTCCTCTTGCAGCCTGCGCGATGGCGCACGGCAGCTCGGTGCTCTGCCTTCATTCTTACGCTCTTCGTACCGTGTCGCGCTTTCATTCTGCCGGAGTCGAGCCGTCATCTACTTCTCGCACAGGGAGCCGCGGTGCCGGCAGAGAAACCCTCCGTGCTGCTGCTTCTGCCGAAACACGCCTGGGCTATGCCCTTTCCCTCGCAGCGCTAGGTAGCACCACATTCTGTTTGCGCGGTAGCCTGAATCTCAACGGAAAGATTCTCGGCTACGTCTGGCACAGAGAACAGCTTTAGGTCAACAAGCTCACCCAGAGCTTACCCTCGACGCGTGCAAACCTGTACTTGCACCACATTCCAGTGGCAGCCCTCTTTCCTTTCCAGCCTGCACGGCGCCGTCAGATCGCGGTGCTCTCTGCACCTGCCCTCTCGCTTCCGAGTGCCGGCGCGCACACTACAGCCTTGCAGGGAGCGAAGAGGCGGAGAGGCGTCTCGCACAGAAGGACGGGCCAGGACGCAAAGATGGTCTTCCTTTCTCCTCCTCCTTGCCCGAATGGTGGTGCTGTGTTGAAAGTCTTGGCCAGCGAAAGGCTCATCCAGCAAGCGTTTCTCTCCTGACGCATTTCGCTGAGCGAGAGCTACACGGACACTTTCGACGCTGAGAAACAGCAAGAGAATGACGGTACGTCGAGCTGAGGAAAAGCCGTGCACAGCAGCCTGTGGCTGCGTGCAGTGTTCGCGCTGAAGAGCGGCAAAGCTCCAAGCCATCGCTGCGCTTCAGTTCTGTCCAGAGCCCAGAAGGCGAAGGACGAAGCAGCTGGGCACCGGCTTCATGCACTTCAGTGCAGCGACTCGCAAATGTCCAGCCTGTGGCTGCGTGCAGTGTTCACGCTGAAGAGCGGCAAAGCTCCAAGCCATCGCTGCGCTTCAGTTCTGTCCAGAGCCCAGAAGGCGAAGGACGAAGCAGCTGGGCACCGGCTTCATGCACTTCAGTGGAGAGACTCGCAAATGTCCAGCCGAGAGCTGCTTCACAAGCAGGTTCCGCTGAGAATGCTCTGGGCTGCTTCAGAAAGGAAGGCGCAGCCCTTGCACTCCAGCACACAAGCTGGCCAGAAACAGGTTCTTACACCTCCAGTGCTGCCGAGTCCATGCAGCTTGAGCACACCCAGAAGGACGCGCCCAGAAAGAAGGCGTTCTTCAAGTACCCCCCACTCCTCCAAGTAGCCTTGAAACCAGGCGCAACGCGCTGCGGCTCGAAAGCTCCTCTCTCAGAGAGATGTGCCGTCACATGATGCACTCTCGCAGCTCCGTTGCCCACTTGCAGCAGCTGCTGCTACCAAAGCAAAAGGCTCCAGAAGTAAAAGCCACTGCTGCGCTGCACTTTCCCCTTGCCTCCCGTAAAGCACCAGAAACCGCCCGCTGCACGCTGTATTTCCATTCTCTGCCGCATCTGCCACTGTTACCTCGGCGCGTTGAAGCCTAAACCTGGGCACAGTTCTTTCCAGGGAAAGCTGGAAGAGAAAGAGGTAGCAGCACCAGTAGCTGCGAGTGGAACTTTCTGTTTTCAAGTGCTAACGTGAATCCGCAAAGGAGCCGGTGGCCAAGCACGCTTCCTCTTGCAGCCTGCGCGATGGCGCACGGCAGCTCGGTGCTCTGCCTTCATTCTTACGCTCTTCGTACCGTGTCGCGCTTTCATTCTGCCGGAGTCGAGCCGTCGTCTACTTCTCGCACAGGGAGCCGCGGTGCCGGCAGAGAAACCCTCCGTGCTGCTGCTTCTGCCGAAACACGCCTGGGCTATGCCCTTTCCCTCGCAGCGCTAGGTAGCACCACATTCTGTTTGCGCGGTAGCCTGAATCTCAACGGAAAGATTCTCGGCTACGTCTGGCACAGAGAACAGCTTTAGGTCAACAAGCTCACCCAGAGCTTACCCTCGACGCGTGCAAACCTGTACTTGCACCACATTCCAGTGGCAGCCCTCTTTCCTTTCCAGCCTGCACGGCGCCGTCAGATCGCGGTGCTCTCTGCACCTGCCCTCTCGCTTCCGCGTGCCGGCGCGCACACTACAGCCTTGCAGGGAGCGAAGAGGCGGAGAGGCGTCTCGCACAGAAGGACGGGCCAGGACGCAAAGGTGGTCTTCCTTTCTCCTCCTCCTTGCCCGAATGGTGGTGCTGTGTTGAAAGTCTTGGCCAGCGAAAGGCTCATCCAGCAAGTGTTTCTCTCCTGACGCATTTCGCTGAGCGAGAGCTACACGGACACTTTCGACGCTGGGAAACAGCAAGACAATGACTGTACGTCGAGCTGAGGAAAAGCCGTGCACAGCAGCCTGTGGCTGCGTGCAGTGTTCGCGCTGAAGAGCGGCAAAGCTCCAAGCCATCGCTGCGCTTCAGTTCTGTCCAGAGCCCAGAAGGCGAAGGACGAAGCAGCTGGGCACCGGCTTCATGCACTTCAGTGCAGCGACTCGCAAATGTCCAGCCGAGAGCTGCTTCACAAGCAGGTTCCGCTGAGAATGCTCTGGGCTGCTTCAGAAAGGAAGGCGCAGCCCTTGCACTCCAGCACACAAGCTGGCCAGAAACAGGTTCTTACACCTCCAGTGCTGCCGAGTCCATGCAGCTTGAGCACACCCAGTAGGGCGCGCCCAGAAAGAAGGCGTTCTTCAAGTACCCCCCACTCCTCCAAGTAGCCTTGAAACCGGGCGCAACGCGCTGCGGCTCGAAAGCTCCTCTCTCAGAGAGATGTGCCGTCACATGATGCACTCTCGCAGCTCCGTTGCCCACTTGCAGCAGCTGCTGCTACCAAAGCAAAAGGCTCCAGAAGTAAAAGCCACTGCTGCGCTGCACTTTCCCCTTGCCTCCCGTAAAGCACCAGAAACCGCCCGCTGCACGCTGTATTTCCATTCTCTGCCGCATCTGCCACTGTTACCTCGGCGCGTTGAAGCCTAAACCTGGGCACAGTTCTTTCCAGGGAAAGCTGGAAGAGAAAGAGGTAGCAGCACCAGTAGCTGCGAGTGGAACTTTCTGTTTTCAAGTGCTAACGTGAATCCGCAAAGGAGCCGGTGGCCAGGCACGCTTCCTCTTGCAGCCTGCGCGATGGCGCACGGCAGCTCGGTGCTCTGCCTTCATTCTTACGCTCTTCGTACCGTGTCGCGCTTTCATTCTGCCGGAGTCGAGCCGTCGTCTACTTCTCGCACAGGGAGCCGCGGTGCCGGCAGAGAAACCCTCCGTGCTGCTGCTTCTGCCGAAACACGCCTGGGCTATGCCCTTTCCCTCGCAGCGCTAGGTAGCACCACATTCTGTTTGCGCGGTAGCCTGAATCTCAACGGAAAGATTCTCGGCTACGTCTGGCACAGAGAACAGCTTTAGGTCAACAAGCTCACCCAGAGCTTACCCTCGACGCGTGCAAACCTGTACTTGCACCACATTCCAGTGGCAGCGCTCTTTCCTTTCCAGCCTGCACGGCGCCGTCAGATCGCGGTGCTCTCTGCACCTGCCCTCTCGCTTCCGAGTGCCGGCGCGCACACTACAGCCTTGCAGGGAGCGAAGAGGCGGAGAGGCGTCTCGCACAGAAGGACGGGCCAGGACGCAAAGATGGTCTTCCTTTCTCCTCCTCCTTGCCCGAATGGTGGTGCTGTGTTGAAAGTCTTGGCCAGCGAAAGGCTCATCCAGTAAGTGTTTCTCTCCTGACGCATTTCGCTGAGCGAGAGCTACACGGACACTTTCGACGCTGGGAAACAGCAAGAGAATGACGGTACGTCGAGCTGAGGAAAAGCCGTGCACAGCAGCCTGTGGCTGCGTGCAGTGTTCGCGCTGAAGAGCGGCAAAGCTCCAAGCCATCGCTGCGCTTCAGTTCTGTCCAGAGCCCAGAAGGCGAAGGACGAAGCAGCTGGGCACCGGCTTCATGCACTTCAGTGGAGAGACTCGCAAATGTCCAGCCGAGAGCTGCTTCACAAGCAGGTTCCGCTGAGAATGCTCTGGGCTGCTTCAGAAAGGAAGGCGCAGCCCTTGCACTCCAGCACACAAGCTGGCCAGAAACAGGTTCTTACACCTCCAGTGCTGCCGAGTCCATGCAGCTTGAGCACACCCAGTAGGGCGCGCCCAGAAAGAAGGCGTTCTTCAAGTACCCCCCACTCCTCCAAGTAGCCTTGAAACCGGGCGCAACGCGCTGCGGCTCGAAAGCTCCTCTCTCAGAGAGATGTGCCGTCACATGATGCACTCTCGCAGCTCCGTTGCCCACTTGCAGCAGCTGCTGCTACCAAAGCAAAAGGCTCCAGAAGTAAAAGCCACTGCTGCGCTGCACTTTCCCCTTGCCTCCCGTAAAGCACCAGAAACCGCCCGCTGCACGCTGTATTTCCATTCTCTGCCGCATCTGCCACTGTTACCTCGGCGCGTTGAAGCCTAAACCTGGGCACAGTTCTTTCCAGGGAAAGCTGGAAGAGAAAGAGGTAGCAGCACCAGTAGCTGCGAGTGGAACTTTCTGTTTTCAAGTGCTAACGTGAATCCGCAAAGGAGCCGGTGGCCAGGCACGCTTCCTCTTGCAGCCTGCGCGATGGCGCACGGCAGCTCGGTGCTCTGCCTTCATTCTTACGCTCTTCGTACCGTGTCGCGCTTTCATTCTGCCGGAGTCGAGCCGTCGTCTACTTCTCGCACAGGGAGCCGCGGTGCCGGCAGAGAAACCCTCCGTGCTGCTGCTTCTGCCGAAACACGCCTGGGCTATGCCCTTTCCCTCGCAGCGCTAGGTAGCACCACATTCTGTTTGCGCGGTAGCCTGAATCTCAACGGAAAGATTCTCGGCTACGTCTGGCACAGAGAACAGCTTTAGGTCAACAAGCTCACCCAGAGCTTACCCTCGACGCGTGCAAACCTGTACTTGCACCACATTCCAGTGGCAGCGCTCTTTCCTTTCCAGCCTGCACGGCGCCGTCAGATCGCGGTGCTCTCTGCACCTGCCCTCTCGCTTCCGAGTGCCGGCGCGCACACTACAGCCTTGCAGGGAGCGAAGAGGCGGAGAGGCGTCTCGCACAGAAGGACGGGCCAGGACGCAAAGATGGTCTTCCTTTCTCCTCCTCCTTGCCCGAATGGTGGTGCTGTGTTGAAAGTCTTGGCCAGCGAAAGGCTCATCCAGTAAGTGTTTCTCTCCTGACGCATTTCGCTGAGCGAGAGCTACACGGACACTTTCGACGCTGGGAAACAGCAAGAGAATGACGGTACGTCGAGCTGAGGAAAAGCCGTGCACAGCAGCCTGTGGCTGCGTGCAGTGTTCGCGCTGAAGAGCGGCAAAGCTCCAAGCCATCGCTGCGCTTCAGTTCTGTCCAGAGCCCAGAAGGCGAAGGACGAAGCAGCTGGGCACCGGCTTCATGCACTTCAGTGCAGCGACTCGCAAATGTCCAGCCTGTGGCTGCGTGCAGTGTTCACGCTGAAGAGCGGCAAAGCTCCAAGCCATCGCTGCGCTTCAGTTCTGTCCAGAGCCCAGAAGGCGAAGGACGAAGCAGCTGGGCACCGGCTTCATGCACTTCAGTGGAGAGACTCGCAAATGTCCAGCCGAGAGCTGCTTCACAAGCAGGTTCCGCTGAGAATGCTCTGGGCTGCTTCAGAAAGGAAGGCGCAGCCCTTGCACTCCAGCACACAAGCTGGCCAGAAACAGGTTCTTACACCTCCAGTGCTGCCGAGTCCATGCAGCTTGAGCACACCCAGAAGGACGCGCCCAGAAAGAAGGCGTTCTTCAAGTACCCCCCACTCCTCCAAGTAGCCTTGAAACCGGGCGCAACGCGCTGCGGCTCGAAAGCTCCTCTCTCAGAGAGATGTGCCGTCACATGATGCACTCTCGCAGCTCCGTTGCCCACTTGCAGCAGCTGCTGCTACCAAAGCAAAAGGCTCCAGAAGTAAAAGCCACTGCTGCGCTGCACTTTCCCCTTGCCTCCCGTAAAGCACCAGAAACCGCCCGCTGCACGCTGTATTTCCATTCTCTGCCGCATCTGCCACTGTTACCTCGGCGCGTTGAAGCCTAAACCTGGGCACAGTTCTTTCCAGGGAAAGCTGGAAGAGAAAGAGGTAGCAGCACCAGTAGCTGCGAGTGGAACTTTCTGTTTTCAAGTGCTAACGTGAATCCGCAAAGGAGCCGGTGGCCAAGCACGCTTCCTCTTGCAGCCTGCGCGATGGCGCACGGCAGCTCGGTGCTCTGCCTTCATTCTTACGCTCTTCGTACCGTGTCGCGCTTTCATTCTGCCGGAGTCGAGCCGTCGTCTACTTCTCGCACAGGGAGCCGCGGTGCCGGCAGAGAAACCCTCCGTGCTGCTGCTTCTGCCGAAACACGCCTGGGCTATGCCCTTTCCCTCGCAGCGCTAGGTAGCACCACATTCTGTTTGCGCGGTAGCCTGAATCTCAACGGAAAGATTCTCGGCTACGTCTGGCACAGAGAACAGCTTTAGGTCAACAAGCTCACCCAGAGCTTACCCTCGACGCGTGCAAACCTGTACTTGCACCACATTCCAGTGGCAGCCCTCTTTCCTTTCCAGCCTGCACGGCGCCGTCAGATCGCGGTGCTCTCTGCACCTGCCCTCTCGCTTCCGCGTGCCGGCGCGCACACTACAGCCTTGCAGGGAGCGAAGAGGCGGAGAGGCGTCTCGCACAGAAGGACGGGCCAGGACGCAAAGGTGGTCTTCCTTTCTCCTCCTCCTTGCCCGAATGGTGGTGCTGTGTTGAAAGTCTTGGCCAGCGAAAGGCTCATCCAGCAAGTGTTTCTCTCCTGACGCATTTCGCTGAGCGAGAGCTACACGGACACTTTCGACGCTGGGAAACAGCAAGACAATGACTGTACGTCGAGCTGAGGAAAAGCCGTGCACAGCAGCCTGTGGCTGCGTGCAGTGTTCGCGCTGAAGAGCGGCAAAGCTCCAAGCCATCGCTGCGCTTCAGTTCTGTCCAGAGCCCAGAAGGCGAAGGACGAAGCAGCTGGGCACCGGCTTCATGCACTTCAGTGCAGCGACTCGCAAATGTCCAGCCTGTGGCTGCGTGCAGTGTTCACGCTGAAGAGCGGCAAAGCTCCAAGCCATCGCTGCGCTTCAGTTCTGTCCAGAGCCCAGAAGGCGAAGGACGAAGCAGCTGGGCACCGGCTTCATGCACTTCAGTGGAGAGACTCGCAAATGTCCAGCCGAGAGCTGCTTCACAAGCAGGTTCCGCTGAGAATGCTCTGGGCTGCTTCAGAAAGGAAGGCGCAGCCCTTGCACTCCAGCACACAAGCTGGCCAGATACAGGTTCTTACACCTCCAGTGCTGCCGAGTCCATGCAGCTTGAGCACACCCAGTAGGGCGCGCCCAGAAAGAAGGCGTTCTTCAAGTACCCCCCACTCCTCCAAGTAGCCTTGAAACCGGGCGCAACGCGCTGCGGCTCGAAAGCTCCTCTCTCAGAGAGATGTGCCGTCACATGATGCACTCTCGCAGCTCCGTTGCCCACTTGCAGCAGCTGCTGCTACCAAAGCAAAAGGCTCCAGAAGTAAAAGCCACTGCTGCGCTGCACTTTCCCCTTGCCTCCCGTAAAGCACCAGAAACCGCCCGCTGCACGCTGTATTTCCATTCTCTGCCGCATCTGCCACTGTTACCTCGGCGCGTTGAAGCCTAAACCTGGGCACAGTTCTTTCCAGGGAAAGCTGGAAGAGAAAGAGGTAGCAGCACCAGTAGCTGCGAGTGGAACTTTCTGTTTTCAAGTGCTAACGTGAATCCGCAAAGGAGCCGGTGGCCAGGCACGCTTCCTCTTGCAGCCTGCGCGATGGCGCACGGCAGCTCGGTGCTCTGCCTTCATTCTTACGCTCTTCGTACCGTGTCGCGCTTTCATTCTGCCGGAGTCGAGCCGTCGTCTACTTCTCGCACAGGGAGCCGCGGTGCCGGCAGAGAAACCCTCCGTGCTGCTGCTTCTGCCGAAACACGCCTGGGCTATGCCCTTTCCCTCGCAGCGCTAGGTAGCACCACATTCTGTTTGCGCGGTAGCCTGAATCTCAACGGAAAGATTCTCGGCTACGTCTGGCACAGAGAACAGCTTTAGGTCAACAAGCTCACCCAGAGCTTACCCTCGACGCGTGCAAACCTGTACTTGCACCACATTCCAGTGGCAGCCCTCTTTCCTTTCCAGCCTGCACGGCGCCGTCAGATCGCGGTGCTCTCTGCACCTGCCCTCTCGCTTCCGCGTGCCGGCGCGCACACTACAGCCTTGCAGGGAGCGAAGAGGCGGAGAGGCGTCTCGCACAGAAGGACGGGCCAGGACGCAAAGGTGGTCTTCCTTTCTCCTCCTCCTTGCCCGAATGGTGGTGCTGTGTTGAAAGTCTTGGCCAGCGAAAGGCTCATCCAGCAAGTGTTTCTCTCCTGACGCATTTCGCTGAGCGAGAGCTACACGGACACTTTCGACGCTGGGAAACAGCAAGACAATGACTGTACGTCGAGCTGAGGAAAAGCCGTGCACAGCAGCCTGTGGCTGCGTGCAGTGTTCGCGCTGAAGAGCGGCAAAGCTCCAAGCCATCGCTGCGCTTCAGTTCTGTCCAGAGCCCAGAAGGCGAAGGACGAAGCAGCTGGGCACCGGCTTCATGCACTTCAGTGCAGCGACTCGCAAATGTCCAGCCTGTGGCTGCGTGCAGTGTTCACGCTGAAGAGCGGCAAAGCTCCAAGCCATCGCTGCGCTTCAGTTCTGTCCAGAGCCCAGAAGGCGAAGGACGAAGCAGCTGGGCACCGGCTTCATGCACTTCAGTGCAGCGACTCGCAAATGTCCAGCCGAGAGCTGCTTCACAAGCAGGTTCCGCTGAGAATGCTCTGGGCTGCTTCAGAAAGGAAGGCGCAGCCCTTGCACTCCAGCACACAAGCTGGCCAGATACAGGTTCTTACACCTCCAGTGCTGCCGAGTCCATGCAGCTTGAGCACACCCAGAAGGACGCGCCCAGAAAGAAGGCGTTCTTCAAGTACCCCCCACTCCTCCAAGTAGCCTTGAAACCGGGCGCAACGCGCTGCGGCTCGAAAGCTCCTCTCTCAGAGAGATGTGCCGTCACATGATGCACTCTCGCAGCTCCGTTGCCCACTTGCAGCAGCTGCTGCTACCAAAGCAAAAGGCTCCAGAAGTAAAAGCCACTGCTGCGCTGCACTTTCCCCTTGCCTCCCGTAAAGCACCAGAAACCGCCCGCTGCACGCTGTATTTCCATTCTCTGCCGCATCTGCCACTGTTACCTCGGCGCGTTGAAGCCTAAACCTGGGCACAGTTCTTTCCAGGGAAAGCTGGAAGAGAAAGAGGTAGCAGCACCAGTAGCTGCGAGTGGAACTTTCTGTTTTCAAGTGCTAACGTGAATCCGCAAAGGAGCCGGTGGCCAGGCACGCTTCCTCTTGCAGCCTGCGCGATGGCGCACGGCAGCTCGGTGCTCTGCCTTCATTCTTACGCTCTTCGTACCGTGTCGCGCTTTCATTCTGCCGGAGTCGAGCCGTCGTCTACTTCTCGCACAGGGAGCCGCGGTGCCGGCAGAGAAACCCTCCGTGCTGCTGCTTCTGCCGAAACACGCCTGGGCTATGCCCTTTCCCTCGCAGCGCTAGGTAGCACCACATTCTGTTTGCGCGGTAGCCTGAATCTCAACGGAAAGATTCTCGGCTACGTCTGGCACAGAGAACAGCTTTAGGTCAACAAGCTCACCCAGAGCTTACCCTCGACGCGTGCAAACCTGTACTTGCACCACATTCCAGTGGCAGCCCTCTTTCCTTTCCAGCCTGCACGGCGCCGTCAGATCGCGGTGCTCTCTGCACCTGCCCTCTCGCTTCCGCGTGCCGGCGCGCACACTACAGCCTTGCAGGGAGCGAAGAGGCGGAGAGGCGTCTCGCACAGAAGGACGGGCCAGGACGCAAAGGTGGTCTTCCTTTCTCCTCCTCCTTGCCCGAATGGTGGTGCTGTGTTGAAAGTCTTGGCCAGCGAAAGGCTCATCCAGCAAGTGTTTCTCTCCTGACGCATTTCGCTGAGCGAGAGCTACACGGACACTTTCGACGCTGGGAAACAGCAAGACAATGACTGTACGTCGAGCTGAGGAAAAGCCGTGCACAGCAGCCTGTGGCTGCGTGCAGTGTTCGCGCTGAAGAGCGGCAAAGCTCCAAGCCATCGCTGCGCTTCAGTTCTGTCCAGAGCCCAGAAGGCGAAGGACGAAGCAGCTGGGCACCGGCTTCATGCACTTCAGTGCAGCGACTCGCAAATGTCCAGCCGAGAGCTGCTTCACAAGCAGGTTCCGCTGAGAATGCTCTGGGCTGCTTCAGAAAGGAAGGCGCAGCCCTTGCACTCCAGCACACAAGCTGGCCAGAAACAGGTTCTTACACCTCCAGTGCTGCCGAGTCCATGCAGCTTGAGCACACCCAGTAGGGCGCGCCCAGAAAGAAGGCGTTCTTCAAGTACCCCCCACTCCTCCAAGTAGCCTTGAAACCGGGCGCAACGCGCTGCGGCTCGAAAGCTCCTCTCTCAGAGAGATGTGCCGTCACATGATGCACTCTCGCAGCTCCGTTGCCCACTTGCAGCAGCTGCTGCTACCAAAGCAAAAGGCTCCAGAAGTAAAAGCCACTGCTGCGCTGCACTTTCCCCTTGCCTCCCGTAAAGCACCAGAAACCGCCCGCTGCACGCTGTATTTCCATTCTCTGCCGCATCTGCCACTGTTACCTCGGCGCGTTGAAGCCTAAACCTGGGCACAGTTCTTTCCAGGGAAAGCTGGAAGAGAAAGAGGTAGCAGCACCAGTAGCTGCGAGTGGAACTTTCTGTTTTCAAGTGCTAACGTGAATCCGCAAAGGAGCCGGTGGCCAGGCACGCTTCCTCTTGCAGCCTGCGCGATGGCGCACGGCAGCTCGGTGCTCTGCCTTCATTCTTACGCTCTTCGTACCGTGTCGCGCTTTCATTCTGCCGGAGTCGAGCCGTCGTCTACTTCTCGCACAGGGAGCCGCGGTGCCGGCAGAGAAACCCTCCGTGCTGCTGCTTCTGCCGAAACACGCCTGGGCTATGCCCTTTCCCTCGCAGCGCTAGGTAGCACCACATTCTGTTTGCGCGGTAGCCTGAATCTCAACGGAAAGATTCTCGGCTACGTCTGGCACAGAGAACAGCTTTAGGTCAACAAGCTCACCCAGAGCTTACCCTCGACGCGTGCAAACCTGTACTTGCACCACATTCCAGTGGCAGCCCTCTTTCCTTTCCAGCCTGCACGGCGCCGTCAGATCGCGGTGCTCTCTGCACCTGCCCTCTCGCTTCCGAGTGCCGGCGCGCACACTACAGCCTTGCAGGGAGCGAAGAGGCGGAGAGGCGTCTCGCACAGAAGGACGGGCCAGGACGCAAAGATGGTCTTCCTTTCTCCTCCTCCTTGCCCGAATGGTGGTGCTGTGTTGAAAGTCTTGGCCAGCGAAAGGCTCATCCAGCAAGCGTTTCTCTCCTGACGCATTTCGCTGAGCGAGAGCTACACGGACACTTTCGACGCTGAGAAACAGCAAGAGAATGACGGTACGTCGAGCTGAGGAAAAGCCGTGCACAGCAGCCTGTGGCTGCGTGCAGTGTTCGCGCTGAAGAGCGGCAAAGCTCCAAGCCATCGCTGCGCTTCAGTTCTGTCCAGAGCCCAGAAGGCGAAGGACGAAGCAGCTGGGCACCGGCTTCATGCACTTCAGTGCAGCGACTCGCAAATGTCCAGCCTGTGGCTGCGTGCAGTGTTCACGCTGAAGAGCGGCAAAGCTCCAAGCCATCGCTGCGCTTCAGTTCTGTCCAGAGCCCAGAAGGCGAAGGACGAAGCAGCTGGGCACCGGCTTCATGCACTTCAGTGGAGAGACTCGCAAATGTCCAGCCGAGAGCTGCTTCACAAGCAGGTTCCGCTGAGAATGCTCTGGGCTGCTTCAGAAAGGAAGGCGCAGCCCTTGCACTCCAGCACACAAGCTGGCCAGAAACAGGTTCTTACACCTCCAGTGCTGCCGAGTCCATGCAGCTTGAGCACACCCAGTAGGGCGCGCCCAGAAAGAAGGCGTTCTTCAAGTACCCCCCACTCCTCCAAGTAGCCTTGAAACCGGGCGCAACGCGCTGCGGCTCGAAAGCTCCTCTCTCAGAGAGATGTGCCGTCACATGATGCACTCTCGCAGCTCCGTTGCCCACTTGCAGCAGCTGCTGCTACCAAAGCAAAAGGCTCCAGAAGTAAAAGCCACTGCTGCGCTGCACTTTCCCCTTGCCTCCCGTAAAGCACCAGAAACCGCCCGCTGCACGCTGTATTTCCATTCTCTGCCGCATCTGCCACTGTTACCTCGGCGCGTTGAAGCCTAAACCTGGGCACAGTTCTTTCCAGGGAAAGCTGGAAGAGAAAGAGGTAGCAGCACCAGTAGCTGCGAGTGGAACTTTCTGTTTTCAAGTGCTAACGTGAATCCGCAAAGGAGCCGGTGGCCAGGCACGCTTCCTCTTGCAGCCTGCGCGATGGCGCACGGCAGCTCGGTGCTCTGCCTTCATTCTTACGCTCTTCGTACCGTGTCGCGCTTTCATTCTGCCGGAGTCGAGCCGTCGTCTACTTCTCGCACAGGGAGCCGCGGTGCCGGCAGAGAAACCCTCCGTGCTGCTGCTTCTGCCGAAACACGCCTGGGCTATGCCCTTTCCCTCGCAGCGCTAGGTAGCACCACATTCTGTTTGCGCGGTAGCCTGAATCTCAACGGAAAGATTCTCGGCTACGTCTGGCACAGAGAACAGCTTTAGGTCAACAAGCTCACCCAGAGCTTACCCTCGACGCGTGCAAACCTGTACTTGCACCACATTCCAGTGGCAGCCCTCTTTCCTTTCCAGCCTGCACGGCGCCGTCAGATCGCGGTGCTCTCTGCACCTGCCCTCTCGCTTCCGAGTGCCGGCGCGCACACTACAGCCTTGCAGGGAGCGAAGAGGCGGAGAGGCGTCTCGCACAGAAGGACGGGCCAGGACGCAAAGATGGTCTTCCTTTCTCCTCCTCCTTGCCCGAATGGTGGTGCTGTGTTGAAAGTCTTGGCCAGCGAAAGGCTCATCCAGCAAGCGTTTCTCTCCTGACGCATTTCGCTGAGCGAGAGCTACACGGACACTTTCGACGCTGAGAAACAGCAAGAAAATGACGGTACGTCGAGCTGAGGAAAAGCCGTGCACAGCAGCCTGTGGCTGCGTGCAGTGTTCGCGCTGAAGAGCGGCAAAGCTCCAAGCCATCGCTGCGCTTCAGTTCTGTCCAGAGCCCAGAAGGCGAAGGACGAAGCAGCTGGGCACCGGCTTCATGCACTTCAGTGCAGCGACTCGCAAATGTCCAGCCTGTGGCTGCGTGCAGTGTTCACGCTGAAGAGCGGCAAAGCTCCAAGCCATCGCTGCGCTTCAGTTCTGTCCAGAGCCCAGAAGGCGAAGGACGAAGCAGCTGGGCACCGGCTTCATGCACTTCAGTGGAGAGACTCGCAAATGTCCAGCCGAGAGCTGCTTCACAAGCAGGTTCCGCTGAGAATGCTCTGGGCTGCTTCAGAAAGGAAGGCGCAGCCCTTGCACTCCAGCACACAAGCTGGCCAGAAACAGGTTCTTACACCTCCAGTGCTGCCGAGTCCATGCAGCTTGAGCACACCCAGTAGGGCGCGCCCAGAAAGAAGGCGTTCTTCAAGTACCCCCCACTCCTCCAAGTAGCCTTGAAACCGGGCGCAACGCGCTGCGGCTCGAAAGCTCCTCTCTCAGAGAGATGTGCCGTCACATGATGCACTCTCGCAGCTCCGTTGCCCACTTGCAGCAGCTGCTGCTACCAAAGCAAAAGGCTCCAGAAGTAAAAGCCACTGCTGCGCTGCACTTTCCCCTTGCCTCCCGTAAAGCACCAGAAACCGCCCGCTGCACGCTGTATTTCCATTCTCTGCCGCATCTGCCACTGTTACCTCGGCGCGTTGAAGCCTAAACCTGGGCACAGTTCTTTCCAGGGAAAGCTGGAAGAGAAAGAGGTAGCAGCACCAGTAGCTGCGAGTGGAACTTTCTGTTTTCAAGTGCTAACGTGAATCCGCAAAGGAGCCGGTGGCCAGGCACGCTTCCTCTTGCAGCCTGCGCGATGGCGCACGGCAGCTCGGTGCTCTGCCTTCATTCTTACGCTCTTCGTACCGTGTCGCGCTTTCATTCTGCCGGAGTCGAGCCGTCGTCTACTTCTCGCACAGGGAGCCGCGGTGCCGGCAGAGAAACCCTCCGTGCTGCTGCTTCTGCCGAAACACGCCTGGGCTATGCCCTTTCCCTCGCAGCGCTAGGTAGCACCACATTCTGTTTGCGCGGTAGCCTGAATCTCAACGGAAAGATTCTCGGCTACGTCTGGCACAGAGAACAGCTTTAGGTCAACAAGCTCACCCAGAGCTTACCCTCGACGCGTGCAAACCTGTACTTGCACCACATTCCAGTGGCAGCCCTCTTTCCTTTCCAGCCTGCACGGCGCCGTCAGATCGCGGTGCTCTCTGCACCTGCCCTCTCGCTTCCGAGTGCCGGCGCGCACACTACAGCCTTGCAGGGAGCGAAGAGGCGGAGAGGCGTCTCGCACAGAAGGACGGGCCAGGACGCAAAGATGGTCTTCCTTTCTCCTCCTCCTTGCCCGAATGGTGGTGCTGTGTTGAAAGTCTTGGCCAGCGAAAGGCTCATCCAGCAAGCGTTTCTCTCCTGACGCATTTCGCTGAGCGAGAGCTACACGGACACTTTCGACGCTGAGAAACAGCAAGAGAATGACGGTACGTCGAGCTGAGGAAAAGCCGTGCACAGCAGCCTGTGGCTGCGTGCAGTGTTCGCGCTGAAGAGCGGCAAAGCTCCAAGCCATCGCTGCGCTTCAGTTCTGTCCAGAGCCCAGAAGGCGAAGGACGAAGCAGCTGGGCACCGGCTTCATGCACTTCAGTGCAGCGACTCGCAAATGTCCAGCCTGTGGCTGCGTGCAGTGTTCACGCTGAAGAGCGGCAAAGCTCCAAGCCATCGCTGCGCTTCAGTTCTGTCCAGAGCCCAGAAGGCGAAGGACGAAGCAGCTGGGCACCGGCTTCATGCACTTCAGTGGAGAGACTCGCAAATGTCCAGCCGAGAGCTGCTTCACAAGCAGGTTCCGCTGAGAATGCTCTGGGCTGCTTCAGAAAGGAAGGCGCAGCCCTTGCACTCCAGCACACAAGCTGGCCAGAAACAGGTTCTTACACCTCCAGTGCTGCCGAGTCCATGCAGCTTGAGCACACCCAGAAGGACGCGCCCAGAAAGAAGGCGTTCTTCAAGTACCCCCCACTCCTCCAAGTAGCCTTGAAACCGGGCGCAACGCGCTGCGGCTCGAAAGCTCCTCTCTCAGAGAGATGTGCCGTCACATGATGCACTCTCGCAGCTCCGTTGCCCACTTGCAGCAGCTGCTGCTACCAAAGCAAAAGGCTCCAGAAGTAAAAGCCACTGCTGCGCTGCACTTTCCCCTTGCCTCCCGTAAAGCACCAGAAACCGCCCGCTGCACGCTGTATTTCCATTCTCTGCCGCATCTGCCACTGTTACCTCGGCGCGTTGAAGCCTAAACCTGGGCACAGTTCTTTCCAGGGAAAGCTGGAAGAGAAAGAGGTAGCAGCACCAGTAGCTGCGAGTGGAACTTTCTGTTTTCAAGTGCTAACGTGAATCCGCAAAGGAGCCGGTGGCCAAGCACGCTTCCTCTTGCAGCCTGCGCGATGGCGCACGGCAGCTCGGTGCTCTGCCTTCATTCTTACGCTCTTCGTACCGTGTCGCGCTTTCATTCTGCCGGAGTCGAGCCGTCGTCTACTTCTCGCACAGGGAGCCGCGGTGCCGGCAGAGAAACCCTCCGTGCTGCTGCTTCTGCCGAAACACGCCTGGGCTATGCCCTTTCCCTCGCAGCGCTAGGTAGCACCACATTCTGTTTGCGCGGTAGCCTGAATCTCAACGGAAAGATTCTCGGCTACGTCTGGCACAGAGAACAGCTTTAGGTCAACAAGCTCACCCAGAGCTTACCCTCGACGCGTGCAAACCTGTACTTGCACCACATTCCAGTGGCAGCCCTCTTTCCTTTCCAGCCTGCACGGCGCCGTCAGATCGCGGTGCTCTCTGCACCTGCCCTCTCGCTTCCGCGTGCCGGCGCGCACACTACAGCCTTGCAGGGAGCGAAGAGGCGGAGAGGCGTCTCGCACAGAAGGACGGGCCAGGACGCAAAGGTGGTCTTCCTTTCTCCTCCTCCTTGCCCGAATGGTGGTGCTGTGTTGAAAGTCTTGGCCAGCGAAAGGCTCATCCAGCAAGTGTTTCTCTCCTGACGCATTTCGCTGAGCGAGAGCTACACGGACACTTTCGACGCTGGGAAACAGCAAGACAATGACTGTACGTCGAGCTGAGGAAAAGCCGTGCACAGCAGCCTGTGGCTGCGTGCAGTGTTCGCGCTGAAGAGCGGCAAAGCTCCAAGCCATCGCTGCGCTTCAGTTCTGTCCAGAGCCCAGAAGGCGAAGGACGAAGCAGCTGGGCACCGGCTTCATGCACTTCAGTGCAGCGACTCGCAAATGTCCAGCCGAGAGCTGCTTCACAAGCAGGTTCCGCTGAGAATGCTCTGGGCTGCTTCAGAAAGGAAGGCGCAGCCCTTGCACTCCAGCACACAAGCTGGCCAGAAACAGGTTCTTACACCTCCAGTGCTGCCGAGTCCATGCAGCTTGAGCACACCCAGTAGGGCGCGCCCAGAAAGAAGGCGTTCTTCAAGTACCCCCCACTCCTCCAAGTAGCCTTGAAACCGGGCGCAACGCGCTGCGGCTCGAAAGCTCCTCTCTCAGAGAGATGTGCCGTCACATGATGCACTCTCGCAGCTCCGTTGCCCACTTGCAGCAGCTGCTGCTACCAAAGCAAAAGGCTCCAGAAGTAAAAGCCACTGCTGCGCTGCACTTTCCCCTTGCCTCCCGTAAAGCACCAGAAACCGCCCGCTGCACGCTGTATTTCCATTCTCTGCCGCATCTGCCACTGTTACCTCGGCGCGTTGAAGCCTAAACCTGGGCACAGTTCTTTCCAGGGAAAGCTGGAAGAGAAAGAGGTAGCAGCACCAGTAGCTGCGAGTGGAACTTTCTGTTTTCAAGTGCTAACGTGAATCCGCAAAGGAGCCGGTGGCCAGGCACGCTTCCTCTTGCAGCCTGCGCGATGGCGCACGGCAGCTCGGTGCTCTGCCTTCATTCTTACGCTCTTCGTACCGTGTCGCGCTTTCATTCTGCCGGAGTCGAGCCGTCGTCTACTTCTCGCACAGGGAGCCGCGGTGCCGGCAGAGAAACCCTCCGTGCTGCTGCTTCTGCCGAAACACGCCTGGGCTATGCCCTTTCCCTCGCAGCGCTAGGTAGCACCACATTCTGTTTGCGCGGTAGCCTGAATCTCAACGGAAAGATTCTCGGCTACGTCTGGCACAGAGAACAGCTTTAGGTCAACAAGCTCACCCAGAGCTTACCCTCGACGCGTGCAAACCTGTACTTGCACCACATTCCAGTGGCAGCCCTCTTTCCTTTCCAGCCTGCACGGCGCCGTCAGATCGCGGTGCTCTCTGCACCTGCCCTCTCGCTTCCGAGTGCCGGCGCGCACACTACAGCCTTGCAGGGAGCGAAGAGGCGGAGAGGCGTCTCGCACAGAAGGACGGGCCAGGACGCAAAGATGGTCTTCCTTTCTCCTCCTCCTTGCCCGAATGGTGGTGCTGTGTTGAAAGTCTTGGCCAGCGAAAGGCTCATCCAGCAAGCGTTTCTCTCCTGACGCATTTCGCTGAGCGAGAGCTACACGGACACTTTCGACGCTGAGAAACAGCAAGAGAATGACGGTACGTCGAGCTGAGGAAAAGCCGTGCACAGCAGCCTGTGGCTGCGTGCAGTGTTCGCGCTGAAGAGCGGCAAAGCTCCAAGCCATCGCTGCGCTTCAGTTCTGTCCAGAGCCCAGAAGGCGAAGGACGAAGCAGCTGGGCACCGGCTTCATGCACTTCAGTGCAGCGACTCGCAAATGTCCAGCCTGTGGCTGCGTGCAGTGTTCACGCTGAAGAGCGGCAAAGCTCCAAGCCATCGCTGCGCTTCAGTTCTGTCCAGAGCCCAGAAGGCGAAGGACGAAGCAGCTGGGCACCGGCTTCATGCACTTCAGTGGAGAGACTCGCAAATGTCCAGCCGAGAGCTGCTTCACAAGCAGGTTCCGCTGAGAATGCTCTGGGCTGCTTCAGAAAGGAAGGCGCAGCCCTTGCACTCCAGCACACAAGCTGGCCAGAAACAGGTTCTTACACCTCCAGTGCTGCCGAGTCCATGCAGCTTGAGCACACCCAGAAGGACGCGCCCAGAAAGAAGGCGTTCTTCAAGTACCCCCCACTCCTCCAAGTAGCCTTGAAACCGGGCGCAACGCGCTGCGGCTCGAAAGCTCCTCTCTCAGAGAGATGTGCCGTCACATGATGCACTCTCGCAGCTCCGTTGCCCACTTGCAGCAGCTGCTGCTACCAAAGCAAAAGGCTCCAGAAGTAAAAGCCACTGCTGCGCTGCACTTTCCCCTTGCCTCCCGTAAAGCACCAGAAACCGCCCGCTGCACGCTGTATTTCCATTCTCTGCCGCATCTGCCACTGTTACCTCGGCGCGTTGAAGCCTAAACCTGGGCACAGTTCTTTCCAGGGAAAGCTGGAAGAGAAAGAGGTAGCAGCACCAGTAGCTGCGAGTGGAACTTTCTGTTTTCAAGTGCTAACGTGAATCCGCAAAGGAGCCGGTGGCCAAGCACGCTTCCTCTTGCAGCCTGCGCGATGGCGCACGGCAGCTCGGTGCTCTGCCTTCATTCTTACGCTCTTCGTACCGTGTCGCGCTTTCATTCTGCCGGAGTCGAGCCGTCGTCTACTTCTCGCACAGGGAGCCGCGGTGCCGGCAGAGAAACCCTCCGTGCTGCTGCTTCTGCCGAAACACGCCTGGGCTATGCCCTTTCCCTCGCAGCGCTAGGTAGCACCACATTCTGTTTGCGCGGTAGCCTGAATCTCAACGGAAAGATTCTCGGCTACGTCTGGCACAGAGAACAGCTTTAGGTCAACAAGCTCACCCAGAGCTTACCCTCGACGCGTGCAAACCTGTACTTGCACCACATTCCAGTGGCAGCCCTCTTTCCTTTCCAGCCTGCACGGCGCCGTCAGATCGCGGTGCTCTCTGCACCTGCCCTCTCGCTTCCGCGTGCCGGCGCGCACACTACAGCCTTGCAGGGAGCGAAGAGGCGGAGAGGCGTCTCGCACAGAAGGACGGGCCAGGACGCAAAGGTGGTCTTCCTTTCTCCTCCTCCTTGCCCGAATGGTGGTGCTGTGTTGAAAGTCTTGGCCAGCGAAAGGCTCATCCAGCAAGTGTTTCTCTCCTGACGCATTTCGCTGAGCGAGAGCTACACGGACACTTTCGACGCTGGGAAACAGCAAGACAATGACTGTACGTCGAGCTGAGGAAAAGCCGTGCACAGCAGCCTGTGGCTGCGTGCAGTGTTCGCGCTGAAGAGCGGCAAAGCTCCAAGCCATCGCTGCGCTTCAGTTCTGTCCAGAGCCCAGAAGGCGAAGGACGAAGCAGCTGGGCACCGGCTTCATGCACTTCAGTGCAGCGACTCGCAAATGTCCAGCCTGTGGCTGCGTGCAGTGTTCACGCTGAAGAGCGGCAAAGCTCCAAGCCATCGCTGCGCTTCAGTTCTGTCCAGAGCCCAGAAGGCGAAGGACGAAGCAGCTGGGCACCGGCTTCATGCACTTCAGTGGAGAGACTCGCAAATGTCCAGCCGAGAGCTGCTTCACAAGCAGGTTCCGCTGAGAATGCTCTGGGCTGCTTCAGAAAGGAAGGCGCAGCCCTTGCACTCCAGCACACAAGCTGGCCAGATACAGGTTCTTACACCTCCAGTGCTGCCGAGTCCATGCAGCTTGAGCACACCCAGTAGGGCGCGCCCAGAAAGAAGGCGTTCTTCAAGTACCCCCCACTCCTCCAAGTAGCCTTGAAACCGGGCGCAACGCGCTGCGGCTCGAAAGCTCCTCTCTCAGAGAGATGTGCCGTCACATGATGCACTCTCGCAGCTCCGTTGCCCACTTGCAGCAGCTGCTGCTACCAAAGCAAAAGGCTCCAGAAGTAAAAGCCACTGCTGCGCTGCACTTTCCCCTTGCCTCCCGTAAAGCACCAGAAACCGCCCGCTGCACGCTGTATTTCCATTCTCTGCCGCATCTGCCACTGTTACCTCGGCGCGTTGAAGCCTAAACCTGGGCACAGTTCTTTCCAGGGAAAGCTGGAAGAGAAAGAGGTAGCAGCACCAGTAGCTGCGAGTGGAACTTTCTGTTTTCAAGTGCTAACGTGAATCCGCAAAGGAGCCGGTGGCCAGGCACGCTTCCTCTTGCAGCCTGCGCGATGGCGCACGGCAGCTCGGTGCTCTGCCTTCATTCTTACGCTCTTCGTACCGTGTCGCGCTTTCATTCTGCCGGAGTCGAGCCGTCATCTACTTCTCGCACAGGGAGCCGCGGTGCCGGCAGAGAAACCCTCCGTGCTGCTGCTTCTGCCGAAACACGCCTGGGCTATGCCCTTTCCCTCGCAGCGCTAGGTAGCACCACATTCTGTTTGCGCGGTAGCCTGAATCTCAACGGAAAGATTCTCGGCTACGTCTGGCACAGAGAACAGCTTTAGGTCAACAAGCTCACCCAGAGCTTACCCTCGACGCGTGCAAACCTGTACTTGCACCACATTCCAGTGGCAGCCCTCTTTCCTTTCCAGCCTGCACGGCGCCGTCAGATCGCGGTGCTCTCTGCACCTGCCCTCTCGCTTCCGCGTGCCGGCGCGCACACTACAGCCTTGCAGGGAGCGAAGAGGCGGAGAGGCGTCTCGCACAGAAGGACGGGCCAGGACGCAAAGGTGGTCTTCCTTTCTCCTCCTCCTTGCCCGAATGGTGGTGCTGTGTTGAAAGTCTTGGCCAGCGAAAGGCTCATCCAGCAAGTGTTTCTCTCCTGACGCATTTCGCTGAGCGAGAGCTACACGGACACTTTCGACGCTGGGAAACAGCAAGACAATGACTGTACGTCGAGCTGAGGAAAAGCCGTGCACAGCAGCCTGTGGCTGCGTGCAGTGTTCGCGCTGAAGAGCGGCAAAGCTCCAAGCCATCGCTGCGCTTCAGTTCTGTCCAGAGCCCAGAAGGCGAAGGACGAAGCAGCTGGGCACCGGCTTCATGCACTTCAGTGCAGCGACTCGCAAATGTCCAGCCTGTGGCTGCGTGCAGTGTTCACGCTGAAGAGCGGCAAAGCTCCAAGCCATCGCTGCGCTTCAGTTCTGTCCAGAGCCCAGAAGGCGAAGGACGAAGCAGCTGGGCACCGGCTTCATGCACTTCAGTGCAGCGACTCGCAAATGTCCAGCCGAGAGCTGCTTCACAAGCAGGTTCCGCTGAGAATGCTCTGGGCTGCTTCAGAAAGGAAGGCGCAGCCCTTGCACTCCAGCACACAAGCTGGCCAGATACAGGTTCTTACACCTCCAGTGCTGCCGAGTCCATGCAGCTTGAGCACACCCAGAAGGACGCGCCCAGAAAGAAGGCGTTCTTCAAGTACCCCCCACTCCTCCAAGTAGCCTTGAAACCGGGCGCAACGCGCTGCGGCTCGAAAGCTCCTCTCTCAGAGAGATGTGCCGTCACATGATGCACTCTCGCAGCTCCGTTGCCCACTTGCAGCAGCTGCTGCTACCAAAGCAAAAGGCTCCAGAAGTAAAAGCCACTGCTGCGCTGCACTTTCCCCTTGCCTCCCGTAAAGCACCAGAAACCGCCCGCTGCACGCTGTATTTCCATTCTCTGCCGCATCTGCCACTGTTACCTCGGCGCGTTGAAGCCTAAACCTGGGCACAGTTCTTTCCAGGGAAAGCTGGAAGAGAAAGAGGTAGCAGCACCAGTAGCTGCGAGTGGAACTTTCTGTTTTCAAGTGCTAACGTGAATCCGCAAAGGAGCCGGTGGCCAGGCACGCTTCCTCTTGCAGCCTGCGCGATGGCGCACGGCAGCTCGGTGCTCTGCCTTCATTCTTACGCTCTTCGTACCGTGTCGCGCTTTCATTCTGCCGGAGTCGAGCCGTCGTCTACTTCTCGCACAGGGAGCCGCGGTGCCGGCAGAGAAACCCTCCGTGCTGCTGCTTCTGCCGAAACACGCCTGGGCTATGCCCTTTCCCTCGCAGCGCTAGGTAGCACCACATTCTGTTTGCGCGGTAGCCTGAATCTCAACGGAAAGATTCTCGGCTACGTCTGGCACAGAGAACAGCTTTAGGTCAACAAGCTCACCCAGAGCTTACCCTCGACGCGTGCAAACCTGTACTTGCACCACATTCCAGTGGCAGCCCTCTTTCCTTTCCAGCCTGCACGGCGCCGTCAGATCGCGGTGCTCTCTGCACCTGCCCTCTCGCTTCCGCGTGCCGGCGCGCACACTACAGCCTTGCAGGGAGCGAAGAGGCGGAGAGGCGTCTCGCACAGAAGGACGGGCCAGGACGCAAAGGTGGTCTTCCTTTCTCCTCCTCCTTGCCCGAATGGTGGTGCTGTGTTGAAAGTCTTGGCCAGCGAAAGGCTCATCCAGCAAGTGTTTCTCTCCTGACGCATTTCGCTGAGCGAGAGCTACACGGACACTTTCGACGCTGGGAAACAGCAAGACAATGACTGTACGTCGAGCTGAGGAAAAGCCGTGCACAGCAGCCTGTGGCTGCGTGCAGTGTTCGCGCTGAAGAGCGGCAAAGCTCCAAGCCATCGCTGCGCTTCAGTTCTGTCCAGAGCCCAGAAGGCGAAGGACGAAGCAGCTGGGCACCGGCTTCATGCACTTCAGTGCAGCGACTCGCAAATGTGCAGCCGAGAGCTGCTTCACAAGCAGGTTCCGCTGAGAATGCTCTGGGCTGCTTCAGAAAGGAAGGCGCAGCCCTTGCACTCCAGCACACAAGCTGGCCAGAAACAGGTTCTTACACCTCCAGTGCTGCCGAGTCCATGCAGCTTGAGCACACCCAGTAGGGCGCGCCCAGAAAGAAGGCGTTCTTCAAGTACCCCCCACTCCTCCAAGTAGCCTTGAAACCGGGCGCAACGCGCTGCGGCTCGAAAGCTCCTCTCTCAGAGAGATGTGCCGTCACATGATGCACTCTCGCAGCTCCGTTGCCCACTTGCAGCAGCTGCTGCTACCAAAGCAAAAGGCTCCAGAAGTAAAAGCCACTGCTGCGCTGCACTTTCCCCTTGCCTCCCGTAAAGCACCAGAAACCGCCCGCTGCACGCTGTATTTCCATTCTCTGCCGCATCTGCCACTGTTACCTCGGCGCGTTGAAGCCTAAACCTGGGCACAGTTCTTTCCAGGGAAAGCTGGAAGAGAAAGAGGTAGCAGCACCAGTAGCTGCGAGTGGAACTTTCTGTTTTCAAGTGCTAACGTGAATCCGCAAAGGAGCCGGTGGCCAGGCACGCTTCCTCTTGCAGCCTGCGCGATGGCGCACGGCAGCTCGGTGCTCTGCCTTCATTCTTACGCTCTTCGTACCGTGTCGCGCTTTCATTCTGCCGGAGTCGAGCCGTCGTCTACTTCTCGCACAGGGAGCCGCGGTGCCGGCAGAGAAACCCTCCGTGCTGCTGCTTCTGCCGAAACACGCCTGGGCTATGCCCTTTCCCTCGCAGCGCTAGGTAGCACCACATTCTGTTTGCGCGGTAGCCTGAATCTCAACGGAAAGATTCTCGGCTACGTCTGGCACAGAGAACAGCTTTAGGTCAACAAGCTCACCCAGAGCTTACCCTCGACGCGTGCAAACCTGTACTTGCACCACATTCCAGTGGCAGCCCTCTTTCCTTTCCAGCCTGCACGGCGCCGTCAGATCGCGGTGCTCTCTGCACCTGCCCTCTCGCTTCCGAGTGCCGGCGCGCACACTACAGCCTTGCAGGGAGCGAAGAGGCGGAGAGGCGTCTCGCACAGAAGGACGGGCCAGGACGCAAAGATGGTCTTCCTTTCTCCTCCTCCTTGCCCGAATGGTGGTGCTGTGTTGAAAGTCTTGGCCAGCGAAAGGCTCATCCAGCAAGCGTTTCTCTCCTGACGCATTTCGCTGAGCGAGAGCTACACGGACACTTTCGACGCTGAGAAACAGCAAGAGAATGACGGTACGTCGAGCTGAGGAAAAGCCGTGCACAGCAGCCTGTGGCTGCGTGCAGTGTTCGCGCTGAAGAGCGGCAAAGCTCCAAGCCATCGCTGCGCTTCAGTTCTGTCCAGAGCCCAGAAGGCGAAGGACGAAGCAGCTGGGCACCGGCTTCATGCACTTCAGTGCAGCGACTCGCAAATGTCCAGCCTGTGGCTGCGTGCAGTGTTCACGCTGAAGAGCGGCAAAGCTCCAAGCCATCGCTGCGCTTCAGTTCTGTCCAGAGCCCAGAAGGCGAAGGACGAAGCAGCTGGGCACCGGCTTCATGCACTTCAGTGGAGAGACTCGCAAATGTCCAGCCGAGAGCTGCTTCACAAGCAGGTTCCGCTGAGAATGCTCTGGGCTGCTTCAGAAAGGAAGGCGCAGCCCTTGCACTCCAGCACACAAGCTGGCCAGAAACAGGTTCTTACACCTCCAGTGCTGCCGAGTCCATGCAGCTTGAGCACACCCAGTAGGGCGCGCCCAGAAAGAAGGCGTTCTTCAAGTACCCCCCACTCCTCCAAGTAGCCTTGAAACCGGGCGCAACGCGCTGCGGCTCGAAAGCTCCTCTCTCAGAGAGATGTGCCGTCACATGATGCACTCTCGCAGCTCCGTTGCCCACTTGCAGCAGCTGCTGCTACCAAAGCAAAAGGCTCCAGAAGTAAAAGCCACTGCTGCGCTGCACTTTCCCCTTGCCTCCCGTAAAGCACCAGAAACCGCCCGCTGCACGCTGTATTTCCATTCTCTGCCGCATCTGCCACTGTTACCTCGGCGCGTTGAAGCCTAAACCTGGGCACAGTTCTTTCCAGGGAAAGCTGGAAGAGAAAGAGGTAGCAGCACCAGTAGCTGCGAGTGGAACTTTCTGTTTTCAAGTGCTAACGTGAATCCGCAAAGGAGCCGGTGGCCAGGCACGCTTCCTCTTGCAGCCTGCGCGATGGCGCACGGCAGCTCGGTGCTCTGCCTTCATTCTTACGCTCTTCGTACCGTGTCGCGCTTTCATTCTGCCGGAGTCGAGCCGTCGTCTACTTCTCGCACAGGGAGCCGCGGTGCCGGCAGAGAAACCCTCCGTGCTGCTGCTTCTGCCGAAACACGCCTGGGCTATGCCCTTTCCCTCGCAGCGCTAGGTAGCACCACATTCTGTTTGCGCGGTAGCCTGAATCTCAACGGAAAGATTCTCGGCTACGTCTGGCACAGAGAACAGCTTTAGGTCAACAAGCTCACCCAGAGCTTACCCTCGACGCGTGCAAACCTGTACTTGCACCACATTCCAGTGGCAGCCCTCTTTCCTTTCCAGCCTGCACGGCGCCGTCAGATCGCGGTGCTCTCTGCACCTGCCCTCTCGCTTCCGAGTGCCGGCGCGCACACTACAGCCTTGCAGGGAGCGAAGAGGCGGAGAGGCGTCTCGCACAGAAGGACGGGCCAGGACGCAAAGATGGTCTTCCTTTCTCCTCCTCCTTGCCCGAATGGTGGTGCTGTGTTGAAAGTCTTGGCCAGCGAAAGGCTCATCCAGCAAGCGTTTCTCTCCTGACGCATTTCGCTGAGCGAGAGCTACACGGACACTTTCGACGCTGAGAAACAGCAAGAAAATGACGGTACGTCGAGCTGAGGAAAAGCCGTGCACAGCAGCCTGTGGCTGCGTGCAGTGTTCGCGCTGAAGAGCGGCAAAGCTCCAAGCCATCGCTGCGCTTCAGTTCTGTCCAGAGCCCAGAAGGCGAAGGACGAAGCAGCTGGGCACCGGCTTCATGCACTTCAGTGCAGCGACTCGCAAATGTCCAGCCTGTGGCTGCGTGCAGTGTTCACGCTGAAGAGCGGCAAAGCTCCAAGCCATCGCTGCGCTTCAGTTCTGTCCAGAGCCCAGAAGGCGAAGGACGAAGCAGCTGGGCACCGGCTTCATGCACTTCAGTGGAGAGACTCGCAAATGTCCAGCCGAGAGCTGCTTCACAAGCAGGTTCCGCTGAGAATGCTCTGGGCTGCTTCAGAAAGGAAGGCGCAGCCCTTGCACTCCAGCACACAAGCTGGCCAGAAACAGGTTCTTACACCTCCAGTGCTGCCGAGTCCATGCAGCTTGAGCACACCCAGTAGGGCGCGCCCAGAAAGAAGGCGTTCTTCAAGTACCCCCCACTCCTCCAAGTAGCCTTGAAACCGGGCGCAACGCGCTGCGGCTCGAAAGCTCCTCTCTCAGAGAGATGTGCCGTCACATGATGCACTCTCGCAGCTCCGTTGCCCACTTGCAGCAGCTGCTGCTACCAAAGCAAAAGGCTCCAGAAGTAAAAGCCACTGCTGCGCTGCACTTTCCCCTTGCCTCCCGTAAAGCACCAGAAACCGCCCGCTGCACGCTGTATTTCCATTCTCTGCCGCATCTGCCACTGTTACCTCGGCGCGTTGAAGCCTAAACCTGGGCACAGTTCTTTCCAGGGAAAGCTGGAAGAGAAAGAGGTAGCAGCACCAGTAGCTGCGAGTGGAACTTTCTGTTTTCAAGTGCTAACGTGAATCCGCAAAGGAGCCGGTGGCCAGGCACGCTTCCTCTTGCAGCCTGCGCGATGGCGCACGGCAGCTCGGTGCTCTGCCTTCATTCTTACGCTCTTCGTACCGTGTCGCGCTTTCATTCTGCCGGAGTCGAGCCGTCGTCTACTTCTCGCACAGGGAGCCGCGGTGCCGGCAGAGAAACCCTCCGTGCTGCTGCTTCTGCCGAAACACGCCTGGGCTATGCCCTTTCCCTCGCAGCGCTAGGTAGCACCACATTCTGTTTGCGCGGTAGCCTGAATCTCAACGGAAAGATTCTCGGCTACGTCTGGCACAGAGAACAGCTTTAGGTCAACAAGCTCACCCAGAGCTTACCCTCGACGCGTGCAAACCTGTACTTGCACCACATTCCAGTGGCAGCCCTCTTTCCTTTCCAGCCTGCACGGCGCCGTCAGATCGCGGTGCTCTCTGCACCTGCCCTCTCGCTTCCGCGTGCCGGCGCGCACACTACAGCCTTGCAGGGAGCGAAGAGGCGGAGAGGCGTCTCGCACAGAAGGACGGGCCAGGACGCAAAGGTGGTCTTCCTTTCTCCTCCTCCTTGCCCGAATGGTGGTGCTGTGTTGAAAGTCTTGGCCAGCGAAAGGCTCATCCAGCAAGTGTTTCTCTCCTGACGCATTTCGCTGAGCGAGAGCTACACGGACACTTTCGACGCTGGGAAACAGCAAGACAATGACTGTACGTCGAGCTGAGGAAAAGCCGTGCACAGCAGCCTGTGGCTGCGTGCAGTGTTCGCGCTGAAGAGCGGCAAAGCTCCAAGCCATCGCTGCGCTTCAGTTCTGTCCAGAGCCCAGAAGGCGAAGGACGAAGCAGCTGGGCACCGGCTTCATGCACTTCAGTGCAGCGACTCGCAAATGTCCAGCCTGTGGCTGCGTGCAGTGTTCACGCTGAAGAGCGGCAAAGCTCCAAGCCATCGCTGCGCTTCAGTTCTGTCCAGAGCCCAGAAGGCGAAGGACGAAGCAGCTGGGCACCGGCTTCATGCACTTCAGTGGAGAGACTCGCAAATGTCCAGCCGAGAGCTGCTTCACAAGCAGGTTCCGCTGAGAATGCTCTGGGCTGCTTCAGAAAGGAAGGCGCAGCCCTTGCACTCCAGCACACAAGCTGGCCAGATACAGGTTCTTACACCTCCAGTGCTGCCGAGTCCATGCAGCTTGAGCACACCCAGTAGGGCGCGCCCAGAAAGAAGGCGTTCTTCAAGTACCCCCCACTCCTCCAAGTAGCCTTGAAACCGGGCGCAACGCGCTGCGGCTCGAAAGCTCCTCTCTCAGAGAGATGTGCCGTCACATGATGCACTCTCGCAGCTCCGTTGCCCACTTGCAGCAGCTGCTGCTACCAAAGCAAAAGGCTCCAGAAGTAAAAGCCACTGCTGCGCTGCACTTTCCCCTTGCCTCCCGTAAAGCACCAGAAACCGCCCGCTGCACGCTGTATTTCCATTCTCTGCCGCATCTGCCACTGTTACCTCGGCGCGTTGAAGCCTAAACCTGGGCACAGTTCTTTCCAGGGAAAGCTGGAAGAGAAAGAGGTAGCAGCACCAGTAGCTGCGAGTGGAACTTTCTGTTTTCAAGTGCTAACGTGAATCCGCAAAGGAGCCGGTGGCCAGGCACGCTTCCTCTTGCAGCCTGCGCGATGGCGCACGGCAGCTCGGTGCTCTGCCTTCATTCTTACGCTCTTCGTACCGTGTCGCGCTTTCATTCTGCCGGAGTCGAGCCGTCATCTACTTCTCGCACAGGGAGCCGCGGTGCCGGCAGAGAAACCCTCCGTGCTGCTGCTTCTGCCGAAACACGCCTGGGCTATGCCCTTTCCCTCGCAGCGCTAGGTAGCACCACATTCTGTTTGCGCGGTAGCCTGAATCTCAACGGAAAGATTCTCGGCTACGTCTGGCACAGAGAACAGCTTTAGGTCAACAAGCTCACCCAGAGCTTACCCTCGACGCGTGCAAACCTGTACTTGCACCACATTCCAGTGGCAGCCCTCTTTCCTTTCCAGCCTGCACGGCGCCGTCAGATCGCGGTGCTCTCTGCACCTGCCCTCTCGCTTCCGCGTGCCGGCGCGCACACTACAGCCTTGCAGGGAGCGAAGAGGCGGAGAGGCGTCTCGCACAGAAGGACGGGCCAGGACGCAAAGGTGGTCTTCCTTTCTCCTCCTCCTTGCCCGAATGGTGGTGCTGTGTTGAAAGTCTTGGCCAGCGAAAGGCTCATCCAGCAAGTGTTTCTCTCCTGACGCATTTCGCTGAGCGAGAGCTACACGGACACTTTCGACGCTGGGAAACAGCAAGACAATGACTGTACGTCGAGCTGAGGAAAAGCCGTGCACAGCAGCCTGTGGCTGCGTGCAGTGTTCGCGCTGAAGAGCGGCAAAGCTCCAAGCCATCGCTGCGCTTCAGTTCTGTCCAGAGCCCAGAAGGCGAAGGACGAAGCAGCTGGGCACCGGCTTCATGCACTTCAGTGCAGCGACTCGCAAATGTCCAGCCTGTGGCTGCGTGCAGTGTTCACGCTGAAGAGCGGCAAAGCTCCAAGCCATCGCTGCGCTTCAGTTCTGTCCAGAGCCCAGAAGGCGAAGGACGAAGCAGCTGGGCACCGGCTTCATGCACTTCAGTGCAGCGACTCGCAAATGTCCAGCCGAGAGCTGCTTCACAAGCAGGTTCCGCTGAGAATGCTCTGGGCTGCTTCAGAAAGGAAGGCGCAGCCCTTGCACTCCAGCACACAAGCTGGCCAGATACAGGTTCTTACACCTCCAGTGCTGCCGAGTCCATGCAGCTTGAGCACACCCAGAAGGACGCGCCCAGAAAGAAGGCGTTCTTCAAGTACCCCCCACTCCTCCAAGTAGCCTTGAAACCGGGCGCAACGCGCTGCGGCTCGAAAGCTCCTCTCTCAGAGAGATGTGCCGTCACATGATGCACTCTCGCAGCTCCGTTGCCCACTTGCAGCAGCTGCTGCTACCAAAGCAAAAGGCTCCAGAAGTAAAAGCCACTGCTGCGCTGCACTTTCCCCTTGCCTCCCGTAAAGCACCAGAAACCGCCCGCTGCACGCTGTATTTCCATTCTCTGCCGCATCTGCCACTGTTACCTCGGCGCGTTGAAGCCTAAACCTGGGCACAGTTCTTTCCAGGGAAAGCTGGAAGAGAAAGAGGTAGCAGCACCAGTAGCTGCGAGTGGAACTTTCTGTTTTCAAGTGCTAACGTGAATCCGCAAAGGAGCCGGTGGCCAGGCACGCTTCCTCTTGCAGCCTGCGCGATGGCGCACGGCAGCTCGGTGCTCTGCCTTCATTCTTACGCTCTTCGTACCGTGTCGCGCTTTCATTCTGCCGGAGTCGAGCCGTCGTCTACTTCTCGCACAGGGAGCCGCGGTGCCGGCAGAGAAACCCTCCGTGCTGCTGCTTCTGCCGAAACACGCCTGGGCTATGCCCTTTCCCTCGCAGCGCTAGGTAGCACCACATTCTGTTTGCGCGGTAGCCTGAATCTCAACGGAAAGATTCTCGGCTACGTCTGGCACAGAGAACAGCTTTAGGTCAACAAGCTCACCCAGAGCTTACCCTCGACGCGTGCAAACCTGTACTTGCACCACATTCCAGTGGCAGCCCTCTTTCCTTTCCAGCCTGCACGGCGCCGTCAGATCGCGGTGCTCTCTGCACCTGCCCTCTCGCTTCCGCGTGCCGGCGCGCACACTACAGCCTTGCAGGGAGCGAAGAGGCGGAGAGGCGTCTCGCACAGAAGGACGGGCCAGGACGCAAAGGTGGTCTTCCTTTCTCCTCCTCCTTGCCCGAATGGTGGTGCTGTGTTGAAAGTCTTGGCCAGCGAAAGGCTCATCCAGCAAGTGTTTCTCTCCTGACGCATTTCGCTGAGCGAGAGCTACACGGACACTTTCGACGCTGGGAAACAGCAAGACAATGACTGTACGTCGAGCTGAGGAAAAGCCGTGCACAGCAGCCTGTGGCTGCGTGCAGTGTTCGCGCTGAAGAGCGGCAAAGCTCCAAGCCATCGCTGCGCTTCAGTTCTGTCCAGAGCCCAGAAGGCGAAGGACGAAGCAGCTGGGCACCGGCTTCATGCACTTCAGTGCAGCGACTCGCAAATGTGCAGCCGAGAGCTGCTTCACAAGCAGGTTCCGCTGAGAATGCTCTGGGCTGCTTCAGAAAGGAAGGCGCAGCCCTTGCACTCCAGCACACAAGCTGGCCAGAAACAGGTTCTTACACCTCCAGTGCTGCCGAGTCCATGCAGCTTGAGCACACCCAGTAGGGCGCGCCCAGAAAGAAGGCGTTCTTCAAGTACCCCCCACTCCTCCAAGTAGCCTTGAAACCGGGCGCAACGCGCTGCGGCTCGAAAGCTCCTCTCTCAGAGAGATGTGCCGTCACATGATGCACTCTCGCAGCTCCGTTGCCCACTTGCAGCAGCTGCTGCTACCAAAGCAAAAGGCTCCAGAAGTAAAAGCCACTGCTGCGCTGCACTTTCCCCTTGCCTCCCGTAAAGCACCAGAAACCGCCCGCTGCACGCTGTATTTCCATTCTCTGCCGCATCTGCCACTGTTACCTCGGCGCGTTGAAGCCTAAACCTGGGCACAGTTCTTTCCAGGGAAAGCTGGAAGAGAAAGAGGTAGCAGCACCAGTAGCTGCGAGTGGAACTTTCTGTTTTCAAGTGCTAACGTGAATCCGCAAAGGAGCCGGTGGCCAGGCACGCTTCCTCTTGCAGCCTGCGCGATGGCGCACGGCAGCTCGGTGCTCTGCCTTCATTCTTACGCTCTTCGTACCGTGTCGCGCTTTCATTCTGCCGGAGTCGAGCCGTCGTCTACTTCTCGCACAGGGAGCCGCGGTGCCGGCAGAGAAACCCTCCGTGCTGCTGCTTCTGCCGAAACACGCCTGGGCTATGCCCTTTCCCTCGCAGCGCTAGGTAGCACCACATTCTGTTTGCGCGGTAGCCTGAATCTCAACGGAAAGATTCTCGGCTACGTCTGGCACAGAGAACAGCTTTAGGTCAACAAGCTCACCCAGAGCTTACCCTCGACGCGTGCAAACCTGTACTTGCACCACATTCCAGTGGCAGCCCTCTTTCCTTTCCAGCCTGCACGGCGCCGTCAGATCGCGGTGCTCTCTGCACCTGCCCTCTCGCTTCCGAGTGCCGGCGCGCACACTACAGCCTTGCAGGGAGCGAAGAGGCGGAGAGGCGTCTCGCACAGAAGGACGGGCCAGGACGCAAAGATGGTCTTCCTTTCTCCTCCTCCTTGCCCGAATGGTGGTGCTGTGTTGAAAGTCTTGGCCAGCGAAAGGCTCATCCAGCAAGCGTTTCTCTCCTGACGCATTTCGCTGAGCGAGAGCTACACGGACACTTTCGACGCTGAGAAACAGCAAGAGAATGACGGTACGTCGAGCTGAGGAAAAGCCGTGCACAGCAGCCTGTGGCTGCGTGCAGTGTTCGCGCTGAAGAGCGGCAAAGCTCCAAGCCATCGCTGCGCTTCAGTTCTGTCCAGAGCCCAGAAGGCGAAGGACGAAGCAGCTGGGCACCGGCTTCATGCACTTCAGTGCAGCGACTCGCAAATGTCCAGCCTGTGGCTGCGTGCAGTGTTCACGCTGAAGAGCGGCAAAGCTCCAAGCCATCGCTGCGCTTCAGTTCTGTCCAGAGCCCAGAAGGCGAAGGACGAAGCAGCTGGGCACCGGCTTCATGCACTTCAGTGGAGAGACTCGCAAATGTCCAGCCGAGAGCTGCTTCACAAGCAGGTTCCGCTGAGAATGCTCTGGGCTGCTTCAGAAAGGAAGGCGCAGCCCTTGCACTCCAGCACACAAGCTGGCCAGAAACAGGTTCTTACACCTCCAGTGCTGCCGAGTCCATGCAGCTTGAGCACACCCAGTAGGGCGCGCCCAGAAAGAAGGCGTTCTTCAAGTACCCCCCACTCCTCCAAGTAGCCTTGAAACCGGGCGCAACGCGCTGCGGCTCGAAAGCTCCTCTCTCAGAGAGATGTGCCGTCACATGATGCACTCTCGCAGCTCCGTTGCCCACTTGCAGCAGCTGCTGCTACCAAAGCAAAAGGCTCCAGAAGTAAAAGCCACTGCTGCGCTGCACTTTCCCCTTGCCTCCCGTAAAGCACCAGAAACCGCCCGCTGCACGCTGTATTTCCATTCTCTGCCGCATCTGCCACTGTTACCTCGGCGCGTTGAAGCCTAAACCTGGGCACAGTTCTTTCCAGGGAAAGCTGGAAGAGAAAGAGGTAGCAGCACCAGTAGCTGCGAGTGGAACTTTCTGTTTTCAAGTGCTAACGTGAATCCGCAAAGGAGCCGGTGGCCAGGCACGCTTCCTCTTGCAGCCTGCGCGATGGCGCACGGCAGCTCGGTGCTCTGCCTTCATTCTTACGCTCTTCGTACCGTGTCGCGCTTTCATTCTGCCGGAGTCGAGCCGTCGTCTACTTCTCGCACAGGGAGCCGCGGTGCCGGCAGAGAAACCCTCCGTGCTGCTGCTTCTGCCGAAACACGCCTGGGCTATGCCCTTTCCCTCGCAGCGCTAGGTAGCACCACATTCTGTTTGCGCGGTAGCCTGAATCTCAACGGAAAGATTCTCGGCTACGTCTGGCACAGAGAACAGCTTTAGGTCAACAAGCTCACCCAGAGCTTACCCTCGACGCGTGCAAACCTGTACTTGCACCACATTCCAGTGGCAGCCCTCTTTCCTTTCCAGCCTGCACGGCGCCGTCAGATCGCGGTGCTCTCTGCACCTGCCCTCTCGCTTCCGAGTGCCGGCGCGCACACTACAGCCTTGCAGGGAGCGAAGAGGCGGAGAGGCGTCTCGCACAGAAGGACGGGCCAGGACGCAAAGATGGTCTTCCTTTCTCCTCCTCCTTGCCCGAATGGTGGTGCTGTGTTGAAAGTCTTGGCCAGCGAAAGGCTCATCCAGCAAGCGTTTCTCTCCTGACGCATTTCGCTGAGCGAGAGCTACACGGACACTTTCGACGCTGAGAAACAGCAAGAAAATGACGGTACGTCGAGCTGAGGAAAAGCCGTGCACAGCAGCCTGTGGCTGCGTGCAGTGTTCGCGCTGAAGAGCGGCAAAGCTCCAAGCCATCGCTGCGCTTCAGTTCTGTCCAGAGCCCAGAAGGCGAAGGACGAAGCAGCTGGGCACCGGCTTCATGCACTTCAGTGCAGCGACTCGCAAATGTCCAGCCTGTGGCTGCGTGCAGTGTTCACGCTGAAGAGCGGCAAAGCTCCAAGCCATCGCTGCGCTTCAGTTCTGTCCAGAGCCCAGAAGGCGAAGGACGAAGCAGCTGGGCACCGGCTTCATGCACTTCAGTGGAGAGACTCGCAAATGTCCAGCCGAGAGCTGCTTCACAAGCAGGTTCCGCTGAGAATGCTCTGGGCTGCTTCAGAAAGGAAGGCGCAGCCCTTGCACTCCAGCACACAAGCTGGCCAGAAACAGGTTCTTACACCTCCAGTGCTGCCGAGTCCATGCAGCTTGAGCACACCCAGTAGGGCGCGCCCAGAAAGAAGGCGTTCTTCAAGTACCCCCCACTCCTCCAAGTAGCCTTGAAACCGGGCGCAACGCGCTGCGGCTCGAAAGCTCCTCTCTCAGAGAGATGTGCCGTCACATGATGCACTCTCGCAGCTCCGTTGCCCACTTGCAGCAGCTGCTGCTACCAAAGCAAAAGGCTCCAGAAGTAAAAGCCACTGCTGCGCTGCACTTTCCCCTTGCCTCCCGTAAAGCACCAGAAACCGCCCGCTGCACGCTGTATTTCCATTCTCTGCCGCATCTGCCACTGTTACCTCGGCGCGTTGAAGCCTAAACCTGGGCACAGTTCTTTCCAGGGAAAGCTGGAAGAGAAAGAGGTAGCAGCACCAGTAGCTGCGAGTGGAACTTTCTGTTTTCAAGTGCTAACGTGAATCCGCAAAGGAGCCGGTGGCCAGGCACGCTTCCTCTTGCAGCCTGCGCGATGGCGCACGGCAGCTCGGTGCTCTGCCTTCATTCTTACGCTCTTCGTACCGTGTCGCGCTTTCATTCTGCCGGAGTCGAGCCGTCGTCTACTTCTCGCACAGGGAGCCGCGGTGCCGGCAGAGAAACCCTCCGTGCTGCTGCTTCTGCCGAAACACGCCTGGGCTATGCCCTTTCCCTCGCAGCGCTAGGTAGCACCACATTCTGTTTGCGCGGTAGCCTGAATCTCAACGGAAAGATTCTCGGCTACGTCTGGCACAGAGAACAGCTTTAGGTCAACAAGCTCACCCAGAGCTTACCCTCGACGCGTGCAAACCTGTACTTGCACCACATTCCAGTGGCAGCCCTCTTTCCTTTCCAGCCTGCACGGCGCCGTCAGATCGCGGTGCTCTCTGCACCTGCCCTCTCGCTTCCGCGTGCCGGCGCGCACACTACAGCCTTGCAGGGAGCGAAGAGGCGGAGAGGCGTCTCGCACAGAAGGACGGGCCAGGACGCAAAGGTGGTCTTCCTTTCTCCTCCTCCTTGCCCGAATGGTGGTGCTGTGTTGAAAGTCTTGGCCAGCGAAAGGCTCATCCAGCAAGTGTTTCTCTCCTGACGCATTTCGCTGAGCGAGAGCTACACGGACACTTTCGACGCTGGGAAACAGCAAGACAATGACTGTACGTCGAGCTGAGGAAAAGCCGTGCACAGCAGCCTGTGGCTGCGTGCAGTGTTCGCGCTGAAGAGCGGCAAAGCTCCAAGCCATCGCTGCGCTTCAGTTCTGTCCAGAGCCCAGAAGGCGAAGGACGAAGCAGCTGGGCACCGGCTTCATGCACTTCAGTGCAGCGACTCGCAAATGTCCAGCCTGTGGCTGCGTGCAGTGTTCACGCTGAAGAGCGGCAAAGCTCCAAGCCATCGCTGCGCTTCAGTTCTGTCCAGAGCCCAGAAGGCGAAGGACGAAGCAGCTGGGCACCGGCTTCATGCACTTCAGTGGAGAGACTCGCAAATGTCCAGCCGAGAGCTGCTTCACAAGCAGGTTCCGCTGAGAATGCTCTGGGCTGCTTCAGAAAGGAAGGCGCAGCCCTTGCACTCCAGCACACAAGCTGGCCAGATACAGGTTCTTACACCTCCAGTGCTGCCGAGTCCATGCAGCTTGAGCACACCCAGAAGGACGCGCCCAGAAAGAAGGCGTTCTTCAAGTACCCCCCACTCCTCCAAGTAGCCTTGAAACCGGGCGCAACGCGCTGCGGCTCGAAAGCTCCTCTCTCAGAGAGATGTGCCGTCACATGATGCACTCTCGCAGCTCCGTTGCCCACTTGCAGCAGCTGCTGCTACCAAAGCAAAAGGCTCCAGAAGTAAAAGCCACTGCTGCGCTGCACTTTCCCCTTGCCTCCCGTAAAGCACCAGAAACCGCCCGCTGCACGCTGTATTTCCATTCTCTGCCGCATCTGCCACTGTTACCTCGGCGCGTTGAAGCCTAAACCTGGGCACAGTTCTTTCCAGGGAAAGCTGGAAGAGAAAGAGGTAGCAGCACCAGTAGCTGCGAGTGGAACTTTCTGTTTTCAAGTGCTAACGTGAATCCGCAAAGGAGCCGGTGGCCAGGCACGCTTCCTCTTGCAGCCTGCGCGATGGCGCACGGCAGCTCGGTGCTCTGCCTTCATTCTTACGCTCTTCGTACCGTGTCGCGCTTTCATTCTGCCGGAGTCGAGCCGTCGTCTACTTCTCGCACAGGGAGCCGCGGTGCCGGCAGAGAAACCCTCCGTGCTGCTGCTTCTGCCGAAACACGCCTGGGCTATGCCCTTTCCCTCGCAGCGCTAGGTAGCACCACATTCTGTTTGCGCGGTAGCCTGAATCTCAACGGAAAGATTCTCGGCTACGTCTGGCACAGAGAACAGCTTTAGGTCAACAAGCTCACCCAGAGCTTACCCTCGACGCGTGCAAACCTGTACTTGCACCACATTCCAGTGGCAGCCCTCTTTCCTTTCCAGCCTGCACGGCGCCGTCAGATCGCGGTGCTCTCTGCACCTGCCCTCTCGCTTCCGCGTGCCGGCGCGCACACTACAGCCTTGCAGGGAGCGAAGAGGCGGAGAGGCGTCTCGCACAGAAGGACGGGCCAGGACGCAAAGGTGGTCTTCCTTTCTCCTCCTCCTTGCCCGAATGGTGGTGCTGTGTTGAAAGTCTTGGCCAGCGAAAGGCTCATCCAGCAAGTGTTTCTCTCCTGACGCATTTCGCTGAGCGAGAGCTACACGGACACTTTCGACGCTGGGAAACAGCAAGACAATGACTGTACGTCGAGCTGAGGAAAAGCCGTGCACAGCAGCCTGTGGCTGCGTGCAGTGTTCGCGCTGAAGAGCGGCAAAGCTCCAAGCCATCGCTGCGCTTCAGTTCTGTCCAGAGCCCAGAAGGCGAAGGACGAAGCAGCTGGGCACCGGCTTCATGCACTTCAGTGCAGCGACTCGCAAATGTCCAGCCTGTGGCTGCGTGCAGTGTTCACGCTGAAGAGCGGCAAAGCTCCAAGCCATCGCTGCGCTTCAGTTCTGTCCAGAGCCCAGAAGGCGAAGGACGAAGCAGCTGGGCACCGGCTTCATGCACTTCAGTGGAGAGACTCGCAAATGTCCAGCCGAGAGCTGCTTCACAAGCAGGTTCCGCTGAGAATGCTCTGGGCTGCTTCAGAAAGGAAGGCGCAGCCCTTGCACTCCAGCACACAAGCTGGCCAGAAACAGGTTCTTACACCTCCAGTGCTGCCGAGTCCATGCAGCTTGAGCACACCCAGTAGGGCGCGCCCAGAAAGAAGGCGTTCTTCAAGTACCCCCCACTCCTCCAAGTAGCCTTGAAACCGGGCGCAACGCGCTGCGGCTCGAAAGCTCCTCTCTCAGAGAGATGTGCCGTCACATGATGCACTCTCGCAGCTCCGTTGCCCACTTGCAGCAGCTGCTGCTACCAAAGCAAAAGGCTCCAGAAGTAAAAGCCACTGCTGCGCTGCACTTTCCCCTTGCCTCCCGTAAAGCACCAGAAACCGCCCGCTGCACGCTGTATTTCCATTCTCTGCCACATCTGCCACTGTTACCTCGGCGCGTTGAAGCCTAAACCTGGGCACAGTTCTTTCCAGGGAAAGCTGGAAGAGAAAGAGGTAGCAGCACCAGTAGCTGCGAGTGGAACTTTCTGTTTTCAAGTGCTAACGTGAATCCGCAAAGGAGCCGGTGGCCAGGCACGCTTCCTCTTGCAGCCTGCGCGATGGCGCACGGCAGCTCGGTGCTCTGCCTTCATTCTTACGCTCTTCGTACCGTGTCGCGCTTTCATTCTGCCGGAGTCGAGCCGTCGTCTACTTCTCGCACAGGGAGCCGCGGTGCCGGCAGAGAAACCCTCCGTGCTGCTGCTTCTGCCGAAACACGCCTGGGCTATGCCCTTTCCCTCGCAGCGCTAGGTAGCACCACATTCTGTTTGCGCGGTAGCCTGAATCTCAACGGAAAGATTCTCGGCTACGTCTGGCACAGAGAACAGCTTTAGGTCAACAAGCTCACCCAGAGCTTACCCTCGACGCGTGCAAACCTGTACTTGCACCACATTCCAGTGGCAGCCCTCTTTCCTTTCCAGCCTGCACGGCGCCGTCAGATCGCGGTGCTCTCTGCACCTGCCCTCTCGCTTCCGAGTGCCGGCGCGCACACTACAGCCTTGCAGGGAGCGAAGAGGCGGAGAGGCGTCTCGCACAGAAGGACGGGCCAGGACGCAAAGATGGTCTTCCTTTCTCCTCCTCCTTGCCCGAATGGTGGTGCTGTGTTGAAAGTCTTGGCCAGCGAAAGGCTCATCCAGCAAGCGTTTCTCTCCTGACGCATTTCGCTGAGCGAGAGCTACACGGACACTTTCGACGCTGAGAAACAGCAAGAGAATGACGGTACGTCGAGCTGAGGAAAAGCCGTGCACAGCAGCCTGTGGCTGCGTGCAGTGTTCGCGCTGAAGAGCGGCAAAGCTCCAAGCCATCGCTGCGCTTCAGTTCTGTCCAGAGCCCAGAAGGCGAAGGACGAAGCAGCTGGGCACCGGCTTCATGCACTTCAGTGCAGCGACTCGCAAATGTCCAGCCTGTGGCTGCGTGCAGTGTTCACGCTGAAGAGCGGCAAAGCTCCAAGCCATCGCTGCGCTTCAGTTCTGTCCAGAGCCCAGAAGGCGAAGGACGAAGCAGCTGGGCACCGGCTTCATGCACTTCAGTGGAGAGACTCGCAAATGTCCAGCCGAGAGCTGCTTCACAAGCAGGTTCCGCTGAGAATGCTCTGGGCTGCTTCAGAAAGGAAGGCGCAGCCCTTGCACTCCAGCACACAAGCTGGCCAGAAACAGGTTCTTACACCTCCAGTGCTGCCGAGTCCATGCAGCTTGAGCACACCCAGAAGGACGCGCCCAGAAAGAAGGCGTTCTTCAAGTACCCCCCACTCCTCCAAGTAGCCTTGAAACCGGGCGCAACGCGCTGCGGCTCGAAAGCTCCTCTCTCAGAGAGATGTGCCGTCACATGATGCACTCTCGCAGCTCCGTTGCCCACTTGCAGCAGCTGCTGCTACCAAAGCAAAAGGCTCCAGAAGTAAAAGCCACTGCTGCGCTGCACTTTCCCCTTGCCTCCCGTAAAGCACCAGAAACCGCCCGCTGCACGCTGTATTTCCATTCTCTGCCGCATCTGCCACTGTTACCTCGGCGCGTTGAAGCCTAAACCTGGGCACAGTTCTTTCCAGGGAAAGCTGGAAGAGAAAGAGGTAGCAGCACCAGTAGCTGCGAGTGGAACTTTCTGTTTTCAAGTGCTAACGTGAATCCGCAAAGGAGCCGGTGGCCAAGCACGCTTCCTCTTGCAGCCTGCGCGATGGCGCACGGCAGCTCGGTGCTCTGCCTTCATTCTTACGCTCTTCGTACCGTGTCGCGCTTTCATTCTGCCGGAGTCGAGCCGTCGTCTACTTCTCGCACAGGGAGCCGCGGTGCCGGCAGAGAAACCCTCCGTGCTGCTGCTTCTGCCGAAACACGCCTGGGCTATGCCCTTTCCCTCGCAGCGCTAGGTAGCACCACATTCTGTTTGCGCGGTAGCCTGAATCTCAACGGAAAGATTCTCGGCTACGTCTGGCACAGAGAACAGCTTTAGGTCAACAAGCTCACCCAGAGCTTACCCTCGACGCGTGCAAACCTGTACTTGCACCACATTCCAGTGGCAGCCCTCTTTCCTTTCCAGCCTGCACGGCGCCGTCAGATCGCGGTGCTCTCTGCACCTGCCCTCTCGCTTCCGCGTGCCGGCGCGCACACTACAGCCTTGCAGGGAGCGAAGAGGCGGAGAGGCGTCTCGCACAGAAGGACGGGCCAGGACGCAAAGGTGGTCTTCCTTTCTCCTCCTCCTTGCCCGAATGGTGGTGCTGTGTTGAAAGTCTTGGCCAGCGAAAGGCTCATCCAGCAAGTGTTTCTCTCCTGACGCATTTCGCTGAGCGAGAGCTACACGGACACTTTCGACGCTGGGAAACAGCAAGACAATGACTGTACGTCGAGCTGAGGAAAAGCCGTGCACAGCAGCCTGTGGCTGCGTGCAGTGTTCGCGCTGAAGAGCGGCAAAGCTCCAAGCCATCGCTGCGCTTCAGTTCTGTCCAGAGCCCAGAAGGCGAAGGACGAAGCAGCTGGGCACCGGCTTCATGCACTTCAGTGCAGCGACTCGCAAATGTCCAGCCTGTGGCTGCGTGCAGTGTTCACGCTGAAGAGCGGCAAAGCTCCAAGCCATCGCTGCGCTTCAGTTCTGTCCAGAGCCCAGAAGGCGAAGGACGAAGCAGCTGGGCACCGGCTTCATGCACTTCAGTGGAGAGACTCGCAAATGTCCAGCCGAGAGCTGCTTCACAAGCAGGTTCCGCTGAGAATGCTCTGGGCAGCTTCAGAAAGGAAGCGCAGCCCTTGCACTCCAGCACACAAGCTGGCCAGATACAGGTTCTTACACCTCCAGTGCTGCCGAGTCCATGCAGCTTGAGCACACCCAGTAGGGCGCGCCCAGAAAGAAGGCGTTCTTCAAGTACCCCCCACTCCTCCAAGTAGCCTTGAAACCGGGCGCAACGCGCTGCGGCTCGAAAGCTCCTCTCTCAGAGAGATGTGCCGTCACATGATGCACTCTCGCAGCTCCGTTGCCCACTTGCAGCAGCTGCTGCTACCAAAGCAAAAGGCTCCAGAAGTAAAAGCCACTGCTGCGCTGCACTTTCCCCTTGCCTCCCGTAAAGCACCAGAAACCGCCCGCTGCACGCTGTATTTCCATTCTCTGCCGCATCTGCCACTGTTACCTCGGCGCGTTGAAGCCTAAACCTGGGCACAGTTCTTTCCAGGGAAAGCTGGAAGAGAAAGAGGTAGCAGCACCAGTAGCTGCGAGTGGAACTTTCTGTTTTCAAGTGCTAACGTGAATCCGCAAAGGAGCCGGTGGCCAGGCACGCTTCCTCTTGCAGCCTGCGCGATGGCGCACGGCAGCTCGGTGCTCTGCCTTCATTCTTACGCTCTTCGTACCGTGTCGCGCTTTCATTCTGCCGGAGTCGAGCCGTCGTCTACTTCTCGCACAGGGAGCCGCGGTGCCGGCAGAGAAACCCTCCGTGCTGCTGCTTCTGCCGAAACACGCCTGGGCTATGCCCTTTCCCTCGCAGCGCTAGGTAGCACCACATTCTGTTTGCGCGGTAGCCTGAATCTCAACGGAAAGATTCTCGGCTACGTCTGGCACAGAGAACAGCTTTAGGTCAACAAGCTCACCCAGAGCTTACCCTCGACGCGTGCAAACCTGTACTTGCACCACATTCCAGTGGCAGCCCTCTTTCCTTTCCAGCCTGCACGGCGCCGTCAGATCGCGGTGCTCTCTGCACCTGCCCTCTCGCTTCCGCGTGCCGGCGCGCACACTACAGCCTTGCAGGGAGCGAAGAGGCGGAGAGGCGTCTCGCACAGAAGGACGGGCCAGGACGCAAAGGTGGTCTTCCTTTCTCCTCCTCCTTGCCCGAATGGTGGTGCTGTGTTGAAAGTCTTGGCCAGCGAAAGGCTCATCCAGCAAGTGTTTCTCTCCTGACGCATTTCGCTGAGCGAGAGCTACACGGACACTTTCGACGCTGGGAAACAGCAAGACAATGACTGTACGTCGAGCTGAGGAAAAGCCGTGCACAGCAGCCTGTGGCTGCGTGCAGTGTTCGCGCTGAAGAGCGGCAAAGCTCCAAGCCATCGCTGCGCTTCAGTTCTGTCCAGAGCCCAGAAGGCGAAGGACGAAGCAGCTGGGCACCGGCTTCATGCACTTCAGTGCAGCGACTCGCAAATGTCCAGCCTGTGGCTGCGTGCAGTGTTCACGCTGAAGAGCGGCAAAGCTCCAAGCCATCGCTGCGCTTCAGTTCTGTCCAGAGCCCAGAAGGCGAAGGACGAAGCAGCTGGGCACCGGCTTCATGCACTTCAGTGCAGCGACTCGCAAATGTCCAGCCGAGAGCTGCTTCACAAGCAGGTTCCGCTGAGAATGCTCTGGGCTGCTTCAGAAAGGAAGGCGCAGCCCTTGCACTCCAGCACACAAGCTGGCCAGATACAGGTTCTTACACCTCCAGTGCTGCCGAGTCCATGCAGCTTGAGCACACCCAGAAGGACGCGCCCAGAAAGAAGGCGTTCTTCAAGTACCCCCCACTCCTCCAAGTAGCCTTGAAACCGGGCGCAACGCGCTGCGGCTCGAAAGCTCCTCTCTCAGAGAGATGTGCCGTCACATGATGCACTCTCGCAGCTCCGTTGCCCACTTGCAGCAGCTGCTGCTACCAAAGCAAAAGGCTCCAGAAGTAAAAGCCACTGCTGCGCTGCACTTTCCCCTTGCCTCCCGTAAAGCACCAGAAACCGCCCGCTGCACGCTGTATTTCCATTCTCTGCCGCATCTGCCACTGTTACCTCGGCGCGTTGAAGCCTAAACCTGGGCACAGTTCTTTCCAGGGAAAGCTGGAAGAGAAAGAGGTAGCAGCACCAGTAGCTGCGAGTGGAACTTTCTGTTTTCAAGTGCTAACGTGAATCCGCAAAGGAGCCGGTGGCCAGGCACGCTTCCTCTTGCAGCCTGCGCGATGGCGCACGGCAGCTCGGTGCTCTGCCTTCATTCTTACGCTCTTCGTACCGTGTCGCGCTTTCATTCTGCCGGAGTCGAGCCGTCGTCTACTTCTCGCACAGGGAGCCGCGGTGCCGGCAGAGAAACCCTCCGTGCTGCTGCTTCTGCCGAAACACGCCTGGGCTATGCCCTTTCCCTCGCAGCGCTAGGTAGCACCACATTCTGTTTGCGCGGTAGCCTGAATCTCAACGGAAAGATTCTCGGCTACGTCTGGCACAGAGAACAGCTTTAGGTCAACAAGCTCACCCAGAGCTTACCCTCGACGCGTGCAAACCTGTACTTGCACCACATTCCAGTGGCAGCCCTCTTTCCTTTCCAGCCTGCACGGCGCCGTCAGATCGCGGTGCTCTCTGCACCTGCCCTCTCGCTTCCGCGTGCCGGCGCGCACACTACAGCCTTGCAGGGAGCGAAGAGGCGGAGAGGCGTCTCGCACAGAAGGACGGGCCAGGACGCAAAGGTGGTCTTCCTTTCTCCTCCTCCTTGCCCGAATGGTGGTGCTGTGTTGAAAGTCTTGGCCAGCGAAAGGCTCATCCAGCAAGTGTTTCTCTCCTGACGCATTTCGCTGAGCGAGAGCTACACGGACACTTTCGACGCTGGGAAACAGCAAGACAATGACTGTACGTCGAGCTGAGGAAAAGCCGTGCACAGCAGCCTGTGGCTGCGTGCAGTGTTCGCGCTGAAGAGCGGCAAAGCTCCAAGCCATCGCTGCGCTTCAGTTCTGTCCAGAGCCCAGAAGGCGAAGGACGAAGCAGCTGGGCACCGGCTTCATGCACTTCAGTGCAGCGACTCGCAAATGTCCAGCCGAGAGCTGCTTCACAAGCAGGTTCCGCTGAGAATGCTCTGGGCTGCTTCAGAAAGGAAGGCGCAGCCCTTGCACTCCAGCACACAAGCTGGCCAGAAACAGGTTCTTACACCTCCAGTGCTGCCGAGTCCATGCAGCTTGAGCACACCCAGTAGGGCGCGCCCAGAAAGAAGGCGTTCTTCAAGTACCCCCCACTCCTCCAAGTAGCCTTGAAACCGGGCGCAACGCGCTGCGGCTCGAAAGCTCCTCTCTCAGAGAGATGTGCCGTCACATGATGCACTCTCGCAGCTCCGTTGCCCACTTGCAGCAGCTGCTGCTACCAAAGCAAAAGGCTCCAGAAGTAAAAGCCACTGCTGCGCTGCACTTTCCCCTTGCCTCCCGTAAAGCACCAGAAACCGCCCGCTGCACGCTGTATTTCCATTCTCTGCCGCATCTGCCACTGTTACCTCGGCGCGTTGAAGCCTAAACCTGGGCACAGTTCTTTCCAGGGAAAGCTGGAAGAGAAAGAGGTAGCAGCACCAGTAGCTGCGAGTGGAACTTTCTGTTTTCAAGTGCTAACGTGAATCCGCAAAGGAGCCGGTGGCCAGGCACGCTTCCTCTTGCAGCCTGCGCGATGGCGCACGGCAGCTCGGTGCTCTGCCTTCATTCTTACGCTCTTCGTACCGTGTCGCGCTTTCATTCTGCCGGAGTCGAGCCGTCGTCTACTTCTCGCACAGGGAGCCGCGGTGCCGGCAGAGAAACCCTCCGTGCTGCTGCTTCTGCCGAAACACGCCTGGGCTATGCCCTTTCCCTCGCAGCGCTAGGTAGCACCACATTCTGTTTGCGCGGTAGCCTGAATCTCAACGGAAAGATTCTCGGCTACGTCTGGCACAGAGAACAGCTTTAGGTCAACAAGCTCACCCAGAGCTTACCCTCGACGCGTGCAAACCTGTACTTGCACCACATTCCAGTGGCAGCCCTCTTTCCTTTCCAGCCTGCACGGCGCCGTCAGATCGCGGTGCTCTCTGCACCTGCCCTCTCGCTTCCGAGTGCCGGCGCGCACACTACAGCCTTGCAGGGAGCGAAGAGGCGGAGAGGCGTCTCGCACAGAAGGACGGGCCAGGACGCAAAGATGGTCTTCCTTTCTCCTCCTCCTTGCCCGAATGGTGGTGCTGTGTTGAAAGTCTTGGCCAGCGAAAGGCTCATCCAGCAAGCGTTTCTCTCCTGACGCATTTCGCTGAGCGAGAGCTACACGGACACTTTCGACGCTGAGAAACAGCAAGAGAATGACGGTACGTCGAGCTGAGGAAAAGCCGTGCACAGCAGCCTGTGGCTGCGTGCAGTGTTCGCGCTGAAGAGCGGCAAAGCTCCAAGCCATCGCTGCGCTTCAGTTCTGTCCAGAGCCCAGAAGGCGAAGGACGAAGCAGCTGGGCACCGGCTTCATGCACTTCAGTGCAGCGACTCGCAAATGTCCAGCCTGTGGCTGCGTGCAGTGTTCACGCTGAAGAGCGGCAAAGCTCCAAGCCATCGCTGCGCTTCAGTTCTGTCCAGAGCCCAGAAGGCGAAGGACGAAGCAGCTGGGCACCGGCTTCATGCACTTCAGTGGAGAGACTCGCAAATGTCCAGCCGAGAGCTGCTTCACAAGCAGGTTCCGCTGAGAATGCTCTGGGCTGCTTCAGAAAGGAAGGCGCAGCCCTTGCACTCCAGCACACAAGCTGGCCAGAAACAGGTTCTTACACCTCCAGTGCTGCCGAGTCCATGCAGCTTGAGCACACCCAGTAGGGCGCGCCCAGAAAGAAGGCGTTCTTCAAGTACCCCCCACTCCTCCAAGTAGCCTTGAAACCGGGCGCAACGCGCTGCGGCTCGAAAGCTCCTCTCTCAGAGAGATGTGCCGTCACATGATGCACTCTCGCAGCTCCGTTGCCCACTTGCAGCAGCTGCTGCTACCAAAGCAAAAGGCTCCAGAAGTAAAAGCCACTGCTGCGCTGCACTTTCCCCTTGCCTCCCGTAAAGCACCAGAAACCGCCCGCTGCACGCTGTATTTCCATTCTCTGCCGCATCTGCCACTGTTACCTCGGCGCGTTGAAGCCTAAACCTGGGCACAGTTCTTTCCAGGGAAAGCTGGAAGAGAAAGAGGTAGCAGCACCAGTAGCTGCGAGTGGAACTTTCTGTTTTCAAGTGCTAACGTGAATCCGCAAAGGAGCCGGTGGCCAGGCACGCTTCCTCTTGCAGCCTGCGCGATGGCGCACGGCAGCTCGGTGCTCTGCCTTCATTCTTACGCTCTTCGTACCGTGTCGCGCTTTCATTCTGCCGGAGTCGAGCCGTCGTCTACTTCTCGCACAGGGAGCCGCGGTGCCGGCAGAGAAACCCTCCGTGCTGCTGCTTCTGCCGAAACACGCCTGGGCTATGCCCTTTCCCTCGCAGCGCTAGGTAGCACCACATTCTGTTTGCGCGGTAGCCTGAATCTCAACGGAAAGATTCTCGGCTACGTCTGGCACAGAGAACAGCTTTAGGTCAACAAGCTCACCCAGAGCTTACCCTCGACGCGTGCAAACCTGTACTTGCACCACATTCCAGTGGCAGCCCTCTTTCCTTTCCAGCCTGCACGGCGCCGTCAGATCGCGGTGCTCTCTGCACCTGCCCTCTCGCTTCCGCGTGCCGGCGCGCACACTACAGCCTTGCAGGGAGCGAAGAGGCGGAGAGGCGTCTCGCACAGAAGGACGGGCCAGGACGCAAAGGTGGTCTTCCTTTCTCCTCCTCCTTGCCCGAATGGTGGTGCTGTGTTGAAAGTCTTGGCCAGCGAAAGGCTCATCCAGCAAGTGTTTCTCTCCTGACGCATTTCGCTGAGCGAGAGCTACACGGACACTTTCGACGCTGGGAAACAGCAAGACAATGACTGTACGTCGAGCTGAGGAAAAGCCGTGCACAGCAGCCTGTGGCTGCGTGCAGTGTTCGCGCTGAAGAGCGGCAAAGCTCCAAGCCATCGCTGCGCTTCAGTTCTGTCCAGAGCCCAGAAGGCGAAGGACGAAGCAGCTGGGCACCGGCTTCATGCACTTCAGTGCAGCGACTCGCAAATGTCCAGCCTGTGGCTGCGTGCAGTGTTCACGCTGAAGAGCGGCAAAGCTCCAAGCCATCGCTGCGCTTCAGTTCTGTCCAGAGCCCAGAAGGCGAAGGACGAAGCAGCTGGGCACCGGCTTCATGCACTTCAGTGCAGCGACTCGCAAATGTCCAGCCTGTGGCTGCGTGCAGTGTTCACGCTGAAGAGCGGCAAAGCTCCAAGCCATCGCTGCGCTTCAGTTCTGTCCAGAGCCCAGAAGGCGAAGGACGAAGCAGCTGGGCACCGGCTTCATGCACTTCAGTGCAGCGACTCGCAAATGTCCAGCCGAGAGCTGCTTCACAAGCAGGTTCCGCTGAGAATGCTCTGGGCTGCTTCAGAAAGGAAGGCGCAGCCCTTGCACTCCAGCACACAAGCTGGCCAGATACAGGTTCTTACACCTCCAGTGCTGCCGAGTCCATGCAGCTTGAGCACACCCAGAAGGACGCGCCCAGAAAGAAGGCGTTCTTCAAGTACCCCCCACTCCTCCAAGTAGCCTTGAAACCGGGCGCAACGCGCTGCGGCTCGAAAGCTCCTCTCTCAGAGAGATGTGCCGTCACATGATGCACTCTCGCAGCTCCGTTGCCCACTTGCAGCAGCTGCTGCTACCAAAGCAAAAGGCTCCAGAAGTAAAAGCCACTGCTGCGCTGCACTTTCCCCTTGCCTCCCGTAAAGCACCAGAAACCGCCCGCTGCACGCTGTATTTCCATTCTCTGCCGCATCTGCCACTGTTACCTCGGCGCGTTGAAGCCTAAACCTGGGCACAGTTCTTTCCAGGGAAAGCTGGAAGAGAAAGAGGTAGCAGCACCAGTAGCTGCGAGTGGAACTTTCTGTTTTCAAGTGCTAACGTGAATCCGCAAAGGAGCCGGTGGCCAGGCACGCTTCCTCTTGCAGCCTGCGCGATGGCGCACGGCAGCTCGGTGCTCTGCCTTCATTCTTACGCTCTTCGTACCGTGTCGCGCTTTCATTCTGCCGGAGTCGAGCCGTCGTCTACTTCTCGCACAGGGAGCCGCGGTGCCGGCAGAGAAACCCTCCGTGCTGCTGCTTCTGCCGAAACACGCCTGGGCTATGCCCTTTCCCTCGCAGCGCTAGGTAGCACCACATTCTGTTTGCGCGGTAGCCTGAATCTCAACGGAAAGATTCTCGGCTACGTCTGGCACAGAGAACAGCTTTAGGTCAACAAGCTCACCCAGAGCTTACCCTCGACGCGTGCAAACCTGTACTTGCACCACATTCCAGTGGCAGCCCTCTTTCCTTTCCAGCCTGCACGGCGCCGTCAGATCGCGGTGCTCTCTGCACCTGCCCTCTCGCTTCCGCGTGCCGGCGCGCACACTACAGCCTTGCAGGGAGCGAAGAGGCGGAGAGGCGTCTCGCACAGAAGGACGGGCCAGGACGCAAAGGTGGTCTTCCTTTCTCCTCCTCCTTGCCCGAATGGTGGTGCTGTGTTGAAAGTCTTGGCCAGCGAAAGGCTCATCCAGCAAGTGTTTCTCTCCTGACGCATTTCGCTGAGCGAGAGCTACACGGACACTTTCGACGCTGGGAAACAGCAAGACAATGACTGTACGTCGAGCTGAGGAAAAGCCGTGCACAGCAGCCTGTGGCTGCGTGCAGTGTTCGCGCTGAAGAGCGGCAAAGCTCCAAGCCATCGCTGCGCTTCAGTTCTGTCCAGAGCCCAGAAGGCGAAGGACGAAGCAGCTGGGCACCGGCTTCATGCACTTCAGTGCAGCGACTCGCAAATGTCCAGCCGAGAGCTGCTTCACAAGCAGGTTCCGCTGAGAATGCTCTGGGCTGCTTCAGAAAGGAAGGCGCAGCCCTTGCACTCCAGCACACAAGCTGGCCAGAAACAGGTTCTTACACCTCCAGTGCTGCCGAGTCCATGCAGCTTGAGCACACCCAGTAGGGCGCGCCCAGAAAGAAGGCGTTCTTCAAGTACCCCCCACTCCTCCAAGTAGCCTTGAAACCGGGCGCAACGCGCTGCGGCTCGAAAGCTCCTCTCTCAGAGAGATGTGCCGTCACATGATGCACTCTCGCAGCTCCGTTGCCCACTTGCAGCAGCTGCTGCTACCAAAGCAAAAGGCTCCAGAAGTAAAAGCCACTGCTGCGCTGCACTTTCCCCTTGCCTCCCGTAAAGCACCAGAAACCGCCCGCTGCACGCTGTATTTCCATTCTCTGCCGCATCTGCCACTGTTACCTCGGCGCGTTGAAGCCTAAACCTGGGCACAGTTCTTTCCAGGGAAAGCTGGAAGAGAAAGAGGTAGCAGCACCAGTAGCTGCGAGTGGAACTTTCTGTTTTCAAGTGCTAACGTGAATCCGCAAAGGAGCCGGTGGCCAGGCACGCTTCCTCTTGCAGCCTGCGCGATGGCGCACGGCAGCTCGGTGCTCTGCCTTCATTCTTACGCTCTTCGTACCGTGTCGCGCTTTCATTCTGCCGGAGTCGAGCCGTCGTCTACTTCTCGCACAGGGAGCCGCGGTGCCGGCAGAGAAACCCTCCGTGCTGCTGCTTCTGCCGAAACACGCCTGGGCTATGCCCTTTCCCTCGCAGCGCTAGGTAGCACCACATTCTGTTTGCGCGGTAGCCTGAATCTCAACGGAAAGATTCTCGGCTACGTCTGGCACAGAGAACAGCTTTAGGTCAACAAGCTCACCCAGAGCTTACCCTCGACGCGTGCAAACCTGTACTTGCACCACATTCCAGTGGCAGCCCTCTTTCCTTTCCAGCCTGCACGGCGCCGTCAGATCGCGGTGCTCTCTGCACCTGCCCTCTCGCTTCCGAGTGCCGGCGCGCACACTACAGCCTTGCAGGGAGCGAAGAGGCGGAGAGGCGTCTCGCACAGAAGGACGGGCCAGGACGCAAAGATGGTCTTCCTTTCTCCTCCTCCTTGCCCGAATGGTGGTGCTGTGTTGAAAGTCTTGGCCAGCGAAAGGCTCATCCAGCAAGCGTTTCTCTCCTGACGCATTTCGCTGAGCGAGAGCTACACGGACACTTTCGACGCTGAGAAACAGCAAGAGAATGACGGTACGTCGAGCTGAGGAAAAGCCGTGCACAGCAGCCTGTGGCTGCGTGCAGTGTTCGCGCTGAAGAGCGGCAAAGCTCCAAGCCATCGCTGCGCTTCAGTTCTGTCCAGAGCCCAGAAGGCGAAGGACGAAGCAGCTGGGCACCGGCTTCATGCACTTCAGTGCAGCGACTCGCAAATGTCCAGCCTGTGGCTGCGTGCAGTGTTCACGCTGAAGAGCGGCAAAGCTCCAAGCCATCGCTGCGCTTCAGTTCTGTCCAGAGCCCAGAAGGCGAAGGACGAAGCAGCTGGGCACCGGCTTCATGCACTTCAGTGGAGAGACTCGCAAATGTCCAGCCGAGAGCTGCTTCACAAGCAGGTTCCGCTGAGAATGCTCTGGGCTGCTTCAGAAAGGAAGGCGCAGCCCTTGCACTCCAGCACACAAGCTGGCCAGAAACAGGTTCTTACACCTCCAGTGCTGCCGAGTCCATGCAGCTTGAGCACACCCAGTAGGGCGCGCCCAGAAAGAAGGCGTTCTTCAAGTACCCCCCACTCCTCCAAGTAGCCTTGAAACCGGGCGCAACGCGCTGCGGCTCGAAAGCTCCTCTCTCAGAGAGATGTGCCGTCACATGATGCACTCTCGCAGCTCCGTTGCCCACTTGCAGCAGCTGCTGCTACCAAAGCAAAAGGCTCCAGAAGTAAAAGCCACTGCTGCGCTGCACTTTCCCCTTGCCTCCCGTAAAGCACCAGAAACCGCCCGCTGCACGCTGTATTTCCATTCTCTGCCGCATCTGCCACTGTTACCTCGGCGCGTTGAAGCCTAAACCTGGGCACAGTTCTTTCCAGGGAAAGCTGGAAGAGAAAGAGGTAGCAGCACCAGTAGCTGCGAGTGGAACTTTCTGTTTTCAAGTGCTAACGTGAATCCGCAAAGGAGCCGGTGGCCAGGCACGCTTCCTCTTGCAGCCTGCGCGATGGCGCACGGCAGCTCGGTGCTCTGCCTTCATTCTTACGCTCTTCGTACCGTGTCGCGCTTTCATTCTGCCGGAGTCGAGCCGTCGTCTACTTCTCGCACAGGGAGCCGCGGTGCCGGCAGAGAAACCCTCCGTGCTGCTGCTTCTGCCGAAACACGCCTGGGCTATGCCCTTTCCCTCGCAGCGCTAGGTAGCACCACATTCTGTTTGCGCGGTAGCCTGAATCTCAACGGAAAGATTCTCGGCTACGTCTGGCACAGAGAACAGCTTTAGGTCAACAAGCTCACCCAGAGCTTACCCTCGACGCGTGCAAACCTGTACTTGCACCACATTCCAGTGGCAGCCCTCTTTCCTTTCCAGCCTGCACGGCGCCGTCAGATCGCGGTGCTCTCTGCACCTGCCCTCTCGCTTCCGAGTGCCGGCGCGCACACTACAGCCTTGCAGGGAGCGAAGAGGCGGAGAGGCGTCTCGCACAGAAGGACGGGCCAGGACGCAAAGATGGTCTTCCTTTCTCCTCCTCCTTGCCCGAATGGTGGTGCTGTGTTGAAAGTCTTGGCCAGCGAAAGGCTCATCCAGCAAGCGTTTCTCTCCTGACGCATTTCGCTGAGCGAGAGCTACACGGACACTTTCGACGCTGAGAAACAGCAAGAGAATGACGGTACGTCGAGCTGAGGAAAAGCCGTGCACAGCAGCCTGTGGCTGCGTGCAGTGTTCGCGCTGAAGAGCGGCAAAGCTCCAAGCCATCGCTGCGCTTCAGTTCTGTCCAGAGCCCAGAAGGCGAAGGACGAAGCAGCTGGGCACCGGCTTCATGCACTTCAGTGCAGCGACTCGCAAATGTCCAGCCTGTGGCTGCGTGCAGTGTTCACGCTGAAGAGCGGCAAAGCTCCAAGCCATCGCTGCGCTTCAGTTCTGTCCAGAGCCCAGAAGGCGAAGGACGAAGCAGCTGGGCACCGGCTTCATGCACTTCAGTGGAGAGACTCGCAAATGTCCAGCCGAGAGCTGCTTCACAAGCAGGTTCCGCTGAGAATGCTCTGGGCTGCTTCAGAAAGGAAGGCGCAGCCCTTGCACTCCAGCACACAAGCTGGCCAGAAACAGGTTCTTACACCTCCAGTGCTGCCGAGTCCATGCAGCTTGAGCACACCCAGAAGGACGCGCCCAGAAAGAAGGCGTTCTTCAAGTACCCCCCACTCCTCCAAGTAGCCTTGAAACCGGGCGCAACGCGCTGCGGCTCGAAAGCTCCTCTCTCAGAGAGATGTGCCGTCACATGATGCACTCTCGCAGCTCCGTTGCCCACTTGCAGCAGCTGCTGCTACCAAAGCAAAAGGCTCCAGAAGTAAAAGCCACTGCTGCGCTGCACTTTCCCCTTGCCTCCCGTAAAGCACCAGAAACCGCCCGCTGCACGCTGTATTTCCATTCTCTGCCGCATCTGCCACTGTTACCTCGGCGCGTTGAAGCCTAAACCTGGGCACAGTTCTTTCCAGGGAAAGCTGGAAGAGAAAGAGGTAGCAGCACCAGTAGCTGCGAGTGGAACTTTCTGTTTTCAAGTGCTAACGTGAATCCGCAAAGGAGCCGGTGGCCAAGCACGCTTCCTCTTGCAGCCTGCGCGATGGCGCACGGCAGCTCGGTGCTCTGCCTTCATTCTTACGCTCTTCGTACCGTGTCGCGCTTTCATTCTGCCGGAGTCGAGCCGTCGTCTACTTCTCGCACAGGGAGCCGCGGTGCCGGCAGAGAAACCCTCCGTGCTGCTGCTTCTGCCGAAACACGCCTGGGCTATGCCCTTTCCCTCGCAGCGCTAGGTAGCACCACATTCTGTTTGCGCGGTAGCCTGAATCTCAACGGAAAGATTCTCGGCTACGTCTGGCACAGAGAACAGCTTTAGGTCAACAAGCTCACCCAGAGCTTACCCTCGACGCGTGCAAACCTGTACTTGCACCACATTCCAGTGGCAGCCCTCTTTCCTTTCCAGCCTGCACGGCGCCGTCAGATCGCGGTGCTCTCTGCACCTGCCCTCTCGCTTCCGCGTGCCGGCGCGCACACTACAGCCTTGCAGGGAGCGAAGAGGCGGAGAGGCGTCTCGCACAGAAGGACGGGCCAGGACGCAAAGGTGGTCTTCCTTTCTCCTCCTCCTTGCCCGAATGGTGGTGCTGTGTTGAAAGTCTTGGCCAGCGAAAGGCTCATCCAGCAAGTGTTTCTCTCCTGACGCATTTCGCTGAGCGAGAGCTACACGGACACTTTCGACGCTGGGAAACAGCAAGACAATGACTGTACGTCGAGCTGAGGAAAAGCCGTGCACAGCAGCCTGTGGCTGCGTGCAGTGTTCGCGCTGAAGAGCGGCAAAGCTCCAAGCCATCGCTGCGCTTCAGTTCTGTCCAGAGCCCAGAAGGCGAAGGACGAAGCAGCTGGGCACCGGCTTCATGCACTTCAGTGCAGCGACTCGCAAATGTCCAGCCTGTGGCTGCGTGCAGTGTTCACGCTGAAGAGCGGCAAAGCTCCAAGCCATCGCTGCGCTTCAGTTCTGTCCAGAGCCCAGAAGGCGAAGGACGAAGCAGCTGGGCACCGGCTTCATGCACTTCAGTGGAGAGACTCGCAAATGTCCAGCCGAGAGCTGCTTCACAAGCAGGTTCCGCTGAGAATGCTCTGGGCTGCTTCAGAAAGGAAGGCGCAGCCCTTGCACTCCAGCACACAAGCTGGCCAGATACAGGTTCTTACACCTCCAGTGCTGCCGAGTCCATGCAGCTTGAGCACACCCAGTAGGGCGCGCCCAGAAAGAAGGCGTTCTTCAAGTACCCCCCACTCCTCCAAGTAGCCTTGAAACCGGGCGCAACGCGCTGCGGCTCGAAAGCTCCTCTCTCAGAGAGATGTGCCGTCACATGATGCACTCTCGCAGCTCCGTTGCCCACTTGCAGCAGCTGCTGCTACCAAAGCAAAAGGCTCCAGAAGTAAAAGCCACTGCTGCGCTGCACTTTCCCCTTGCCTCCCGTAAAGCACCAGAAACCGCCCGCTGCACGCTGTATTTCCATTCTCTGCCGCATCTGCCACTGTTACCTCGGCGCGTTGAAGCCTAAACCTGGGCACAGTTCTTTCCAGGGAAAGCTGGAAGAGAAAGAGGTAGCAGCACCAGTAGCTGCGAGTGGAACTTTCTGTTTTCAAGTGCTAACGTGAATCCGCAAAGGAGCCGGTGGCCAGGCACGCTTCCTCTTGCAGCCTGCGCGATGGCGCACGGCAGCTCGGTGCTCTGCCTTCATTCTTACGCTCTTCGTACCGTGTCGCGCTTTCATTCTGCCGGAGTCGAGCCGTCGTCTACTTCTCGCACAGGGAGCCGCGGTGCCGGCAGAGAAACCCTCCGTGCTGCTGCTTCTGCCGAAACACGCCTGGGCTATGCCCTTTCCCTCGCAGCGCTAGGTAGCACCACATTCTGTTTGCGCGGTAGCCTGAATCTCAACGGAAAGATTCTCGGCTACGTCTGGCACAGAGAACAGCTTTAGGTCAACAAGCTCACCCAGAGCTTACCCTCGACGCGTGCAAACCTGTACTTGCACCACATTCCAGTGGCAGCCCTCTTTCCTTTCCAGCCTGCACGGCGCCGTCAGATCGCGGTGCTCTCTGCACCTGCCCTCTCGCTTCCGCGTGCCGGCGCGCACACTACAGCCTTGCAGGGAGCGAAGAGGCGGAGAGGCGTCTCGCACAGAAGGACGGGCCAGGACGCAAAGGTGGTCTTCCTTTCTCCTCCTCCTTGCCCGAATGGTGGTGCTGTGTTGAAAGTCTTGGCCAGCGAAAGGCTCATCCAGCAAGTGTTTCTCTCCTGACGCATTTCGCTGAGCGAGAGCTACACGGACACTTTCGACGCTGGGAAACAGCAAGACAATGACTGTACGTCGAGCTGAGGAAAAGCCGTGCACAGCAGCCTGTGGCTGCGTGCAGTGTTCGCGCTGAAGAGCGGCAAAGCTCCAAGCCATCGCTGCGCTTCAGTTCTGTCCAGAGCCCAGAAGGCGAAGGACGAAGCAGCTGGGCACCGGCTTCATGCACTTCAGTGCAGCGACTCGCAAATGTCCAGCCTGTGGCTGCGTGCAGTGTTCACGCTGAAGAGCGGCAAAGCTCCAAGCCATCGCTGCGCTTCAGTTCTGTCCAGAGCCCAGAAGGCGAAGGACGAAGCAGCTGGGCACCGGCTTCATGCACTTCAGTGCAGCGACTCGCAAATGTCCAGCCGAGAGCTGCTTCACAAGCAGGTTCCGCTGAGAATGCTCTGGGCTGCTTCAGAAAGGAAGGCGCAGCCCTTGCACTCCAGCACACAAGCTGGCCAGATACAGGTTCTTACACCTCCAGTGCTGCCGAGTCCATGCAGCTTGAGCACACCCAGAAGGACGCGCCCAGAAAGAAGGCGTTCTTCAAGTACCCCCCACTCCTCCAAGTAGCCTTGAAACCGGGCGCAACGCGCTGCGGCTCGAAAGCTCCTCTCTCAGAGAGATGTGCCGTCACATGATGCACTCTCGCAGCTCCGTTGCCCACTTGCAGCAGCTGCTGCTACCAAAGCAAAAGGCTCCAGAAGTAAAAGCCACTGCTGCGCTGCACTTTCCCCTTGCCTCCCGTAAAGCACCAGAAACCGCCCGCTGCACGCTGTATTTCCATTCTCTGCCGCATCTGCCACTGTTACCTCGGCGCGTTGAAGCCTAAACCTGGGCACAGTTCTTTCCAGGGAAAGCTGGAAGAGAAAGAGGTAGCAGCACCAGTAGCTGCGAGTGGAACTTTCTGTTTTCAAGTGCTAACGTGAATCCGCAAAGGAGCCGGTGGCCAGGCACGCTTCCTCTTGCAGCCTGCGCGATGGCGCACGGCAGCTCGGTGCTCTGCCTTCATTCTTACGCTCTTCGTACCGTGTCGCGCTTTCATTCTGCCGGAGTCGAGCCGTCGTCTACTTCTCGCACAGGGAGCCGCGGTGCCGGCAGAGAAACCCTCCGTGCTGCTGCTTCTGCCGAAACACGCCTGGGCTATGCCCTTTCCCTCGCAGCGCTAGGTAGCACCACATTCTGTTTGCGCGGTAGCCTGAATCTCAACGGAAAGATTCTCGGCTACGTCTGGCACAGAGAACAGCTTTAGGTCAACAAGCTCACCCAGAGCTTACCCTCGACGCGTGCAAACCTGTACTTGCACCACATTCCAGTGGCAGCCCTCTTTCCTTTCCAGCCTGCACGGCGCCGTCAGATCGCGGTGCTCTCTGCACCTGCCCTCTCGCTTCCGCGTGCCGGCGCGCACACTACAGCCTTGCAGGGAGCGAAGAGGCGGAGAGGCGTCTCGCACAGAAGGACGGGCCAGGACGCAAAGGTGGTCTTCCTTTCTCCTCCTCCTTGCCCGAATGGTGGTGCTGTGTTGAAAGTCTTGGCCAGCGAAAGGCTCATCCAGCAAGTGTTTCTCTCCTGACGCATTTCGCTGAGCGAGAGCTACACGGACACTTTCGACGCTGGGAAACAGCAAGACAATGACTGTACGTCGAGCTGAGGAAAAGCCGTGCACAGCAGCCTGTGGCTGCGTGCAGTGTTCGCGCTGAAGAGCGGCAAAGCTCCAAGCCATCGCTGCGCTTCAGTTCTGTCCAGAGCCCAGAAGGCGAAGGACGAAGCAGCTGGGCACCGGCTTCATGCACTTCAGTGCAGCGACTCGCAAATGTCCAGCCGAGAGCTGCTTCACAAGCAGGTTCCGCTGAGAATGCTCTGGGCTGCTTCAGAAAGGAAGGCGCAGCCCTTGCACTCCAGCACACAAGCTGGCCAGAAACAGGTTCTTACACCTCCAGTGCTGCCGAGTCCATGCAGCTTGAGCACACCCAGTAGGGCGCGCCCAGAAAGAAGGCGTTCTTCAAGTACCCCCCACTCCTCCAAGTAGCCTTGAAACCGGGCGCAACGCGCTGCGGCTCGAAAGCTCCTCTCTCAGAGAGATGTGCCGTCACATGATGCACTCTCGCAGCTCCGTTGCCCACTTGCAGCAGCTGCTGCTACCAAAGCAAAAGGCTCCAGAAGTAAAAGCCACTGCTGCGCTGCACTTTCCCCTTGCCTCCCGTAAAGCACCAGAAACCGCCCGCTGCACGCTGTATTTCCATTCTCTGCCGCATCTGCCACTGTTACCTCGGCGCGTTGAAGCCTAAACCTGGGCACAGTTCTTTCCAGGGAAAGCTGGAAGAGAAAGAGGTAGCAGCACCAGTAGCTGCGAGTGGAACTTTCTGTTTTCAAGTGCTAACGTGAATCCGCAAAGGAGCCGGTGGCCAGGCACGCTTCCTCTTGCAGCCTGCGCGATGGCGCACGGCAGCTCGGTGCTCTGCCTTCATTCTTACGCTCTTCGTACCGTGTCGCGCTTTCATTCTGCCGGAGTCGAGCCGTCGTCTACTTCTCGCACAGGGAGCCGCGGTGCCGGCAGAGAAACCCTCCGTGCTGCTGCTTCTGCCGAAACACGCCTGGGCTATGCCCTTTCCCTCGCAGCGCTAGGTAGCACCACATTCTGTTTGCGCGGTAGCCTGAATCTCAACGGAAAGATTCTCGGCTACGTCTGGCACAGAGAACAGCTTTAGGTCAACAAGCTCACCCAGAGCTTACCCTCGACGCGTGCAAACCTGTACTTGCACCACATTCCAGTGGCAGCCCTCTTTCCTTTCCAGCCTGCACGGCGCCGTCAGATCGCGGTGCTCTCTGCACCTGCCCTCTCGCTTCCGAGTGCCGGCGCGCACACTACAGCCTTGCAGGGAGCGAAGAGGCGGAGAGGCGTCTCGCACAGAAGGACGGGCCAGGACGCAAAGATGGTCTTCCTTTCTCCTCCTCCTTGCCCGAATGGTGGTGCTGTGTTGAAAGTCTTGGCCAGCGAAAGGCTCATCCAGCAAGCGTTTCTCTCCTGACGCATTTCGCTGAGCGAGAGCTACACGGACACTTTCGACGCTGAGAAACAGCAAGAGAATGACGGTACGTCGAGCTGAGGAAAAGCCGTGCACAGCAGCCTGTGGCTGCGTGCAGTGTTCGCGCTGAAGAGCGGCAAAGCTCCAAGCCATCGCTGCGCTTCAGTTCTGTCCAGAGCCCAGAAGGCGAAGGACGAAGCAGCTGGGCACCGGCTTCATGCACTTCAGTGCAGCGACTCGCAAATGTCCAGCCTGTGGCTGCGTGCAGTGTTCACGCTGAAGAGCGGCAAAGCTCCAAGCCATCGCTGCGCTTCAGTTCTGTCCAGAGCCCAGAAGGCGAAGGACGAAGCAGCTGGGCACCGGCTTCATGCACTTCAGTGGAGAGACTCGCAAATGTCCAGCCGAGAGCTGCTTCACAAGCAGGTTCCGCTGAGAATGCTCTGGGCTGCTTCAGAAAGGAAGGCGCAGCCCTTGCACTCCAGCACACAAGCTGGCCAGAAACAGGTTCTTACACCTCCAGTGCTGCCGAGTCCATGCAGCTTGAGCACACCCAGTAGGGCGCGCCCAGAAAGAAGGCGTTCTTCAAGTACCCCCCACTCCTCCAAGTAGCCTTGAAACCGGGCGCAACGCGCTGCGGCTCGAAAGCTCCTCTCTCAGAGAGATGTGCCGTCACATGATGCACTCTCGCAGCTCCGTTGCCCACTTGCAGCAGCTGCTGCTACCAAAGCAAAAGGCTCCAGAAGTAAAAGCCACTGCTGCGCTGCACTTTCCCCTTGCCTCCCGTAAAGCACCAGAAACCGCCCGCTGCACGCTGTATTTCCATTCTCTGCCGCATCTGCCACTGTTACCTCGGCGCGTTGAAGCCTAAACCTGGGCACAGTTCTTTCCAGGGAAAGCTGGAAGAGAAAGAGGTAGCAGCACCAGTAGCTGCGAGTGGAACTTTCTGTTTTCAAGTGCTAACGTGAATCCGCAAAGGAGCCGGTGGCCAGGCACGCTTCCTCTTGCAGCCTGCGCGATGGCGCACGGCAGCTCGGTGCTCTGCCTTCATTCTTACGCTCTTCGTACCGTGTCGCGCTTTCATTCTGCCGGAGTCGAGCCGTCGTCTACTTCTCGCACAGGGAGCCGCGGTGCCGGCAGAGAAACCCTCCGTGCTGCTGCTTCTGCCGAAACACGCCTGGGCTATGCCCTTTCCCTCGCAGCGCTAGGTAGCACCACATTCTGTTTGCGCGGTAGCCTGAATCTCAACGGAAAGATTCTCGGCTACGTCTGGCACAGAGAACAGCTTTAGGTCAACAAGCTCACCCAGAGCTTACCCTCGACGCGTGCAAACCTGTACTTGCACCACATTCCAGTGGCAGCCCTCTTTCCTTTCCAGCCTGCACGGCGCCGTCAGATCGCGGTGCTCTCTGCACCTGCCCTCTCGCTTCCGAGTGCCGGCGCGCACACTACAGCCTTGCAGGGAGCGAAGAGGCGGAGAGGCGTCTCGCACAGAAGGACGGGCCAGGACGCAAAGATGGTCTTCCTTTCTCCTCCTCCTTGCCCGAATGGTGGTGCTGTGTTGAAAGTCTTGGCCAGCGAAAGGCTCATCCAGCAAGCGTTTCTCTCCTGACGCATTTCGCTGAGCGAGAGCTACACGGACACTTTCGACGCTGAGAAACAGCAAGAAAATGACGGTACGTCGAGCTGAGGAAAAGCCGTGCACAGCAGCCTGTGGCTGCGTGCAGTGTTCGCGCTGAAGAGCGGCAAAGCTCCAAGCCATCGCTGCGCTTCAGTTCTGTCCAGAGCCCAGAAGGCGAAGGACGAAGCAGCTGGGCACCGGCTTCATGCACTTCAGTGCAGCGACTCGCAAATGTCCAGCCTGTGGCTGCGTGCAGTGTTCACGCTGAAGAGCGGCAAAGCTCCAAGCCATCGCTGCGCTTCAGTTCTGTCCAGAGCCCAGAAGGCGAAGGACGAAGCAGCTGGGCACCGGCTTCATGCACTTCAGTGGAGAGACTCGCAAATGTCCAGCCGAGAGCTGCTTCACAAGCAGGTTCCGCTGAGAATGCTCTGGGCTGCTTCAGAAAGGAAGGCGCAGCCCTTGCACTCCAGCACACAAGCTGGCCAGAAACAGGTTCTTACACCTCCAGTGCTGCCGAGTCCATGCAGCTTGAGCACACCCAGTAGGGCGCGCCCAGAAAGAAGGCGTTCTTCAAGTACCCCCCACTCCTCCAAGTAGCCTTGAAACCGGGCGCAACGCGCTGCGGCTCGAAAGCTCCTCTCTCAGAGAGATGTGCCGTCACATGATGCACTCTCGCAGCTCCGTTGCCCACTTGCAGCAGCTGCTGCTACCAAAGCAAAAGGCTCCAGAAGTAAAAGCCACTGCTGCGCTGCACTTTCCCCTTGCCTCCCGTAAAGCACCAGAAACCGCCCGCTGCACGCTGTATTTCCATTCTCTGCCGCATCTGCCACTGTTACCTCGGCGCGTTGAAGCCTAAACCTGGGCACAGTTCTTTCCAGGGAAAGCTGGAAGAGAAAGAGGTAGCAGCACCAGTAGCTGCGAGTGGAACTTTCTGTTTTCAAGTGCTAACGTGAATCCGCAAAGGAGCCGGTGGCCAGGCACGCTTCCTCTTGCAGCCTGCGCGATGGCGCACGGCAGCTCGGTGCTCTGCCTTCATTCTTACGCTCTTCGTACCGTGTCGCGCTTTCATTCTGCCGGAGTCGAGCCGTCGTCTACTTCTCGCACAGGGAGCCGCGGTGCCGGCAGAGAAACCCTCCGTGCTGCTGCTTCTGCCGAAACACGCCTGGGCTATGCCCTTTCCCTCGCAGCGCTAGGTAGCACCACATTCTGTTTGCGCGGTAGCCTGAATCTCAACGGAAAGATTCTCGGCTACGTCTGGCACAGAGAACAGCTTTAGGTCAACAAGCTCACCCAGAGCTTACCCTCGACGCGTGCAAACCTGTACTTGCACCACATTCCAGTGGCAGCCCTCTTTCCTTTCCAGCCTGCACGGCGCCGTCAGATCGCGGTGCTCTCTGCACCTGCCCTCTCGCTTCCGCGTGCCGGCGCGCACACTACAGCCTTGCAGGGAGCGAAGAGGCGGAGAGGCGTCTCGCACAGAAGGACGGGCCAGGACGCAAAGGTGGTCTTCCTTTCTCCTCCTCCTTGCCCGAATGGTGGTGCTGTGTTGAAAGTCTTGGCCAGCGAAAGGCTCATCCAGCAAGTGTTTCTCTCCTGACGCATTTCGCTGAGCGAGAGCTACACGGACACTTTCGACGCTGGGAAACAGCAAGACAATGACTGTACGTCGAGCTGAGGAAAAGCCGTGCACAGCAGCCTGTGGCTGCGTGCAGTGTTCGCGCTGAAGAGCGGCAAAGCTCCAAGCCATCGCTGCGCTTCAGTTCTGTCCAGAGCCCAGAAGGCGAAGGACGAAGCAGCTGGGCACCGGCTTCATGCACTTCAGTGCAGCGACTCGCAAATGTCCAGCCGAGAGCTGCTTCACAAGCAGGTTCCGCTGAGAATGCTCTGGGCTGCTTCAGAAAGGAAGGCGCAGCCCTTGCACTCCAGCACACAAGCTGGCCAGAAACAGGTTCTTACACCTCCAGTGCTGCCGAGTCCATGCAGCTTGAGCACACCCAGAAGGACGCGCCCAGAAAGAAGGCGTTCTTCAAGTACCCCCCACTCCTCCAAGTAGCCTTGAAACCGGGCGCAACGCGCTGCGGCTCGAAAGCTCCTCTCTCAGAGAGATGTGCCGTCACATGATGCACTCTCGCAGCTCCGTTGCCCACTTGCAGCAGCTGCTGCTACCAAAGCAAAAGGCTCCAGAAGTAAAAGCCACTGCTGCGCTGCACTTTCCCCTTGCCTCCCGTAAAGCACCAGAAACCGCCCGCTGCACGCTGTATTTCCATTCTCTGCCACATCTGCCACTGTTACCTCGGCGCGTTGAAGCCTAAACCTGGGCACAGTTCTTTCCAGGGAAAGCTGGAAGAGAAAGAGGTAGCAGCACCAGTAGCTGCGAGTGGAACTTTCTGTTTTCAAGTGCTAACGTGAATCCGCAAAGGAGCCGGTGGCCAGGCACGCTTCCTCTTGCAGCCTGCGCGATGGCGCACGGCAGCTCGGTGCTCTGCCTTCATTCTTACGCTCTTCGTACCGTGTCGCGCTTTCATTCTGCCGGAGTCGAGCCGTCGTCTACTTCTCGCACAGGGAGCCGCGGTGCCGGCAGAGAAACCCTCCGTGCTGCTGCTTCTGCCGAAACACGCCTGGGCTATGCCCTTTCCCTCGCAGCGCTAGGTAGCACCACATTCTGTTTGCGCGGTAGCCTGAATCTCAACGGAAAGATTCTCGGCTACGTCTGGCACAGAGAACAGCTTTAGGTCAACAAGCTCACCCAGAGCTTACCCTCGACGCGTGCAAACCTGTACTTGCACCACATTCCAGTGGCAGCGCTCTTTCCTTTCCAGCCTGCACGGCGCCGTCAGATCGCGGTGCTCTCTGCACCTGCCCTCTCGCTTCCGCGTGCCGGCGCGCACACTACAGCCTTGCAGGGAGCGAAGAGGCGGAGAGGCGTCTCGCACAGAAGGACGGGCCAGGACGCAAAGGTGGTCTTCCTTTCTCCTCCTCCTTGCCCGAATGGTGGTGCTGTGTTGAAAGTCTTGGCCAGCGAAAGGCTCATCCAGCAAGTGTTTCTCTCCTGACGCATTTCGCTGAGCGAGAGCTACACGGACACTTTCGACGCTGGGAAACAGCAAGACAATGACTGTACGTCGAGCTGAGGAAAAGCCGTGCACAGCAGCCTGTGGCTGCGTGCAGTGTTCGCGCTGAAGAGCGGCAAAGCTCCAAGCCATCGCTGCGCTTCAGTTCTGTCCAGAGCCCAGAAGGCGAAGGACGAAGCAGCTGGGCACCGGCTTCATGCACTTCAGTGCAGCGACTCGCAAATGTCCAGCCTGTGGCTGCGTGCAGTGTTCACGCTGAAGAGCGGCAAAGCTCCAAGCCATCGCTGCGCTTCAGTTCTGTCCAGAGCCCAGAAAGCGAAGGACGAAGCAGCTGGGCACCGGCTTCATGCACTTCAGTGCAGCGACTCGCAAATGTCCAGCCGAGAGCTGCTTCACAAGCAGGTTCCGCTGAGAATGCTCTGGGCTGCTTCAGAAAGGAAGGCGCAGCCCTTGCACTCCAGCACACAAGCTGGCCAGAAACAGGTTCTTACACCTCCAGTGCTGCCGAGTCCATGCAGCTTGAGCACACCCAGAAGGACGCGCCCAGAAAGAAGGCGTTCTTCAAGTACCCCCCACTCCTCCAAGTAGCCTTGAAACCGGGCGCAACGCGCTGCGGCTCGAAAGCTCCTCTCTCAGAGAGATGTGCCGTCACATGATGCACTCTCGCAGCTCCGTTGCCCACTTGCAGCAGCTGCTGCTACCAAAGCAAAAGGCTCCAGAAGTAAAAGCCACTGCTGCGCTGCACTTTCCCCTTGCCTCCCGTAAAGCACCAGAAACCGCCCGCTGCACGCTGTATTTCCATTCTCTGCCGCATCTGCCACTGTTACCTCGGCGCGTTGAAGCCTAAACCTGGGCACAGTTCTTTCCAGGGAAAGCTGGAAGAGAAAGAGGTAGCAGCACCAGTAGCTGCGAGTGGAACTTTCTGTTTTCAAGTGCTAACGTGAATCCGCAAAGGAGCCGGTGGCCAGGCACGCTTCCTCTTGCAGCCTGCGCGATGGCGCACGGCAGCTCGGTGCTCTGCCTTCATTCTTACGCTCTTCGTACCGTGTCGCGCTTTCATTCTGCCGGAGTCGAGCCGTCGTCTACTTCTCGCACAGGGAGCCGCGGTGCCGGCAGAGAAACCCTCCGTGCTGCTGCTTCTGCCGAAACACGCCTGGGCTATGCCCTTTCCCTCGCAGCGCTAGGTAGCACCACATTCTGTTTGCGCGGTAGCCTGAATCTCAACGGAAAGATTCTCGGCTACGTCTGGCACAGAGAACAGCTTTAGGTCAACAAGCTCACCCAGAGCTTACCCTCGACGCGTGCAAACCTGTACTTGCACCACATTCCAGTGGCAGCCCTCTTTCCTTTCCAGCCTGCACGGCGCCGTCAGATCGCGGTGCTCTCTGCACCTGCCCTCTCGCTTCCGCGTGCCGGCGCGCACACTACAGCCTTGCAGGGAGCGAAGAGGCGGAGAGGCGTCTCGCACAGAAGGACGGGCCAGGACGCAAAGATGGTCTTCCTTTCTCCTCCTCCTTGCCCGAATGGTGGTGCTGTGTTGAAAGTCTTGGCCAGCGAAAGGCTCATCCAGCAAGTGTTTCTCTCCTGACGCATTTCGCTGAGCGAGAGCTACACGGACACTTTCGACGCTGGGAAACAGCAAGACAATGACTGTACGTCGAGCTGAGGAAAAGCCGTGCACAGCAGCCTGTGGCTGCGTGCAGTGTTCGCGCTGAAGAGCGGCAAAGCTCCAAGCCATCGCTGCGCTTCAGTTCTGTCCAGAGCCCAGAAGGCGAAGGACGAAGCAGCTGGGCACCGGCTTCATGCACTTCAGTGCAGCGACTCGCAAATGTCCAGCCGAGAGCTGCTTCACAAGCAGGTTCCGCTGAGAATGCTCTGGGCTGCTTCAGAAAGGAAGGCGCAGCCCTTGCACTCCAGCACACAAGCTGGCCAGAAACAGGTTCTTACACCTCCAGTGCTGCCGAGTCCATGCAGCTTGAGCACACCCAGAAGGACGCGCCCAGAAAGAAGGCGTTCTTCAAGTACCCCCCACTCCTCCAAGTAGCCTTGAAACCGGGCGCAACGCGCTGCGGCTCGAAAGCTCCTCTCTCAGAGAGATGTGCCGTCACATGATGCACTCTCGCAGCTCCGTTGCCCACTTGCAGCAGCTGCTGCTACCAAAGCAAAAGGCTCCAGAAGTAAAAGCCACTGCTGCGCTGCACTTTCCCCTTGCCTCCCGAAAAGCACCAGAAACCGCCCGCTGCACGCTGTATTTCCATTCTCTGCCGCATCTGCCACTGTTACCTCGGCGCGTTGAAGCCTAAACCTGGGCACAGTTCTTTCCAGGGAAAGCTGGAAGAGAAAGAGGTAGCAGCACCAGTAGCTGCGAGTGGAACTTTCTGTTTTCAAGTGCTAACGTGAATCCGCAAAGGAGCCGGTGGCCAGGCACGCTTCCTCTTGCAGCCTGCGCGATGGCGCACGGCAGCTCGGTGCTCTGCCTTCATTCTTACGCTCTTCGTACCGTGTCGCGCTTTCATTCTGCCGGAGTCGAGCCGTCGTCTACTTCTCGCACAGGGAGCCGCGGTGCCGGCAGAGAAACCCTCCGTGCTGCTGCTTCTGCCGAAACACGCCTGGGCTATGCCCTTTCCCTCGCAGCGCTAGGTAGCACCACATTCTGTTTGCGCGGTAGCCTGAATCTCAACGGAAAGATTCTCGGCTACGTCTGGCACAGAGAACAGCTTTAGGTCAACAAGCTCACCCAGAGCTTACCCTCGACGCGTGCAAACCTGTACTTGCACCACATTCCAGTGGCAGCGCTCTTTCCTTTCCAGCCTGCACGGCGCCGTCAGATCGCGGTGCTCTCTGCACCTGCCCTCTCGCTTCCACGTGCCGGCGCGCACACTACAGCCTTGCAGGGAGCGAAGAGGCGGAGAGGCGTCTCGCACAGAAGGACGGGCCAGGACGCAAAGGTGGTCTTCCTTTCTCCTCCTCCTTGCCCGAATGGTGGTGCTGTGTTGAAAGTCTTGGCCAGCGAAAGGCTCATCCAGCAAGTGTTTCTCTCCTGACGCATTTCGCTGAGCGAGAGCTACACGGACACTTTCGACGCTGGGAAACAGCAAGACAATGACTGTACGTCGAGCTGAGGAAAAGCCGTGCACAGCAGCCTGTGGCTGCGTGCAGTGTTCGCGCTGAAGAGCGGCAAAGCTCCAAGCCATCGCTGCGCTTCAGTTCTGTCCAGAGCCCAGAAGGCGAAGGACGAAGCAGCTGGGCACCGGCTTCATGCACTTCAGTGCAGCGACTCGCAAATGTCCAGCCTGTGGCTGCGTGCAGTGTTCACGCTGAAGAGCGGCAAAGCTCCAAGCCATCGCTGCGCTTCAGTTCTGTCCAGAGCCCAGAAAGCGAAGGACGAAGCAGCTGGGCACCGGCTTCATGCACTTCAGTGCAGCGACTCGCAAATGTCCAGCCGAGAGCTGCTTCACAAGCAGGTTCCGCTGAGAATGCTCTGGGCTGCTTCAGAAAGGAAGGCGCAGCCCTTGCACTCCAGCACACAAGCTGGCCAGAAACAGGTTCTTACACCTCCAGTGCTGCCGAGTCCATGCAGCTTGAGCACACCCAGAAGGACGCGCCCAGAAAGAAGGCGTTCTTCAAGTACCCCCCACTCCTCCAAGTAGCCTTGAAACCGGGCGCAACGCGCTGCGGCTCGAAAGCTCCTCTCTCAGAGAGATGTGCCGTCACATGATGCACTCTCGCAGCTCCGTTGCCCACTTGCAGCAGCTGCTGCTACCAAAGCAAAAGGCTCCAGAAGTAAAAGCCACTGCTGCGCTGCACTTTCCCCTTGCCTCCCGTAAAGCACCAGAAACCGCCCGCTGCACGCTGTATTTCCATTCTCTGCCGCATCTGCCACTGTTACCTCGGCGCGTTGAAGCCTAAACCTGGGCACAGTTCTTTCCAGGGAAAGCTGGAAGAGAAAGAGGTAGCAGCACCAGTAGCTGCGAGTGGAACTTTCTGTTTTCAAGTGCTAACGTGAATCCGCAAAGGAGCCGGTGGCCAGGCACGCTTCCTCTTGCAGCCTGCGCGATGGCGCACGGCAGCTCGGTGCTCTGCCTTCATTCTTACGCTCTTCGTACCGTGTCGCGCTTTCATTCTGCCGGAGTCGAGCCGTCGTCTACTTCTCGCACAGGGAGCCGCGGTGCCGGCAGAGAAACCCTCCGTGCTGCTGCTTCTGCCGAAACACGCCTGGGCTATGCCCTTTCCCTCGCAGCGCTAGGTAGCACCACATTCTGTTTGCGCGGTAGCCTGAATCTCAACGGAAAGATTCTCGGCTACGTCTGGCACAGAGAACAGCTTTAGGTCAACAAGCTCACCCAGAGCTTACCCTCGACGCGTGCAAACCTGTACTTGCACCACATTCCAGTGGCAGCCCTCTTTCCTTTCCAGCCTGCACGGCGCCGTCAGATCGCGGTGCTCTCTGCACCTGCCCTCTCGCTTCCGCGTGCCGGCGCGCACACTACAGCCTTGCAGGGAGCGAAGAGGCGGAGAGGTGTCTCGCACAGAAGGACGGGCCAGGACGCAAAGATGGTCTTCCTTTCTCCTCCTCCTTGCCCGAATGGTGGTGCTGTGTTGAAAGTCTTGGCCAGCGAAAGGCTCATCCAGCAAGTGTTTCTCTCCTGACGCATTTCGCTGAGCGAGAGCTACACGGACACTTTCGACGCTGGGAAACAGCAAGACAATGACTGTACGTCGAGCTGAGGAAAAGCCGTGCACAGCAGCCTGTGGCTGCGTGCAGTGTTCGCGCTGAAGAGCGGCAAAGCTCCAAGCCATCGCTGCGCTTCAGTTCTGTCCAGAGCCCAGAAGGCGAAGGACGAAGCAGCTGGGCACCGGCTTCATGCACTTCAGTGCAGCGACTCGCAAATGTCCAGCCGAGAGCTGCTTCACAAGCAGGTTCCGCTGAGAATGCTCTGGGCTGCTTCAGAAAGGAAGGCGCAGCCCTTGCACTCCAGCACACAAGCTGGCCAGAAACAGGTTCTTACACCTCCAGTGCTGCCGAGTCCATGCAGCTTGAGCACACCCAGAAGGACGTGCCCAGAAAGAAGGCGTTCTTCAAGTACCCCCCACTCCTCCAAGTAGCCTTGAAACCGGGCGCAACGCGCTGCGGCTCGAAAGCTCCTCTCTCAGAGAGATGTGCCGTCACATGATGCACTCTCGCAGCTCCGTTGCCCACTTGCAGCAGCTGCTGCTACCAAAGCAAAAGGCTCCAGAAGTAAAAGCCACTGCTGCGCTGCACTTTCCCCTTGCCTCCCGTAAAGCACCAGAAACCGCCCGCTGCACGCTGTATTTCCATTCTCTGCCGCATCTGCCACTGTTACCTCGGCGCGTTGAAGCCTAAACCTGGGCACAGTTCTTTCCAGGGAAAGCTGGAAGAGAAAGAGGTAGCAGCACCAGTAGCTGCGAGTGGAACTTTCTGTTTTCAAGTGCTAACGTGAATCCGCAAAGGAGCCGGTGGCCAGGCACGCTTCCTCTTGCAGCCTGCGCGATGGCGCACGGCAGCTCGGTGCTCTGCCTTCATTCTTACGCTCTTCGTACCGTGTCGCGCTTTCATTCTGCCGGAGTCGAGCCGTCGTCTACTTCTCGCACAGGGAGCCGCGGTGCCGGCAGAGAAACCCTCCGTGCTGCTGCTTCTGCCGAAACACGCCTGGGCTATGCCCTTTCCCTCGCAGCGCTAGGTAGCACCACATTCTGTTTGCGCGGTAGCCTGAATCTCAACGGAAAGATTCTCGGCTACGTCTGGCACAGAGAACAGCTTTAGGTCAACAAGCTCACCCAGAGCTTACCCTCGACGCGTGCAAACCTGTACTTGCACCACATTCCAGTGGCAGCCCTCTTTCCTTTCCAGCCTGCACGGCGCCGTCAGATCGCGGTGCTCTCTGCACCTGCCCTCTCGCTTCCGCGTGCCGGCGCGCACACTACAGCCTTGCAGGGAGCGAAGAGGCGGAGAGGCGTCTCGCACAGAAGGACGGGCCAGGACGCAAAGGTGGTCTTCCTTTCTCCTCCTCCTTGCCCGAATGGTGGTGCTGTGTTGAAAGTCTTGGCCAGCGAAAGGCTCATCCAGCAAGTGTTTCTCTCCTGACGCATTTCGCTGAGCGAGAGCTACACGGACACTTTCGACGCTGGGAAACAGCAAGACAATGACTGTACGTCGAGCTGAGGAAAAGCCGTGCACAGCAGCCTGTGGCTGCGTGCAGTGTTCGCGCTGAAGAGCGGCAAAGCTCCAAGCCATCGCTGCGCTTCAGTTCTGTCCAGAGCCCAGAAGGCGAAGGACGAAGCAGCTGGGCACCGGCTTCATGCACTTCAGTGCAGCGACTCGCAAATGTCCAGCCGAGAGCTGCTTCACAAGCAGGTTCCGCTGAGAATGCTCTGGGCTGCTTCAGAAAGGAAGGCGCAGCCCTTGCACTCCAGCACACAAGCTGGCCAGATACAGGTTCTTACACCTCCAGTGCTGCCTAGTCCATGCAGCTTGAGCACACCCAGAAGGACGCGCCCAGAAAGAAGGCGTTCTTCAAGTACCCCCCACTCCTCCAAGTAGCCTTGAAACCGGGCGCAACGCGCTGCGGCTCGAAAGCTCCTCTCTCAGAGAGATGTGCCGTCACATGATGCACTCTCGCAGCTCCGTTGCCCACTTGCAGCAGCTGCTGCTACCAAAGCAAAAGGCTCCAGAAGTAAAAGCCACTGCTGCGCTGCACTTTCCCCTTGCCTCCCGTAAAGCACCAGAAACCGCCCGCTGCACGCTGTATTTCCATTCTCTGCCGCATCTGCCACTGTTACCTCGGCGCGTTGAAGCCTAAACCTGGGCACAGTTCTTTCCAGGGAAAGCTGGAAGAGAAAGAGGTAGCAGCACCAGTAGCTGCGAGTGGAACTTTCTGTTTTCAAGTGCTAACGTGAATCCGCAAAGGAGCCGGTGGCCAGGCACGCTTCCTCTTGCAGCCTGCGCGATGGCGCACGGCAGCTCGGTGCTCTGCCTTCATTCTTACGCTCTTCGTACCGTGTCGCGCTTTCATTCTGCCGGAGTCGAGCCGTCGTCTACTTCTCGCACAGGGAGCCGCGGTGCCGGCAGAGAAACCCTCCGTGCTGCTGCTTCTGCCGAAACACGCCTGGGCTATGCCCTTTCCCTCGCAGCGCTAGGTAGCACCACATTCTGTTTGCGCGGTAGCCTGAATCTCAACGGAAAGATTCTCGGCTACGTCTGGCACAGAGAACAGCTTTAGGTCAACAAGCTCACCCAGAGCTTACCCTCGACGCGTGCAAACCTGTACTTGCACCACATTCCAGTGGCAGCGCTCTTTCCTTTCCAGCCTGCACGGCGCCGTCAGATCGCGGTGCTCTCTGCACCTGCCCTCTCGCTTCCGCGTGCCGGCGCGCACACTACAGCCTTGCAGGGAGCGAAGAGGCGGAGAGGCGTCTCGCACAGAAGGACGGGCCAGGACGCAAAGATGGTCTTCCTTTCTCCTCCTCCTTGCCCGAATGGTGGTGCTGTGTTGAAAGTCTTGGCCAGCGAAAGGCTCATCCAGCAAGTGTTTCTCTCCTGACGCATTTCGCTGAGCGAGAGCTACACGGACACTTTCGACGCTGGGAAACAGCAAGAGAATGACGGTACGTCGAGCTGAGGAAAAGCCGTGCACAGCAGCCTGTGGCTGCGTGCAGTGTTCGCGCTGAAGAGCGGCAAAGCTCCAAGCCATCGCTGCGCTTCAGTTCTGTCCAGAGCCCAGAAGGCGAAGGACGAAGCAGCTGGGCACCGGCTTCATGCACTTCAGTGCAGCGACTCGCAAATGTCCAGCCGAGAGCTGCTTCACAAGCAGGTTCCGCTGAGAATGCTCTGGGCTGCTTCAGAAAGGAAGGCGCAGCCCTTGCACTCCAGCACACAAGCTGGCCAGAAACAGGTTCTTACACCTCCAGTGCTGCCGAGTCCATGCAGCTTGAGCACACCCAGAAGGACGCGCCCAGAAAGAAGGCGTTCTTCAAGTACCCCCCACTCCTCCAAGTAGCCTTGAAACCGGGCGCAACGCGCTGCGGCTCGAAAGCTCCTCTCTCAGAGAGATGTGCCGTCACATGATGCACTCTCGCAGCTCCGTTGCCCACTTGCAGCAGCTGCTGCTACCAAAGCAAAAGGCTCCAGAAGTAAAAGCCACTGCTGCGCTGCACTTTCCCCTTGCCTCCCGTAAAGCACCAGAAACCGCCCGCTGCACGCTGTATTTCCATTCTCTGCCGCATCTGCCACTGTTACCTCGGCGCGTTGAAGCCTAAACCTGGGCACAGTTCTTTCCAGGGAAAGCTGGAAGAGAAAGAGGTAGCAGCACCAGTAGCTGCGAGTGGAACTTTCTGTTTTCAAGTGCTAACGTGAATCCGCAAAGGAGCCGGTGGCCAGGCACGCTTCCTCTTGCAGCCTGCGCGATGGCGCACGGCAGCTCGGTGCTCTGCCTTCATTCTTACGCTCTTCGTACCGTGTCGCGCTTTCATTCTGCCGGAGTCGAGCCGTCGTCTACTTCTCGCACAGGGAGCCGCGGTGCCGGCAGAGAAACCCTCCGTGCTGCTGCTTCTGCCGAAACACGCCTGGGCTATGCCCTTTCCCTCGCAGCGCTAGGTAGCACCACATTCTGTTTGCGCGGTAGCCTGAATCTCAACGGAAAGATTCTCGGCTACGTCTGGCACAGAGAACAGCTTTAGGTCAACAAGCTCACCCAGAGCTTACCCTCGACGCGTGCAAACCTGTACTTGCACCACATTCCAGTGGCAGCCCTCTTTCCTTTCCAGCCTGCACGGCGCCGTCAGATCGCGGTGCTCTCTGCACCTGCCCTCTCGCTTCCGCGTGCCGGCGCGCACACTACAGCCTTGCAGGGAGCGAAGAGGCGGAGAGGCGTCTCGCACAGAAGGACGGGCCAGGACGCAAAGGTGGTCTTCCTTTCTCCTCCTCCTTGCCCGAATGGTGGTGCTGTGTTGAAAGTCTTGGCCAGCGAAAGGCTCATCCAGCAAGTGTTTCTCTCCTGACGCATTTCGCTGAGCGAGAGCTACACGGACACTTTCGACGCTGGGAAACAGCAAGACAATGACTGTACGTCGAGCTGAGGAAAAGCCGTGCACAGCAGCCTGTGGCTGCGTGCAGTGTTCGCGCTGAAGAGCGGCAAAGCTCCAAGCCATCGCTGCGCTTCAGTTCTGTCCAGAGCCCAGAAGGCGAAGGACGAAGCAGCTGGGCACCGGCTTCATGCACTTCAGTGCAGCGACTCGCAAATGTCCAGCCGAGAGCTGCTTCACAAGCAGGTTCCGCTGAGAATGCTCTGGGCTGCTTCAGAAAGGAAGGCGCAGCCCTTGCACTCCAGCACACAAGCTGGCCAGATACAGGTTCTTACACCTCCAATGCTGCCTAGTCCATGCAGCTTGAGCACACCCAGAAGGACGCGCCCAGAAAGAAGGCGTTCTTCAAGTACCCCCCACTCCTCCAAGTAGCCTTGAAACCGGGCGCAACGCGCTGCGGCTCGAAAGCTCCTCTCTCAGAGAGATGTGCCGTCACATGATGCACTCTCGCAGCTCCGTTGCCCACTTGCAGCAGCTGCTGCTACCAAAGCAAAAGGCTCCAGAAGTAAAAGCCACTGCTGCGCTGCACTTTCCCCTTGCCTCCCGAAAAGCACCAGAAACCGCCCGCTGCACGCTGTATTTCCATTCTCTGCCGCATCTGCCACTGTTACCTCGGCGCGTTGAAGCCTAAACCTGGGCACAGTTCTTTCCAGGGAAAGCTGGAAGAGAAAGAGGTAGCAGCACCAGTAGCTGCGAGTGGAACTTTCTGTTTTCAAGTGCTAACGTGAATCCGCAAAGGAGCCGGTGGCCAGGCACGCTTCCTCTTGCAGCCTGCGCGATGGCGCACGGCAGCTCGGTGCTCTGCCTTCATTCTTACGCTCTTCGTACCGTGTCGCGCTTTCATTCTGCCGGAGTCGAGCCGTCGTCTACTTCTCGCACAGGGAGCCGCGGTGCCGGCAGAGAAACCCTCCGTGCTGCTGCTTCTGCCGAAACACGCCTGGGCTATGCCCTTTCCCTCGCAGCGCTAGGTAGCACCACATTCTGTTTGCGCGGTAGCCTGAATCTCAACGGAAAGATTCTCGGCTACGTCTGGCACAGAGAACAGCTTTAGGTCAACAAGCTCACCCAGAGCTTACCCTCGACGCGTGCAAACCTGTACTTGCACCACATTCCAGTGGCAGCCCTCTTTCCTTTCCAGCCTGCACGGCGCCGTCAGATCGCGGTGCTCTCTGCACCTGCCCTCTCGCTTCCGCGTGCCGGCGCGCACACTACAGCCTTGCAGGGAGCGAAGAGGTGGAGAGGCGTCTCGCACAGAAGGACGGGCCAGGACGCAAAGATGGTCTTCCTTTCTCCTCCTCCTTGCCCGAATGGTGGTGCTGTGTTGAAAGTCTTGGCCAGCGAAAGGCTCATCCAGCAAGTGTTTCTCTCCTGACGCATTTCGCTGAGCGAGAGCTACACGGACACTTTCGACGCTGGGAAACAGCAAGAGAATGACGGTACGTCGAGCTGAGGAAAAGCCGTGCACAGCAGCCTGTGGCTGCGTGCAGTGTTCGCGCTGAAGAGCGGCAAAGCTCCAAGCCATCGCTGCGCTTCAGTTCTGTCCAGAGCCCAGAAGGCGAAGGACGAAGCAGCTGGGCACCGGCTTCATGCACTTCAGTGCAGCGACTCGCAAATGTCCAGCCTTTGGCTGCGTGCAGTGTTCACGCTGAAGAGCGGCAAAGCTCCAAGCCATCGCTGCGCTTCAGTTCTGTCCAGAGCCCAGAAAGCGAAGGACGAAGCAGCTGGGCACCGGCTTCATGCACTTCAGTGCAGCGACTCGCAAATGTCCAGCCGAGAGCTGCTTCACAAGCAGGTTCCGCTGAGAATGCTCTGGGCTGCTTCAGAAAGGAAGGCGCAGCCCTTGCACTCCAGCACACAAGCTGGCCAGAAACAGGTTCTTACACCTCCAGTGCTGCCGAGTCCATGCAGCTTGAGCACACCCAGAAGGACGCGCCCAGAAAGAAGGCGTTCTTCAAGTACCCCCCACTCCTCCAAGTAGCCTTGAAACCGGGCGCAACGCGCTGCGGCTCGAAAGCTCCTCTCTCAGAGAGATGTGCCGTCACATGATGCACTCTCGCAGCTCCGTTGCCCACTTGCAGCAGCTGCTGCTACCAAAGCAAAAGGCTCCAGAAGTAAAAGCCACTGCTGCGCTGCACTTTCCCCTTGCCTCCCGTAAAGCACCAGAAACCGCCCGCTGCACGCTGTATTTCCATTCTCTGCCGCATCTGCCACTGTTACCTCGGCGCGTTGAAGCCTAAACCTGGGCACAGTTCTTTCCAGGGAAAGCTGGAAGAGAAAGAGGTAGCAGCACCAGTAGCTGCGAGTGGAACTTTCTGTTTTCAAGTGCTAACGTGAATCCGCAAAGGAGCCGGTGGCCAGGCACGCTTCCTCTTGCAGCCTGCGCGATGGCGCACGGCAGCTCGGTGCTCTGCCTTCATTCTTACGCTCTTCGTACCGTGTCGCGCTTTCATTCTGCCGGAGTCGAGCCGTCGTCTACTTCTCGCACAGGGAGCCGCGGTGCCGGCAGAGAAACCCTCCGTGCTGCTGCTTCTGCCGAAACACGCCTGGGCTATGCCCTTTCCCTCGCAGCGCTAGGTAGCACCACATTCTGTTTGCGCGGTAGCCTGAATCTCAACGGAAAGATTCTCGGCTACGTCTGGCACAGAGAACAGCTTTAGGTCAACAAGCTCACCCAGAGCTTACCCTCGACGCGTGCAAACCTGTACTTGCACCACATTCCAGTGGCAGCCCTCTTTCCTTTCCAGCCTGCACGGCGCCGTCAGATCGCGGTGCTCTCTGCACCTGCCCTCTCGCTTCCGCGTGCCGGCGCGCACACTACAGCCTTGCAGGGAGCGAAGAGGCGGAGAGGCGTCTCGCACAGAAGGACGGGCCAGGACGCAAAGATGGTCTTCCTTTCTCCTCCTCCTTGCCCGAATGGTGGTGCTGTGTTGAAAGTCTTGGCCAGCGAAAGGCTCATCCAGCAAGTGTTTCTCTCCTGACGCATTTCGCTGAGCGAGAGCTACACGGACACTTTCGACGCTGGGAAACAGCAAGACAATGACTGTACGTCGAGCTGAGGAAAAGCCGTGCACAGCAGCCTGTGGCTGCGTGCAGTGTTCGCGCTGAAGAGCGGCAAAGCTCCAAGCCATCGCTGCGCTTCAGTTCTGTCCAGAGCCCAGAAGGCGAAGGACGAAGCAGCTGGGCACCGGCTTCATGCACTTCAGTGCAGCGACTCGCAAATGTCCAGCCGAGAGCTGCTTCACAAGCAGGTTCCGCTGAGAATGCTCTGGGCTGCTTCAGAAAGGAAGGCGCAGCCCTTGCACTCCAGCACACAAGCTGGCCAGAAACAGGTTCTTACACCTCCAGTGCTGCCGAGTCCATGCAGCTTGAGCACACCCAGAAGGACGCGCCCAGAAAGAAGGCGTTCTTCAAGTACCCCCCACTCCTCCAAGTAGCCTTGAAACCGGGCGCAACGCGCTGCGGCTCGAAAGCTCCTCTCTCAGAGAGATGTGCCGTCACATGATGCACTCTCGCAGCTCCGTTGCCCACTTGCAGCAGCTGCTGCTACCAAAGCAAAAGGCTCCAGAAGTAAAAGCCACTGCTGCGCTGCACTTTCCCCTTGCCTCCCGAAAAGCACCAGAAACCGCCCGCTGCACGCTGTATTTCCATTCTCTGCCGCATCTGCCACTGTTACCTCGGCGCGTTGAAGCCTAAACCTGGGCACAGTTCTTTCCAGGGAAAGCTGGAAGAGAAAGAGGTAGCAGCACCAGTAGCTGCGAGTGGAACTTTCTGTTTTCAAGTGCTAACGTGAATCCGCAAAGGAGCCGGTGGCCAAGCACGCTTCCTCTTGCAGCCTGCGCGATGGCGCACGGCAGCTCGGTGCTCTGCCTTCATTCTTACGCTCTTCGTACCGTGTCGCGCTTTCATTCTGCCGGAGTCGAGCCGTCGTCTACTTCTCGCACAGGGAGCCGCGGTGCCGGCAGAGAAACCCTCCGTGCTGCTGCTTCTGCCGAAACACGCCTGGGCTATGCCCTTTCCCTCGCAGCGCTAGGTAGCACCACATTCTGTTTGCGCGGTAGCCTGAATCTCAACGGAAAGATTCTCGGCTACGTCTGGCACAGAGAACAGCTTTAGGTCAACAAGCTCACCCAGAGCTTACCCTCGACGCGTGCAAACCTGTACTTGCACCACATTCCAGTGGCAGCCCTCTTTCCTTTCCAGCCTGCACGGCGCCGTCAGATCGCGGTGCTCTCTGCACCTGCCCTCTCGCTTCCGCGTGCCGGCGCGCACACTACAGCCTTGCAGGGAGCGAAGAGGTGGAGAGGCGTCTCGCACAGAAGGACGGGCCAGGACGCAAAGATGGTCTTCCTTTCTCCTCCTCCTTGCCCGAATGGTGGTGCTGTGTTGAAAGTCTTGGCCAGCGAAAGGCTCATCCAGCAAGTGTTTCTCTCCTGACGCATTTCGCTGAGCGAGAGCTACACGGACACTTTCGACGCTGGGAAACAGCAAGAGAATGACGGTACGTCGAGCTGAGGAAAAGCCGTGCACAGCAGCCTGTGGCTGCGTGCAGTGTTCGCGCTGAAGAGCGGCAAAGCTCCAAGCCATCGCTGCGCTTCAGTTCTGTCCAGAGCCCAGAAGGCGAAGGACGAAGCAGCTGGGCACCGGCTTCATGCACTTCAGTGCAGCGACTCGCAAATGTCCAGCCTTTGGCTGCGTGCAGTGTTCACGCTGAAGAGCGGCAAAGCTCCAAGCCATCGCTGCGCTTCAGTTCTGTCCAGAGCCCAGAAAGCGAAGGACGAAGCAGCTGGGCACCGGCTTCATGCACTTCAGTGCAGCGACTCGCAAATGTCCAGCCGAGAGCTGCTTCACAAGCAGGTTCCGCTGAGAATGCTCTGGGCTGCTTCAGAAAGGAAGGCGCAGCCCTTGCACTCCAGCACACAAGCTGGCCAGAAACAGGTTCTTACACCTCCAGTGCTGCCGAGTCCATGCAGCTTGAGCACACCCAGAAGGACGCGCCCAGAAAGAAGGCGTTCTTCAAGTACCCCCCACTCCTCCAAGTAGCCTTGAAACCGGGCGCAACGCGCTGCGGCTCGAAAGCTCCTCTCTCAGAGAGATGTGCCGTCACATGATGCACTCTCGCAGCTCCGTTGCCCACTTGCAGCAGCTGCTGCTACCAAAGCAAAAGGCTCCAGAAGTAAAAGCCACTGCTGCGCTGCACTTTCCCCTTGCCTCCCGTAAAGCACCAGAAACCGCCCGCTGCACGCTGTATTTCCATTCTCTGCCGCATCTGCCACTGTTACCTCGGCGCGTTGAAGCCTAAACCTGGGCACAGTTCTTTCCAGGGAAAGCTGGAAGAGAAAGAGGTAGCAGCACCAGTAGCTGCGAGTGGAACTTTCTGTTTTCAAGTGCTAACGTGAATCCGCAAAGGAGCCGGTGGCCAGGCACGCTTCCTCTTGCAGCCTGCGCGATGGCGCACGGCAGCTCGGTGCTCTGCCTTCATTCTTACGCTCTTCGTACCGTGTCGCGCTTTCATTCTGCCGGAGTCGAGCCGTCGTCTACTTCTCGCACAGGGAGCCGCGGTGCCGGCAGAGAAACCCTCCGTGCTGCTGCTTCTGCCGAAACACGCCTGGGCTATGCCCTTTCCCTCGCAGCGCTAGGTAGCACCACATTCTGTTTGCGCGGTAGCCTGAATCTCAACGGAAAGATTCTCGGCTACGTCTGGCACAGAGAACAGCTTTAGGTCAACAAGCTCACCCAGAGCTTACCCTCGACGCGTGCAAACCTGTACTTGCACCACATTCCAGTGGCAGCCCTCTTTCCTTTCCAGCCTGCACGGCGCCGTCAGATCGCGGTGCTCTCTGCACCTGCCCTCTCGCTTCCGCGTGCCGGCGCGCACACTACAGCCTTGCAGGGAGCGAAGAGGCGGAGAGGCGTCTCGCACAGAAGGACGGGCCAGGACGCAAAGATGGTCTTCCTTTCTCCTCCTCCTTGCCCGAATGGTGGTGCTGTGTTGAAAGTCTTGGCCAGCGAAAGGCTCATCCAGCAAGTGTTTCTCTCCTGACGCATTTCGCTGAGCGAGAGCTACACGGACACTTTCGACGCTGGGAAACAGCAAGACAATGACTGTACGTCGAGCTGAGGAAAAGCCGTGCACAGCAGCCTGTGGCTGCGTGCAGTGTTCGCGCTGAAGAGCGGCAAAGCTCCAAGCCATCGCTGCGCTTCAGTTCTGTCCAGAGCCCAGAAGGCGAAGGACGAAGCAGCTGGGCACCGGCTTCATGCACTTCAGTGCAGCGACTCGCAAATGTCCAGCCGAGAGCTGCTTCACAAGCAGGTTCCGCTGAGAATGCTCTGGGCTGCTTCAGAAAGGAAGGCGCAGCCCTTGCACTCCAGCACACAAGCTGGCCAGAAACAGGTTCTTACACCTCCAGTGCTGCCGAGTCCATGCAGCTTGAGCACACCCAGAAGGACGCGCCCAGAAAGAAGGCGTTCTTCAAGTACCCCCCACTCCTCCAAGTAGCCTTGAAACCGGGCGCAACGCGCTGCGGCTCGAAAGCTCCTCTCTCAGAGAGATGTGCCGTCACATGATGCACTCTCGCAGCTCCGTTGCCCACTTGCAGCAGCTGCTGCTACCAAAGCAAAAGGCTCCAGAAGTAAAAGCCACTGCTGCGCTGCACTTTCCCCTTGCCTCCCGAAAAGCACCAGAAACCGCCCGCTGCACGCTGTATTTCCATTCTCTGCCGCATCTGCCACTGTTACCTCGGCGCGTTGAAGCCTAAACCTGGGCACAGTTCTTTCCAGGGAAAGCTGGAAGAGAAAGAGGTAGCAGCACCAGTAGCTGCGAGTGGAACTTTCTGTTTTCAAGTGCTAACGTGAATCCGCAAAGGAGCCGGTGGCCAGGCACGCTTCCTCTTGCAGCCTGCGCGATGGCGCACGGCAGCTCGGTGCTCTGCCTTCATTCTTACGCTCTTCGTACCGTGTCGCGCTTTCATTCTGCCGGAGTCGAGCCGTCGTCTACTTCTCGCACAGGGAGCCGCGGTGCCGGCAGAGAAACCCTCCGTGCTGCTGCTTCTGCCGAAACACGCCTGGGCTATGCACTTTCCCTCGCAGCGCTAGGTAGCACCACATTCTGTTTGCGCGGTAGCCTGAATCTCAACGGAAAGATTCTCGGCTACGTCTGGCACAGAGAACAGCTTTAGGTCAACAAGCTCACCCAGAGCTTACCCTCGACGCGTGCAAACCTGTACTTGCACCACATTCCAGTGGCAGCCCTCTTTCCTTTCCAGCCTGCACGGCGCCGTCAGATCGCGGTGCTCTCTGCACCTGCCCTCTCGCTTCCGCGTGCCGGCGCGCACACTACAGCCTTGCAGGGAGCGAAGAGGCGGAGAGGCGTCTCGCACAGAAGGACGGGCCAGGACGCAAAGGTGGTCTTCCTTTCTCCTCCTCCTTTCCCGAATGGTGGTGCTGTGTTGAAAGTCTTGGCCAGCGAAAGGCTCATCCAGCAAGTGTTTCTCTCCTGACGCATTTCGCTGAGCGAGAGCTACACGGACACTTTCGACGCTGGGAAACAGCAAGACAATGACTGTACGTCGAGCTGAGGAAAAGCCGTGCACAGCAGCCTGTGGCTGCGTGCAGTGTTCGCGCTGAAGAGCGGCAAAGCTCCAAGCCATCGCTGCGCTTCAGTTCTGTCCAGAGCCCAGAAGGCGAAGGACGAAGCAGCTGGGCACCGGCTTCATGCACTTCAGTGCAGCGACTCGCAAATGTCCAGCCGAGAGCTGCTTCACAAGCAGGTTCCGCTGAGAATGCTCTGGGCTGCTTCAGAAAGGAAGGCGCAGCCCTTGCACTCCAGCACACAAGCTGGCCAGATACAGGTTCTTACACCTCCAGTGCTGCCTAGTCCATGCAGCTTGAGCACACCCAGAAGGACGCGCCCAGAAAGAAGGCGTTCTTCAAGTACCCCCCACTCCTCCAAGTAGCCTTGAAACCGGGCGCAACGCGCTGCGGCTCGAAAGCTCCTCTCTCAGAGAGATGTGCCGTCACATGATGCACTCTCGCAGCTCCGTTGCCCACTTGCAGCAGCTGCTGCTACCAAAGCAAAAGGCTCCAGAAGTAAAAGCCACTGCTGCGCTGCACTTTCCCCTTGCCTCCCGTAAAGCACCAGAAACCGCCCGCTGCACGCTGTATTTCCATTCTCTGCCGCATCTGCCACTGTTACCTCGGCGCGTTGAAGCCTAAACCTGGGCACAGTTCTTTCCAGGGAAAGCTGGAAGAGAAAGAGGTAGCAGCACCAGTAGCTGCGAGTGGAACTTTCTGTTTTCAAGTGCTAACGTGAATCCGCAAAGGAGCCGGTGGCCAGGCACGCTTCCTCTTGCAGCCTGCGCGATGGCGCACGGCAGCTCGGTGCTCTGCCTTCATTCTTACGCTCTTCGTACCGTGTCGCGCTTTCATTCTGCCGGAGTCGAGCCGTCGTCTACTTCTCGCACAGGGAGCCGCGGTGCCGGCAGAGAAACCCTCCGTGCTGCTGCTTCTGCCGAAACACGCCTGGGCTATGCCCTTTCCCTCGCAGCGCTAGGTAGCACCACATTCTGTTTGCGCGGTAGCCTGAATCTCAACGGAAAGATTCTCGGCTACGTCTGGCACAGAGAACAGCTTTAGGTCAACAAGCTCACCCAGAGCTTACCCTCGACGCGTGCAAACCTGTACTTGCACCACATTCCAGTGGCAGCCCTCTTTCCTTTCCAGCCTGCACGGCGCCGTCAGATCGCGGTGCTCTCTGCACCTGCCCTCTCGCTTCCGCGTGCCGGCGCGCACACTACAGCCTTGCAGGGAGCGAAGAGGCGGAGAGGCGTCTCGCACAGAAGGACGGGCCAGGACGCAAAGGTGGTCTTCCTTTCTCCTCCTCCTTGCCCGAATGGTGGTGCTGTGTTGAAAGTCTTGGCCAGCGAAAGGCTCATCCAGCAAGTGTTTCTCTCCTGACGCATTTCGCTGAGCGAGAGCTACACGGACACTTTCGACGCTGGGAAACAGCAAGAGAATGACGGTACGTCGAGCTGAGGAAAAGCCGTGCACAGCAGCCTGTGGCTGCGTGCAGTGTTCGCGCTGAAGAGCGGCAAAGCTCCAAGCCATCGCTGCGCTTCAGTTCTGTCCAGAGCCCAGAAGGCGAAGGACGAAGCAGCTGGGCACCGGCTTCATGCACTTCAGTGGAGCGACTCGCAAATGTCCAGCCGAGAGCTGCTTCACAAGCAGGTTCCGCTGAGAATGCTCTGGGCTGCTTCAGAAAGGAAGGCGCAGCCCTTGCACTCCAGCACACAAGCTGGCCAGAAACAGGTTCTTACACCTCCAGTGCTGCCGAGTCCATGCAGCTTGAGCACACCCAGTAGGGCGCGCCCAGAAAGAAGGCGTTCTTCAAGTACCCCCCACTCCTCCAAGTAGCCTTGAAACCGGGCGCAACGCGCTGCGGCTCGAAAGCTCCTCTCTCAGAGAGATGTGCCGTCACATGATGCACTCTCGCAGCTCCGTTGCCCACTTGCAGCAGCTGCTGCTACCAAAGCAAAAGGCTCCAGAAGTAAAAGCCACTGCTGCGCTGCACTTTCCCCTTGCCTCCCGTAAAGCACCAGAAACCGCCCGCTGCACGCTGTATTTCCATTCTCTGCCGCATCTGCCACTGTTACCTCGGCGCGTTGAAGCCTAAACCTGGGCACAGTTCTTTCCAGGGAAAGCTGGAAGAGAAAGAGGTAGCAGCACCAGTAGCTGCGAGTGGAACTTTCTGTTTTCAAGTGCTAACGTGAATCCGCAAAGGAGCCGGTGGCCAGGCACGCTTCCTCTTGCAGCCTGCGCGATGGCGCACGGCAGCTCGGTGCTCTGCCTTCATTCTTACGCTCTTCGTACCGTGTCGCGCTTTCATTCTGCCGGAGTCGAGCCGTCGTCTACTTCTCGCACAGGGAGCCGCGGTGCCGGCAGAGAAACCCTCCGTGCTGCTGCTTCTGCCGAAACACGCCTGGGCTATGCCCTTTCCCTCGCAGCGCTAGGTAGCACCACATTCTGTTTGCGCGGTAGCCTGAATCTCAACGGAAAGATTCTCGGCTACGTCTGGCACAGAGAACAGCTTTAGGTCAACAAGCTCACCCAGAGCTTACCCTCGACGCGTGCAAACCTGTACTTGCACCACATTCCAGTGGCAGCCCTCTTTCCTTTCCAGCCTGCACGGCGCCGTCAGATCGCGGTGCTCTCTGCACCTGCCCTCTCGCTTCCGCGTGCCGGCGCGCACACTACAGCCTTGCAGGGAGCGAAGAGGCGGAGAGGCGTCTCGCACAGAAGGACGGGCCAGGACGCAAAGGTGGTCTTCCTTTCTCCTCCTCCTTGCCCGAATGGTGGTGCTGTGTTGAAAGTCTTGGCCAGCGAAAGGCTCATCCAGCAAGTGTTTCTCTCCTGACGCATTTCGCTGAGCGAGAGCTACACGGACACTTTCGACGCTGGGAAACAGCAAGACAATGACTGTACGTCGAGCTGAGGAAAAGCCGTGCACAGCAGCCTGTGGCTGCGTGCAGTGTTCGCGCTGAAGAGCGGCAAAGCTCCAAGCCATCGCTGCGCTTCAGTTCTGTCCAGAGCCCAGAAGGCGAAGGACGAAGCAGCTGGGCACCGGCTTCATGCACTTCAGTGCAGCGACTCGCAAATGTCCAGCCGAGAGCTGCTTCACAAGCAGGTTCCGCTGAGAATGCTCTGGGCTGCTTCAGAAAGGAAGGCGCAGCCCTTGCACTCCAGCACACAAGCTGGCCAGATACAGGTTCTTACACCTCCAATGCTGCCTAGTCCATGCAGCTTGAGCACACCCAGAAGGACGCGCCCAGAAAGAAGGCGTTCTTCAAGTACCCCCCACTCCTCCAAGTAGCCTTGAAACCGGGCGCAACGCGCTGCGGCTCGAAAGCTCCTCTCTCAGAGAGATGTGCCGTCACATGATGCACTCTCGCAGCTCCGTTGCCCACTTGCAGCAGCTGCTGCTACCAAAGCAAAAGGCTCCAGAAGTAAAAGCCACTGCTGCGCTGCACTTTCCCCTTGCCTCCCGTAAAGCACCAGAAACCGCCCGCTGCACGCTGTATTTCCATTCTCTGCCGCATCTGCCACTGTTACCTCGGCGCGTTGAAGCCTAAACCTGGGCACAGTTCTTTCCAGGGAAAGCTGGAAGAGAAAGAGGTAGCAGCACCAGTAGCTGCGAGTGGAACTTTCTGTTTTCAAGTGCTAACGTGAATCCGCAAAGGAGCCGGTGGCCAGGCACGCTTCCTCTTGCAGCCTGCGCGATGGCGCACGGCAGCTCGGTGCTCTGCCTTCATTCTTACGCTCTTCGTACCGTGTCGCGCTTTCATTCTGCCGGAGTCGAGCCGTCGTCTACTTCTCGCACAGGGAGCCGCGGTGCCGGCAGAGAAACCCTCCGTGCTGCTGCTTCTGCCGAAACACGCCTGGGCTATGCCCTTTCCCTCGCAGCGCTAGGTAGCACCACATTCTGTTTGCGCGGTAGCCTGAATCTCAACGGAAAGATTCTCGGCTACGTCTGGCACAGAGAACAGCTTTAGGTCAACAAGCTCACCCAGAGCTTACCCTCGACGCGTGCAAACCTGTACTTGCACCACATTCCAGTGGCAGCCCTCTTTCCTTTCCAGCCTGCACGGCGCCGTCAGATCGCGGTGCTCTCTGCACCTGCCCTCTCGCTTCCGCGTGCCGGCGCGCACACTACAGCCTTGCAGGGAGCGAAGAGGCGGAGAGGCGTCTCGCACAGAAGGACGGGCCAGGACGCAAAGATGGTCTTCCTTTCTCCTCCTCCTTGCCCGAATGGTGGTGCTGTGTTGAAAGTCTTGGCCAGCGAAAGGCTCATCCAGCAAGTGTTTCTCTCCTGACGCATTTCGCTGAGCGAGAGCTACACGGACACTTTCGACGCTGGGAAACAGCAAGAGAATGACGGTACGTCGAGCTGAGGAAAAGCCGTGCACAGCAGCCTGTGGCTGCGTGCAGTGTTCGCGCTGAAGAGCGGCAAAGCTCCAAGCCATCGCTGCGCTTCAGTTCTGTCCAGAGCCCAGAAGGCGAAGGACGAAGCAGCTGGGCACCGGCTTCATGCACTTCAGTGCAGCGACTCGCAAATGTCCAGCCTGTGGCTGCGTGCAGTGTTCGCGCTGAAGAGCGGCAAAGCTCCAAGCCATCGCTGCGCTTCAGTTCTGTCCAGAGCCCAGAAAGCGAAGGACGAAGCAGCTGGGCACCGGCTTCATGCACTTCAGTGCAGCGACTCGCAAATGTCCAGCCGAGAGCTGCTTCACAAGCAGGTTCCGCTGAGAATGCTCTGGGCTGCTTCAGAAAGGAAGGCGCAGCCCTTGCACTCCAGCACACAAGCTGGCCAGAAACAGGTTCTTACACCTCCAGTGCTGCCGAGTCCATGCAGCTTGAGCACACCCAGAAGGACGCGCCCAGAAAGAAGGCGTTCTTCAAGTACCCCCCACTCCTCCAAGTAGCCTTGAAACCGGGCGCAACGCGCTGCGGCTCGAAAGCTCCTCTCTCAGAGAGATGTGCCGTCACATGATGCACTCTCGCAGCTCCGTTGCCCACTTGCAGCAGCTGCTGCTACCAAAGCAAAAGGCTCCAGAAGTAAAAGCCACTGCTGCGCTGCACTTTCCCCTTGCCTCCCGTAAAGCACCAGAAACCGCCCGCTGCACGCTGTATTTCCATTCTCTGCCGCATCTGCCACTGTTACCTCGGCGCGTTGAAGCCTAAACCTGGGCACAGTTCTTTCCAGGGAAAGCTGGAAGAGAAAGAGGTAGCAGCACCAGTAGCTGCGAGTGGAACTTTCTGTTTTCAAGTGCTAACGTGAATCCGCAAAGGAGCCGGTGGCCAGGCACGCTTCCTCTTGCAGCCTGCGCGATGGCGCACGGCAGCTCGGTGCTCTGCCTTCATTCTTACGCTCTTCGTACCGTGTCGCGCTTTCATTCTGCCGGAGTCGAGCCGTCGTCTACTTCTCGCACAGGGAGCCGCGGTGCCGGCAGAGAAACCCTCCGTGCTGCTGCTTCTGCCGAAACACGCCTGGGCTATGCCCTTTCCCTCGCAGCGCTAGGTAGCACCACATTCTGTTTGCGCGGTAGCCTGAATCTCAACGGAAAGATTCTCGGCTACGTCTGGCACAGAGAACAGCTTTAGGTCAACAAGCTCACCCAGAGCTTACCCTCGACGCGTGCAAACCTGTACTTGCACCACATTCCAGTGGCAGCCCTCTTTCCTTTCCAGCCTGCACGGCGCCGTCAGATCGCGGTGCTCTCTGCACCTGCCCTCTCGCTTCCGCGTGCCGGCGCGCACACTACAGCCTTGCAGGGAGCGAAGAGGCGGAGAGGCGTCTCGCACAGAAGGACGGGCCAGGACGCAAAGATGGTCTTCCTTTCTCCTCCTCCTTGCCCGAATGGTGGTGCTGTGTTGAAAGTCTTGGCCAGCGAAAGGCTCATCCAGCAAGTGTTTCTCTCCTGACGCATTTCGCTGAGCGAGAGCTACACGGACACTTTCGACGCTGGGAAACAGCAAGACAATGACTGTACGTCGAGCTGAGGAAAAGCCGTGCACAGCAGCCTGTGGCTGCGTGCAGTGTTCGCGCTGAAGAGCGGCAAAGCTCCAAGCCATCGCTGCGCTTCAGTTCTGTCCAGAGCCCAGAAGGCGAAGGACGAAGCAGCTGGGCACCGGCTTCATGCACTTCAGTGCAGCGACTCGCAAATGTCCAGCCGAGAGCTGCTTCACAAGCAGGTTCCGCTGAGAATGCTCTGGGCTGCTTCAGAAAGGAAGGCGCAGCCCTTGCACTCCAGCACACAAGCTGGCCAGATACAGGTTCTTACACCTCCAGTGCTGCCTAGTCCATGCAGCTTGAGCACACCCAGAAGGACGCGCCCAGAAAGAAGGCGTTCTTCAAGTACCCCCCACTCCTCCAAGTAGCCTTGAAACCGGGCGCAACGCGCTGCGGCTCGAAAGCTCCTCTCTCAGAGAGATGTGCCGTCACATGATGCACTCTCGCAGCTCCGTTGCCCACTTGCAGCAGCTGCTGCTACCAAAGCAAAAGGCTCCAGAAGTAAAAGCCACTGCTGCGCTGCACTTTCCCCTTGCCTCCCGTAAAGCACCAGAAACCGCCCGCTGCACGCTGTATTTCCATTCTCTGCCGCATCTGCCACTGTTACCTCGGCGCGTTGAAGCCTAAACCTGGGCACAGTTCTTTCCAGGGAAAGCTGGAAGAGAAAGAGGTAGCAGCACCAGTAGCTGCGAGTGGAACTTTCTGTTTTCAAGTGCTAACGTGAATCCGCAAAGGAGCCGGTGGCCAGGCACGCTTCCTCTTGCAGCCTGCGCGATGGCGCACGGCAGCTCGGTGCTCTGCCTTCATTCTTACGCTCTTCGTACCGTGTCGCGCTTTCATTCTGCCGGAGTCGAGCCGTCGTCTACTTCTCGCACAGGGAGCCGCGGTGCCGGCAGAGAAACCCTCCGTGCTGCTGCTTCTGCCGAAACACGCCTGGGCTATGCCCTTTCCCTCGCAGCGCTAGGTAGCACCACATTCTGTTTGCGCGGTAGCCTGAATCTCAACGGAAAGATTCTCGGCTACGTCTGGCACAGAGAACAGCTTTAGGTCAACAAGCTCACCCAGAGCTTACCCTCGACGCGTGCAAACCTGTACTTGCACCACATTCCAGTGGCAGCCCTCTTTCCTTTCCAGCCTGCACGGCGCCGTCAGATCGCGGTGCTCTCTGCACCTGCCCTCTCGCTTCCGCGTGCCGGCGCGCACACTACAGCCTTGCAGGGAGCGAAGAGGCGGAGAGGCGTCTCGCACAGAAGGACGGGCCAGGACGCAAAGGTGGTCTTCCTTTCTCCTCCTCCTTGCCCGAATGGTGGTGCTGTGTTGAAAGTCTTGGCCAGCGAAAGGCTCATCCAGCAAGTGTTTCTCTCCTGACGCATTTCGCTGAGCGAGAGCTACACGGACACTTTCGACGCTGGGAAACAGCAAGACAATGACTGTACGTCGAGCTGAGGAAAAGCCGTGCACAGCAGCCTGTGGCTGCGTGCAGTGTTCGCGCTGAAGAGCGGCAAAGCTCCAAGCCATCGCTGCGCTTCAGTTCTGTCCAGAGCCCAGAAGGCGAAGGACGAAGCAGCTGGGCACCGGCTTCATGCACTTCAGTGCAGCGACTCGCAAATGTCCAGCCGAGAGCTGCTTCACAAGCAGGTTCCGCTGAGAATGCTCTGGGCTGCTTCAGAAAGGAAGGCGCAGCCCTTGCACTCCAGCACACAAGCTGGCCAGATACAGGTTCTTACACCTCCAGTGCTGCCGAGTCCATGCAGCTTGAGCACACCCAGAAGGACGCGCCCAGAAAGAAGGCGTTCTTCAAGTACCCCCCACTCCTCCAAGTAGCCTTGAAACCGGGCGCAACGCGCTGCGGCTCGAAAGCTCCTCTCTCAGAGAGATGTGCCGTCACATGATGCACTCTCGCAGCTCCGTTGCCCACTTGCAGCAGCTGCTGCTACCAAAGCAAAAGGCTCCAGAAGTAAAAGCCACTGCTGCGCTGCACTTTCCCCTTGCCTCCCGTAAAGCACCAGAAACCGCCCGCTGCACGCTGTATTTCCATTCTCTGCCGCATCTGCCACTGTTACCTCGGCGCGTTGAAGCCTAAACCTGGGCACAGTTCTTTCCAGGGAAAGCTGGAAGAGAAAGAGGTAGCAGCACCAGTAGCTGCGAGTGGAACTTTCTGTTTTCAAGTGCTAACGTGAATCCGCAAAGGAGCCGGTGGCCAGGCACGCTTCCTCTTGCAGCCTGCGCGATGGCGCACGGCAGCTCGGTGCTCTGCCTTCATTCTTACGCTCTTCGTACCGTGTCGCGCTTTCATTCTGCCGGAGTCGAGCCGTCGTCTACTTCTCGCACAGGGAGCCGCGGTGCCGGCAGAGAAACCCTCCGTGCTGCTGCTTCTGCCGAAACACGCCTGGGCTATGCCCTTTCCCTCGCAGCGCTAGGTAGCACCACATTCTGTTTGCGCGGTAGCCTGAATCTCAACGGAAAGATTCTCGGCTACGTCTGGCACAGAGAACAGCTTTAGGTCAACAAGCTCACCCAGAGCTTACCCTCGACGCGTGCAAACCTGTACTTGCACCACATTCCAGTGGCAGCCCTCTTTCCTTTCCAGCCTGCACGGCGCCGTCAGATCGCGGTGCTCTCTGCACCTGCCCTCTCGCTTCCGCGTGCCGGCGCGCACACTACAGCCTTGCAGGGAGCGAAGAGGCGGAGAGGCGTCTCGCACAGAAGGACGGGCCAGGACGCAAAGATGGTCTTCCTTTCTCCTCCTCCTTGCCCGAATGGTGGTGCTGTGTTGAAAGTCTTGGCCAGCGAAAGGCTCATCCAGCAAGTGTTTCTCTCCTGACGCATTTCGCTGAGCGAGAGCTACACGGACACTTTCGACGCTGGGAAACAGCAAGAGAATGACGGTACGTCGAGCTGAGGAAAAGCCGTGCACAGCAGCCTGTGGCTGCGTGCAGTGTTCGCGCTGAAGAGCGGCAAAGCTCCAAGCCATCGCTGCGCTTCAGTTCTGTCCAGAGCCCAGAAGGCGAAGGACGAAGCAGCTGGGCACCGGCTTCATGCACTTCAGTGCAGCGACTCGCAAATGTCCAGCCGAGAGCTGCTTCACAAGCAGGTTCCGCTGAGAATGCTCTGGGCTGCTTCAGAAAGGAAGGCGCAGTCCTTGCACTCCAGCACACAAGCTGGCCAGAAACAGGTTCTTACACCTCCAGTGCTGCCGAGTCCATGCAGCTTGAGCACACCCAGTAGGGCGCGCCCAGAAAGAAGGCGTTCTTCAAGTACCCCCCACTCCTCCAAGTAGCCTTGAAACCGGGCGCAACGCGCTGCGGCTCGAAAGCTCCTCTCTCAGAGAGATGTGCCGTCACATGATGCACTCTCGCAGCTCCGTTGCCCACTTGCAGCAGCTGCTGCTACCAAAGCAAAAGGCTCCAGAAGTAAAAGCCACTGCTGCGCTGCACTTTCCCCTTGCCTCCCGTAAAGCACCAGAAACCGCCCGCTGCACGCTGTATTTCCATTCTCTGCCGCATCTGCCACTGTTACCTCGGCGCGTTGAAGCCTAAACCTGGGCACAGTTCTTTCCAGGGAAAGCTGGAAGAGAAAGAGGTAGCAGCACCAGTAGCTGCGAGTGGAACTTTCTGTTTTCAAGTGCTAACGTGAATCCGCAAAGGAGCCGGTGGCCAGGCATGCTTCCTCTTGCAGCCTGCGCGATGGCGCACGGCAGCTCGGTGCTCTGCCTTCATTCTTACGCTCTTCGTACCGTGTCGCGCTTTCATTCTGCCGGAGTCGAGCCGTCGTCTACTTCTCGCACAGGGAGCCGCGGTGCCGGCAGAGAAACCCTCCGTGCTGCTGCTTCTGCCGAAACACGCCTGGGCTATGCACTTTCCCTCGCAGCGCTAGGTAGCACCACATTCTGTTTGCGCGGTAGCCTGAATCTCAACGGAAAGATTCTCGGCTACGTCTGGCACAGAGAACAGCTTTAGGTCAACAAGCTCACCCAGAGCTTACCCTCGACGCGTGCAAACCTGTACTTGCACCACATTCCAGTGGCAGCCCTCTTTCCTTTCCAGCCTGCACGGCGCCGTCAGATCGCGGTGCTCTCTGCACCTGCCCTCTCGCTTCCGCGTGCCGGCGCGCACACTACAGCCTTGCAGGGAGCGAAGAGGCGGAGAGGCGTCTCGCACAGAAGGACGGGCCAGGACGCAAAGGTGGTCTTCCTTTCTCCTCCTCCTTGCCCGAATGGTGGTGCTGTGTTGAAAGTCTTGGCCAGCGAAAGGCTCATCCAGCAAGTGTTTCTCTCCTGACGCATTTCGCTGAGCGAGAGCTACACGGACACTTTCGACGCTGGGAAACAGCAAGACAATGACTGTACGTCGAGCTGAGGAAAAGCCGTGCACAGCAGCCTGTGGCTGCGTGCAGTGTTCGCGCTGAAGAGCGGCAAAGCTCCAAGCCATCGCTGCGCTTCAGTTCTGTCCAGAGCCCAGAAGGCGAAGGACGAAGCAGCTGGGCACCGGCTTCATGCACTTCAGTGCAGCGACTCGCAAATGTCCAGCCGAGAGCTGCTTCACAAGCAGGTTCCGCTGAGAATGCTCTGGGCTGCTTCAGAAAGGAAGGCGCAGCCCTTGCACTCCAGCACACAAGCTGGCCAGAAACAGGTTCTTACACCTCCAGTGCTGCCGAGTCCATGCAGCTTGAGCACACCCAGTAGGGCGCGCCCAGAAAGAAGGCGTTCTTCAAGTACCCCCCACTCCTCCAAGTAGCCTTGAAACCGGGCGCAACGCGCTGCGGCTCGAAAGCTCCTCTCTCAGAGAGATGTGCCGTCACATGATGCACTCTCGCAGCTCCGTTGCCCACTTGCAGCAGCTGCTGCTACCAAAGCAAAAGGCTCCAGAAGTAAAAGCCACTGCTGCGCTGCACTTTCCCCTTGCCTCCCGTAAAGCACCAGAAACCGCCCGCTGCACGCTGTATTTCCATTCTCTGCCGCATCTGCCACTGTTACCTCGGCGCGTTGAAGCCTAAACCTGGGCACAGTTCTTTCCAGGGAAAGCTGGAAGAGAAAGAGGTAGCAGCACCAGTAGCTGCGAGTGGAACTTTCTGTTTTCAAGTGCTAACGTGAATCCGCAAAGGAGCCGGTGGCCAGGCACGCTTCCTCTTGCAGCCTGCGCGATGGCGCACGGCAGCTCGGTGCTCTGCCTTCATTCTTACGCTCTTCGTACCGTGTCGCGCTTTCATTCTGCCGGAGTCGAGCCGTCGTCTACTTCTCGCACAGGGAGCCGCGGTGCCGGCAGAGAAACCCTCCGTGCTGCTGCTTCTGCCGAAACACGCCTGGGCTATGCCCTTTCCCTCGCAGCGCTAGGTAGCACCACATTCTGTTTGCGCGGTAGCCTGAATCTCAACGGAAAGATTCTCGGCTACGTCTGGCACAGAGAACAGCTTTAGGTCAACAAGCTCACCCAGAGCTTACCCTCGACGCGTGCAAACCTGTACTTGCACCACATTCCAGTGGCAGCCCTCTTTCCTTTCCAGCCTGCACGGCGCCGTCAGATCGCGGTGCTCTCTGCACCTGCCCTCTCGCTTCCGCGTGCCGGCGCGCACACTACAGCCTTGCAGGGAGCGAAGAGGCGGAGAGGCGTCTCGCACAGAAGGACGGGCCAGGACGCAAAGATGGTCTTCCTTTCTCCTCCTCCTTGCCCGAATGGTGGTGCTGTGTTGAAAGTCTTGGCCAGCGAAAGGCTCATCCAGCAAGTGTTTCTCTCCTGACGCATTTCGCTGAGCGAGAGCTACACGGACACTTTCGACGCTGGGAAACAGCAAGAGAATGACGGTACGTCGAGCTGAGGAAAAGCCGTGCACAGCAGCCTGTGGCTGCGTGCAGTGTTCGCGCTGAAGAGCGGCAAAGCTCCAAGCCATCGCTGCGCTTCAGTTCTGTCCAGAGCCCAGAAGGCGAAGGACGAAGCAGCTGGGCACCGGCTTCATGCACTTCAGTGCAGCGACTCGCAAATGTCCAGCCTGTGGCTGCGTGCAGTGTTCACGCTGAAGAGCGGCAAAGCTCCAAGCCATCGCTGCGCTTCAGTTTTGTCCAGAGCCCAGAAAGCGAAGGACGAAGCAGCTGGGCACCGGCTTCATGCACTTCAGTGCAGCGACTCGCAAATGTCCAGCCGAGAGCTGCTTCACAAGCAGGTTCCGCTGAGAATGCTCTGGGCTGCTTCAGAAAGGAAGGCGCAGCCCTTGCACTCCAGCACACAAGCTGGCCAGAAACAGGTTCTTACACCTCCAGTGCTGCCGAGTCCATGCAGCTTGAGCACACCCAGAAGGACGCGCCCAGAAAGAAGGCGTTCTTCAAGTACCCCCCACTCCTCCAAGTAGCCTTGAAACCGGGCGCAACGCGCTGCGGCTCGAAAGCTCCTCTCTCAGAGAGATGTGCCGTCACATGATGCACTCTCGCAGCTCCGTTGCCCACTTGCAGCAGCTGCTGCTACCAAAGCAAAAGGCTCCAGAAGTAAAAGCCACTGCTGCGCTGCACTTTCCCCTTGCCTCCCGTAAAGCACCAGAAACCGCCCGCTGCACGCTGTATTTCCATTCTCTGCCGCATCTGCCACTGTTACCTCGGCGCGTTGAAGCCTAAACCTGGGCACAGTTCTTTCCAGGGAAAGCTGGAAGAGAAAGAGGTAGCAGCACCAGTAGCTGCGAGTGGAACTTTCTGTTTTCAAGTGCTAACGTGAATCCGCAAAGGAGCCGGTGGCCAGGCACGCTTCCTCTTGCAGCCTGCGCGATGGCGCACGGCAGCTCGGTGCTCTGCCTTCATTCTTACGCTCTTCGTACCGTGTCGCGCTTTCATTCTGCCGGAGTCGAGCCGTCGTCTACTTCTCGCACAGGGAGCCGCGGTGCCGGCAGAGAAACCCTCCGTGCTGCTGCTTCTGCCGAAACACGCCTGGGCTATGCCCTTTCCCTCGCAGCGCTAGGTAGCACCACATTCTGTTTGCGCGGTAGCCTGAATCTCAACGGAAAGATTCTCGGCTACGTCTGGCACAGAGAACAGCTTTAGGTCAACAAGCTCACCCAGAGCTTACCCTCGACGCGTGCAAACCTGTACTTGCACCACATTCCAGTGGCAGCCCTCTTTCCTTTCCAGCCTGCACGGCGCCGTCAGATCGCGGTGCTCTCTGCACCTGCCCTCTCGCTTCCGCGTGCCGGCGCGCACACTACAGCCTTGCAGGGAGCGAAGAGGCGGAGAGGCGTCTCGCACAGAAGGACGGGCCAGGACGCAAAGATGGTCTTCCTTTCTCCTCCTCCTTGCCCGAATGGTGGTGCTGTGTTGAAAGTCTTGGCCAGCGAAAGGCTCATCCAGCAAGTGTTTCTCTCCTGACGCATTTCGCTGAGCGAGAGCTACACGGACACTTTCGACGCTGGGAAACAGCAAGACAATGACTGTACGTCGAGCTGAGGAAAAGCCGTGCACAGCAGCCTGTGGCTGCGTGCAGTGTTCGCGCTGAAGAGCGGCAAAGCTCCAAGCCATCGCTGCGCTTCAGTTCTGTCCAGAGCCCAGAAGGCGAAGGACGAAGCAGCTGGGCACCGGCTTCATGCACTTCAGTGCAGCGACTCGCAAATGTCCAGCCGAGAGCTGCTTCACAAGCAGGTTCCGCTGAGAATGCTCTGGGCTGCTTCAGAAAGGAAGGCGCAGCCCTTGCACTCCAGCACACAAGCTGGCCAGATACAGGTTCTTACACCTCCAGTGCTGCCTAGTCCATGCAGCTTGAGCACACCCAGAAGGACGCGCCCAGAAAGAAGGCGTTCTTCAAGTACCCCCCACTCCTCCAAGTAGCCTTGAAACCGGGCGCAACGCGCTGCGGCTCGAAAGCTCCTCTCTCAGAGAGATGTGCCGTCACATGATGCACTCTCGCAGCTCCGTTGCCCACTTGCAGCAGCTGCTGCTACCAAAGCAAAAGGCTCCAGAAGTAAAAGCCACTGCTGCGCTGCACTTTCCCCTTGCCTCCCGTAAAGCACCAGAAACCGCCCGCTGCACGCTGTATTTCCATTCTCTGCCGCATCTGCCACTGTTACCTCGGCGCGTTGAAGCCTAAACCTGGGCACAGTTCTTTCCAGGGAAAGCTGGAAGAGAAAGAGGTAGCAGCACCAGTAGCTGCGAGTGGAACTTTCTGTTTTCAAGTGCTAACGTGAATCCGCAAAGGAGCCGGTGGCCAGGCACGCTTCCTCTTGCAGCCTGCGCGATGGCGCACGGCAGCTCGGTGCTCTGCCTTCATTCTTACGCTCTTCGTACCGTGTCGCGCTTTCATTCTGCCGGAGTCGAGCCGTCGTCTACTTCTCGCACAGGGAGCCGCGGTGCCGGCAGAGAAACCCTCCGTGCTGCTGCTTCTGCCGAAACACGCCTGGGCTATGCCCTTTCCCTCGCAGCGCTAGGTAGCACCACATTCTGTTTGCGCGGTAGCCTGAATCTCAACGGAAAGATTCTCGGCTACGTCTGGCACAGAGAACAGCTTTAGGTCAACAAGCTCACCCAGAGCTTACCCTCGACGCGTGCAAACCTGTACTTGCACCACATTCCAGTGGCAGCCCTCTTTCCTTTCCAGCCTGCACGGCGCCGTCAGATCGCGGTGCTCTCTGCACCTGCCCTCTCGCTTCCGCGTGCCGGCGCGCACACTACAGCCTTGCAGGGAGCGAAGAGGCGGAGAGGCGTCTCGCACAGAAGGACGGGCCAGGACGCAAAGATGGTCTTCCTTTCTCCTCCTCCTTGCCCGAATGGTGGTGCTGTGTTGAAAGTCTTGGCCAGCGAAAGGCTCATCCAGCAAGTGTTTCTCTCCTGACGCATTTCGCTGAGCGAGAGCTACACGGACACTTTCGACGCTGGGAAACAGCAAGAGAATGACGGTACGTCGAGCTGAGGAAAAGCCGTGCACAGCAGCCTGTGGCTGCGTGCAGTGTTCGCGCTGAAGAGCGGCAAAGCTCCAAGCCATCGCTGCGCTTCAGTTCTGTCCAGAGCCCAGAAGGCGAAGGACGAAGCAGCTGGGCACCGGCTTCATGCACTTCAGTGCAGCGACTCGCAAATGTCCAGCCGAGAGCTGCTTCACAAGCAGGTTCCGCTGAGAATGCTCTGGGCTGCTTCAGAAAGGAAGGCGCAGCCCTTGCACTCCAGCACACAAGCTGGCCAGAAACAGGTTCTTACACCTCCAGTGCTGCCGAGTCCATGCAGCTTGAGCACACCCAGTAGGGCGCGCCCAGAAAGAAGGCGTTCTTCAAGTACCCCCCACTCCTCCAAGTAGCCTTGAAACCGGGCGCAACGCGCTGCGGCTCGAAAGCTCCTCTCTCAGAGAGATGTGCCGTCACATGATGCACTCTCGCAGCTCCGTTGCCCACTTGCAGCAGCTGCTGCTACCAAAGCAAAAGGCTCCAGAAGTAAAAGCCACTGCTGCGCTGCACTTTCCCCTTGCCTCCCGTAAAGCACCAGAAACCGCCCGCTGCACGCTGTATTTCCATTCTCTGCCGCATCTGCCACTGTTACCTCGGCGCGTTGAAGCCTAAACCTGGGCACAGTTCTTTCCAGGGAAAGCTGGAAGAGAAAGAGGTAGCAGCACCAGTAGCTGCGAGTGGAACTTTCTGTTTTCAAGTGCTAACGTGAATCCGCAAAGGAGCCGGTGGCCAGGCACGCTTCCTCTTGCAGCCTGCGCGATGGCGCACGGCAGCTCGGTGCTCTGCCTTCATTCTTACGCTCTTCGTACCGTGTCGCGCTTTCATTCTGCCGGAGTCGAGCCGTCGTCTACTTCTCGCACAGGGAGCCGCGGTGCCGGCAGAGAAACCCTCCGTGCTGCTGCTTCTGCCGAAACACGCCTGGGCTATGCCCTTTCCCTCGCAGCGCTAGGTAGCACCACATTCTGTTTGCGCGGTAGCCTGAATCTCAACGGAAAGATTCTCGGCTACGTCTGGCACAGAGAACAGCTTTAGGTCAACAAGCTCACCCAGAGCTTACCCTCGACGCGTGCAAACCTGTACTTGCACCACATTCCAGTGGCAGCCCTCTTTCCTTTCCAGCCTGCACGGCGCCGTCAGATCGCGGTGCTCTCTGCACCTGCCCTCTCGCTTCCGCGTGCCGGCGCGCACACTACAGCCTTGCAGGGAGCGAAGAGGCGGAGAGGCGTCTCGCACAGAAGGACGGGCCAGGACGCAAAGATGGTCTTCCTTTCTCCTCCTCCTTGCCCGAATGGTGGTGCTGTGTTGAAAGTCTTGGCCAGCGAAAGGCTCATCCAGCAAGTGTTTCTCTCCTGACGCATTTCGCTGAGCGAGAGCTACACGGACACTTTCGACGCTGGGAAACAGCAAGACAATGACGGTACGTCGAGCTGAGGAAAAGCCGTGCACAGCAGCCTGTGGCTGCGTGCAGTGTTCGCGCTGAAGAGCGGCAAAGCTCCAAGCCATCGCTGCGCTTCAGTTCTGTCCAGAGCCCAGAAGGCGAAGGACGAAGCAGCTGGGCACCGGCTTCATGCACTTCAGTGCAGCGACTCGCAAATGTCCAGCCGAGAGCTGCTTCACAAGCAGGTTCCGCTGAGAATGCTCTGGGCTGCTTCAGAAAGGAAGGCGCAGCCCTTGCACTCCAGCACACAAGCTGGCCAGATACAGGTTCTTACACCTCCAGTGCTGCCTAGTCCATGCAGCTTGAGCACACCCAGAAGGACGCGCCCAGAAAGAAGGCGTTCTTCAAGTACCCCCCACTCCTCCAAGTAGCCTTGAAACCGGGCGCAACGCGCTGCGGCTCGAAAGCTCCTCTCTCAGAGAGATGTGCCGTCACATGATGCACTCTCGCAGCTCCGTTGCCCACTTGCAGCAGCTGCTGCTACCAAAGCAAAAGGCTCCAGAAGTAAAAGCCACTGCTGCGCTGCACTTTCCCCTTGCCTCCCGTAAAGCACCAGAAACCGCCCGCTGCACGCTGTATTTCCATTCTCTGCCGCATCTGCCACTGTTACCTCGGCGCGTTGAAGCCTAAACCTGGGCACAGTTCTTTCCAGGGAAAGCTGGAAGAGAAAGAGGTAGCAGCACCAGTAGCTGCGAGTGGAACTTTCTGTTTTCAAGTGCTAACGTGAATCCGCAAAGGAGCCGGTGGCCAGGCACGCTTCCTCTTGCAGCCTGCGCGATGGCGCACGGCAGCTCGGTGCTCTGCCTTCATTCTTACGCTCTTCGTACCGTGTCGCGCTTTCATTCTGCCGGAGTCGAGCCGTCGTCTACTTCTCGCACAGGGAGCCGCGGTGCCGGCAGAGAAACCCTCCGTGCTGCTGCTTCTGCCGAAACACGCCTGGGCTATGCCCTTTCCCTCGCAGCGCTAGGTAGCACCACATTCTGTTTGCGCGGTAGCCTGAATCTCAACGGAAAGATTCTCGGCTACGTCTGGCACAGAGAACAGCTTTAGGTCAACAAGCTCACCCAGAGCTTACCCTCGACGCGTGCAAACCTGTACTTGCACCACATTCCAGTGGCAGCCCTCTTTCCTTTCCAGCCTGCACGGCGCCGTCAGATCGCGGTGCTCTCTGCACCTGCCCTCTCGCTTCCGCGTGCCGGCGCGCACACTACAGCCTTGCAGGGAGCGAAGAGGCGGAGAGGCGTCTCGCACAGAAGGACGGGCCAGGACGCAAAGGTGGTCTTCCTTTCTCCTCCTCCTTGCCCGAATGGTGGTGCTGTGTTGAAAGTCTTGGCCAGCGAAAGGCTCATCCAGCAAGTGTTTCTCTCCTGACGCATTTCGCTGAGCGAGAGCTACACGGACACTTTCGACGCTGGGAAACAGCAAGACAATGACTGTACGTCGAGCTGAGGAAAAGCCGTGCACAGCAGCCTGTGGCTGCGTGCAGTGTTCGCGCTGAAGAGCGGCAAAGCTCCAAGCCATCGCTGCGCTTCAGTTCTGTCCAGAGCCCAGAAGGCGAAGGACGAAGCAGCTGGGCACCGGCTTCATGCACTTCAGTGCAGCGACTCGCAAATGTCCAGCCGAGAGCTGCTTCACAAGCAGGTTCCGCTGAGAATGCTCTGGGCTGCTTCAGAAAGGAAGGCGCAGCCCTTGCACTCCAGCACACAAGCTGGCCAGATACAGGTTCTTACACCTCCAGTGCTGCCGAGTCCATGCAGCTTGAGCACACCCAGAAGGACGCGCCCAGAAAGAAGGCGTTCTTCAAGTACCCCCCACTCCTCCAAGTAGCCTTGAAACCGGGCGCAACGCGCTGCGGCTCGAAAGCTCCTCTCTCAGAGAGATGTGCCGTCACATGATGCACTCTCGCAGCTCCGTTGCCCACTTGCAGCAGCTGCTGCTACCAAAGCAAAAGGCTCCAGAAGTAAAAGCCACTGCTGCGCTGCACTTTCCCCTTGCCTCCCGTAAAGCACCAGAAACCGCCCGCTGCACGCTGTATTTCCATTCTCTGCCGCATCTGCCACTGTTACCTCGGCGCGTTGAAGCCTAAACCTGGGCACAGTTCTTTCCAGGGAAAGCTGGAAGAGAAAGAGGTAGCAGCACCAGTAGCTGCGAGTGGAACTTTCTGTTTTCAAGTGCTAACGTGAATCCGCAAAGGAGCCGGTGGCCAGGCACGCTTCCTCTTGCAGCCTGCGCGATGGCGCACGGCAGCTCGGTGCTCTGCCTTCATTCTTACGCTCTTCGTACCGTGTCGCGCTTTCATTCTGCCGGAGTCGAGCCGTCGTCTACTTCTCGCACAGGGAGCCGCGGTGCCGGCAGAGAAACCCTCCGTGCTGCTGCTTCTGCCGAAACACGCCTGGGCTATGCCCTTTCCCTCGCAGCGCTAGGTAGCACCACATTCTGTTTGCGCGGTAGCCTGAATCTCAACGGAAAGATTCTCGGCTACGTCTGGCACAGAGAACAGCTTTAGGTCAACAAGCTCACCCAGAGCTTACCCTCGACGCGTGCAAACCTGTACTTGCACCACATTCCAGTGGCAGCCCTCTTTCCTTTCCAGCCTGCACGGCGCCGTCAGATCGCGGTGCTCTCTGCACCTGCCCTCTCGCTTCCGCGTGCCGGCGCGCACACTACAGCCTTGCAGGGAGCGAAGAGGCGGAGAGGCGTCTCGCACAGAAGGACGGGCCAGGACGCAAAGATGGTCTTCCTTTCTCCTCCTCCTTGCCCGAATGGTGGTGCTGTGTTGAAAGTCTTGGCCAGCGAAAGGCTCATCCAGCAAGTGTTTCTCTCCTGACGCATTTCGCTGAGCGAGAGCTACACGGACACTTTCGACGCTGGGAAACAGCAAGAGAATGACGGTACGTCGAGCTGAGGAAAAGCCGTGCACAGCAGCCTGTGGCTGCGTGCAGTGTTCGCGCTGAAGAGCGGCAAAGCTCCAAGCCATCGCTGCGCTTCAGTTCTGTCCAGAGCCCAGAAGGCGAAGGACGAAGCAGCTGGGCACCGGCTTCATGCACTTCAGTGCAGCGACTCGCAAATGTCCAGCCGAGAGCTGCTTCACAAGCAGGTTCCGCTGAGAATGCTCTGGGCTGCTTCAGAAAGGAAGGCGCAGTCCTTGCACTCCAGCACACAAGCTGGCCAGAAACAGGTTCTTACACCTCCAGTGCTGCCGAGTCCATGCAGCTTGAGCACACCCAGTAGGGCGCGCCCAGAAAGAAGGCGTTCTTCAAGTACCCCCCACTCCTCCAAGTAGCCTTGAAACCGGGCGCAACGCGCTGCGGCTCGAAAGCTCCTCTCTCAGAGAGATGTGCCGTCACATGATGCACTCTCGCAGCTCCGTTGCCCACTTGCAGCAGCTGCTGCTACCAAAGCAAAAGGCTCCAGAAGTAAAAGCCACTGCTGCGCTGCACTTTCCCCTTGCCTCCCGTAAAGCACCAGAAACCGCCCGCTGCACGCTGTATTTCCATTCTCTGCCGCATCTGCCACTGTTACCTCGGCGCGTTGAAGCCTAAACCTGGGCACAGTTCTTTCCAGGGAAAGCTGGAAGAGAAAGAGGTAGCAGCACCAGTAGCTGCGAGTGGAACTTTCTGTTTTCAAGTGCTAACGTGAATCCGCAAAGGAGCCGGTGGCCAGGCATGCTTCCTCTTGCAGCCTGCGCGATGGCGCACGGCAGCTCGGTGCTCTGCCTTCATTCTTACGCTCTTCGTACCGTGTCGCGCTTTCATTCTGCCGGAGTCGAGCCGTCGTCTACTTCTCGCACAGGGAGCCGCGGTGCCGGCAGAGAAACCCTCCGTGCTGCTGCTTCTGCCGAAACACGCCTGGGCTATGCACTTTCCCTCGCAGCGCTAGGTAGCACCACATTCTGTTTGCGCGGTAGCCTGAATCTCAACGGAAAGATTCTCGGCTACGTCTGGCACAGAGAACAGCTTTAGGTCAACAAGCTCACCCAGAGCTTACCCTCGACGCGTGCAAACCTGTACTTGCACCACATTCCAGTGGCAGCCCTCTTTCCTTTCCAGCCTGCACGGCGCCGTCAGATCGCGGTGCTCTCTGCACCTGCCCTCTCGCTTCCGCGTGCCGGCGCGCACACTACAGCCTTGCAGGGAGCGAAGAGGCGGAGAGGCGTCTCGCACAGAAGGACGGGCCAGGACGCAAAGGTGGTCTTCCTTTCTCCTCCTCCTTGCCCGAATGGTGGTGCTGTGTTGAAAGTCTTGGCCAGCGAAAGGCTCATCCAGCAAGTGTTTCTCTCCTGACGCATTTCGCTGAGCGAGAGCTACACGGACACTTTCGACGCTGGGAAACAGCAAGACAATGACTGTACGTCGAGCTGAGGAAAAGCCGTGCACAGCAGCCTGTGGCTGCGTGCAGTGTTCGCGCTGAAGAGCGGCAAAGCTCCAAGCCATCGCTGCGCTTCAGTTCTGTCCAGAGCCCAGAAGGCGAAGGACGAAGCAGCTGGGCACCGGCTTCATGCACTTCAGTGCAGCGACTCGCAAATGTCCAGCCGAGAGCTGCTTCACAAGCAGGTTCCGCTGAGAATGCTCTGGGCTGCTTCAGAAAGGAAGGCGCAGCCCTTGCACTCCAGCACACAAGCTGGCCAGAAACAGGTTCTTACACCTCCAGTGCTGCCGAGTCCATGCAGCTTGAGCACACCCAGTAGGGCGCGCCCAGAAAGAAGGCGTTCTTCAAGTACCCCCCACTCCTCCAAGTAGCCTTGAAACCGGGCGCAACGCGCTGCGGCTCGAAAGCTCCTCTCTCAGAGAGATGTGCCGTCACATGATGCACTCTCGCAGCTCCGTTGCCCACTTGCAGCAGCTGCTGCTACCAAAGCAAAAGGCTCCAGAAGTAAAAGCCACTGCTGCGCTGCACTTTCCCCTTGCCTCCCGTAAAGCACCAGAAACCGCCCGCTGCACGCTGTATTTCCATTCTCTGCCGCATCTGCCACTGTTACCTCGGCGCGTTGAAGCCTAAACCTGGGCACAGTTCTTTCCAGGGAAAGCTGGAAGAGAAAGAGGTAGCAGCACCAGTAGCTGCGAGTGGAACTTTCTGTTTTCAAGTGCTAACGTGAATCCGCAAAGGAGCCGGTGGCCAGGCACGCTTCCTCTTGCAGCCTGCGCGATGGCGCACGGCAGCTCGGTGCTCTGCCTTCATTCTTACGCTCTTCGTACCGTGTCGCGCTTTCATTCTGCCGGAGTCGAGCCGTCGTCTACTTCTCGCACAGGGAGCCGCGGTGCCGGCAGAGAAACCCTCCGTGCTGCTGCTTCTGCCGAAACACGCCTGGGCTATGCCCTTTCCCTCGCAGCGCTAGGTAGCACCACATTCTGTTTGCGCGGTAGCCTGAATCTCAACGGAAAGATTCTCGGCTACGTCTGGCACAGAGAACAGCTTTAGGTCAACAAGCTCACCCAGAGCTTACCCTCGACGCGTGCAAACCTGTACTTGCACCACATTCCAGTGGCAGCCCTCTTTCCTTTCCAGCCTGCACGGCGCCGTCAGATCGCGGTGCTCTCTGCACCTGCCCTCTCGCTTCCGCGTGCCGGCGCGCACACTACAGCCTTGCAGGGAGCGAAGAGGCGGAGAGGCGTCTCGCACAGAAGGACGGGCCAGGACGCAAAGATGGTCTTCCTTTCTCCTCCTCCTTGCCCGAATGGTGGTGCTGTGTTGAAAGTCTTGGCCAGCGAAAGGCTCATCCAGCAAGTGTTTCTCTCCTGACGCATTTCGCTGAGCGAGAGCTACACGGACACTTTCGACGCTGGGAAACAGCAAGAGAATGACGGTACGTCGAGCTGAGGAAAAGCCGTGCACAGCAGCCTGTGGCTGCGTGCAGTGTTCGCGCTGAAGAGCGGCAAAGCTCCAAGCCATCGCTGCGCTTCAGTTCTGTCCAGAGCCCAGAAGGCGAAGGACGAAGCAGCTGGGCACCGGCTTCATGCACTTCAGTGCAGCGACTCGCAAATGTCCAGCCTGTGGCTGCGTGCAGTGTTCACGCTGAAGAGCGGCAAAGCTCCAAGCCATCGCTGCGCTTCAGTTCTGTCCAGAGCCCAGAAAGCGAAGGACGAAGCAGCTGGGCACCGGCTTCATGCACTTCAGTGCAGCGACTCGCAAATGTCCAGCCGAGAGCTGCTTCACAAGCAGGTTCCGCTGAGAATGCTCTGGGCTGCTTCAGAAAGGAAGGCGCAGCCCTTGCACTCCAGCACACAAGCTGGCCAGAAACAGGTTCTTACACCTCCAGTGCTGCCGAGTCCATGCAGCTTGAGCACACCCAGAAGGACGCGCCCAGAAAGAAGGCGTTCTTCAAGTACCCCCCACTCCTCCAAGTAGCCTTGAAACCGGGCGCAACGCGCTGCGGCTCGAAAGCTCCTCTCTCAGAGAGATGTGCCGTCACATGATGCACTCTCGCAGCTCCGTTGCCCACTTGCAGCAGCTGCTGCTACCAAAGCAAAAGGCTCCAGAAGTAAAAGCCACTGCTGCGCTGCACTTTCCCCTTGCCTCCCGTAAAGCACCAGAAACCGCCCGCTGCACGCTGTATTTCCATTCTCTGCCGCATCTGCCACTGTTACCTCGGCGCGTTGAAGCCTAAACCTGGGCACAGTTCTTTCCAGGGAAAGCTGGAAGAGAAAGAGGTAGCAGCACCAGTAGCTGCGAGTGGAACTTTCTGTTTTCAAGTGCTAACGTGAATCCGCAAAGGAGCCGGTGGCCAGGCACGCTTCCTCTTGCAGCCTGCGCGATGGCGCACGGCAGCTCGGTGCTCTGCCTTCATTCTTACGCTCTTCGTACCGTGTCGCGCTTTCATTCTGCCGGAGTCGAGCCGTCGTCTACTTCTCGCACAGGGAGCCGCGGTGCCGGCAGAGAAACCCTCCGTGCTGCTGCTTCTGCCGAAACACGCCTGGGCTATGCCCTTTCCCTCGCAGCGCTAGGTAGCACCACATTCTGTTTGCGCGGTAGCCTGAATCTCAACGGAAAGATTCTCGGCTACGTCTGGCACAGAGAACAGCTTTAGGTCAACAAGCTCACCCAGAGCTTACCCTCGACGCGTGCAAACCTGTACTTGCACCACATTCCAGTGGCAGCCCTCTTTCCTTTCCAGCCTGCACGGCGCCGTCAGATCGCGGTGCTCTCTGCACCTGCCCTCTCGCTTCCGCGTGCCGGCGCGCACACTACAGCCTTGCAGGGAGCGAAGAGGCGGAGAGGCGTCTCGCACAGAAGGACGGGCCAGGACGCAAAGATGGTCTTCCTTTCTCCTCCTCCTTGCCCGAATGGTGGTGCTGTGTTGAAAGTCTTGGCCAGCGAAAGGCTCATCCAGCAAGTGTTTCTCTCCTGACGCATTTCGCTGAGCGAGAGCTACACGGACACTTTCGACGCTGGGAAACAGCAAGACAATGACTGTACGTCGAGCTGAGGAAAAGCCGTGCACAGCAGCCTGTGGCTGCGTGCAGTGTTAGCGCTGAAGAGCGGCAAAGCTCCAAGCCATCGCTGCGCTTCAGTTCTGTCCAGAGCCCAGAAGGCGAAGGACGAAGCAGCTGGGCACCGGCTTCATGCACTTCAGTGCAGCGACTCGCAAATGTCCAGCCGAGAGCTGCTTCACAAGCAGGTTCCGCTGAGAATGCTCTGGGCTGCTTCAGAAAGGAAGGCGCAGCCCTTGCACTCCAGCACACAAGCTGGCCAGATACAGGTTCTTACACCTCCAGTGCTGCCTAGTCCATGCAGCTTGAGCACACCCAGAAGGACGCGCCCAGAAAGAAGGCGTTCTTCAAGTACCCCCCACTCCTCCAAGTAGCCTTGAAACCGGGCGCAACGCGCTGCGGCTCGAAAGCTCCTCTCTCAGAGAGATGTGCCGTCACATGATGCACTCTCGCAGCTCCGTTGCCCACTTGCAGCAGCTGCTGCTACCAAAGCAAAAGGCTCCAGAAGTAAAAGCCACTGCTGCGCTGCACTTTCCCCTTGCCTCCCGTAAAGCACCAGAAACCGCCCGCTGCACGCTGTATTTCCATTCTCTGCCGCATCTGCCACTGTTACCTCGGCGCGTTGAAGCCTAAACCTGGGCACAGTTCTTTCCAGGGAAAGCTGGAAGAGAAAGAGGTAGCAGCACCAGTAGCTGCGAGTGGAACTTTCTGTTTTCAAGTGCTAACGTGAATCCGCAAAGGAGCCGGTGGCCAGGCACGCTTCCTCTTGCAGCCTGCGCGATGGCGCACGGCAGCTCGGTGCTCTGCCTTCATTCTTACGCTCTTCGTACCGTGTCGCGCTTTCATTCTGCCGGAGTCGAGCCGTCGTCTACTTCTCGCACAGGGAGCCGCGGTGCCGGCAGAGAAACCCTCCGTGCTGCTGCTTCTGCCGAAACACGCCTGGGCTATGCACTTTCCCTCGCAGCGCTAGGTAGCACCACATTCTGTTTGCGCGGTAGCCTGAATCTCAACGGAAAGATTCTCGGCTACGTCTGGCACAGAGAACAGCTTTAGGTCAACAAGCTCACCCAGAGCTTACCCTCGACGCGTGCAAACCTGTACTTGCACCACATTCCAGTGGCAGCCCTCTTTCCTTTCCAGCCTGCACGGCGCCGTCAGATCGCGGTGCTCTCTGCACCTGCCCTCTCGCTTCCGCGTGCCGGCGCGCACACTACAGCCTTGCAGGGAGCGAAGAGGCGGAGAGGCGTCTCGCACAGAAGGACGGGCCAGGACGCAAAGGTGGTCTTCCTTTCTCCTCCTCCTTGCCCGAATGGTGGTGCTGTGTTGAAAGTCTTGGCCAGCGAAAGGCTCATCCAGCAAGTGTTTCTCTCCTGACGCATTTCGCTGAGCGAGAGCTACACGGACACTTTCGACGCTGGGAAACAGCAAGACAATGACTGTACGTCGAGCTGAGGAAAAGCCGTGCACAGCAGCCTGTGGCTGCGTGCAGTGTTCGCGCTGAAGAGCGGCAAAGCTCCAAGCCATCGCTGCGCTTCAGTTCTGTCCAGAGCCCAGAAGGCGAAGGACGAAGCAGCTGGGCACCGGCTTCATGCACTTCAGTGCAGCGACTCGCAAATGTCCAGCCGAGAGCTGCTTCACAAGCAGGTTCCGCTGAGAATGCTCTGGGCTGCTTCAGAAAGGAAGGCGCAGCCCTTGCACTCCAGCACACAAGCTGGCCAGAAACAGGTTCTTACACCTCCAGTGCTGCCGAGTCCATGCAGCTTGAGCACACCCAGTAGGGCGCGCCCAGAAAGAAGGCGTTCTTCAAGTACCCCCCACTCCTCCAAGTAGCCTTGAAACCGGGCGCAACGCGCTGCGGCTCGAAAGCTCCTCTCTCAGAGAGATGTGCCGTCACATGATGCACTCTCGCAGCTCCGTTGCCCACTTGCAGCAGCTGCTGCTACCAAAGCAAAAGGCTCCAGAAGTAAAAGCCACTGCTGCGCTGCACTTTCCCCTTGCCTCCCGTAAAGCACCAGAAACCGCCCGCTGCACGCTGTATTTCCATTCTCTGCCGCATCTGCCACTGTTACCTCGGCGCGTTGAAGCCTAAACCTGGGCACAGTTCTTTCCAGGGAAAGCTGGAAGAGAAAGAGGTAGCAGCACCAGTAGCTGCGAGTGGAACTTTCTGTTTTCAAGTGCTAACGTGAATCCGCAAAGGAGCCGGTGGCCAGGCACGCTTCCTCTTGCAGCCTGCGCGATGGCGCACGGCAGCTCGGTGCTCTGCCTTCATTCTTACGCTCTTCGTACCGTGTCGCGCTTTCATTCTGCCGGAGTCGAGCCGTCGTCTACTTCTCGCACAGGGAGCCGCGGTGCCGGCAGAGAAACCCTCCGTGCTGCTGCTTCTGCCGAAACACGCCTGGGCTATGCCCTTTCCCTCGCAGCGCTAGGTAGCACCACATTCTGTTTGCGCGGTAGCCTGAATCTCAACGGAAAGATTCTCGGCTACGTCTGGCACAGAGAACAGCTTTAGGTCAACAAGCTCACCCAGAGCTTACCCTCGACGCGTGCAAACCTGTACTTGCACCACATTCCAGTGGCAGCCCTCTTTCCTTTCCAGCCTGCACGGCGCCGTCAGATCGCGGTGCTCTCTGCACCTGCCCTCTCGCTTCCGCGTGCCGGCGCGCACACTACAGCCTTGCAGGGAGCGAAGAGGCGGAGAGGCGTCTCGCACAGAAGGACGGGCCAGGACGCAAAGATGGTCTTCCTTTCTCCTCCTCCTTGCCCGAATGGTGGTGCTGTGTTGAAAGTCTTGGCCAGCGAAAGGCTCATCCAGCAAGTGTTTCTCTCCTGACGCATTTCGCTGAGCGAGAGCTACACGGACACTTTCGACGCTGGGAAACAGCAAGACAATGACTGTACGTCGAGCTGAGGAAAAGCCGTGCACAGCAGCCTGTGGCTGCGTGCAGTGTTCGCGCTGAAGAGCGGCAAAGCTCCAAGCCATCGCTGCGCTTCAGTTCTGTCCAGAGCCCAGAAGGCGAAGGACGAAGCAGCTGGGCACCGGCTTCATGCACTTCAGTGCAGCGACTCGCAAATGTCCAGCCGAGAGCTGCTTCACAAGCAGGTTCCGCTGAGAATGCTCTGGGCTGCTTCAGAAAGGAAGGCGCAGCCCTTGCACTCCAGCACACAAGCTGGCCAGATACAGGTTCTTACACCTCCAGTGCTGCCTAGTCCATGCAGCTTGAGCACACCCAGAAGGACGCGCCCAGAAAGAAGGCGTTCTTCAAGTACCCCCCACTCCTCCAAGTAGCCTTGAAACCGGGCGCAACGCGCTGCGGCTCGAAAGCTCCTCTCTCAGAGAGATGTGCCGTCACATGATGCACTCTCGCAGCTCCGTTGCCCACTTGCAGCAGCTGCTGCTACCAAAGCAAAAGGCTCCAGAAGTAAAAGCCACTGCTGCGCTGCACTTTCCCCTTGCCTCCCGTAAAGCACCAGAAACCGCCCGCTGCACGCTGTATTTCCATTCTCTGCCGCATCTGCCACTGTTACCTCGGCGCGTTGAAGCCTAAACCTGGGCACAGTTCTTTCCAGGGAAAGCTGGAAGAGAAAGAGGTAGCAGCACCAGTAGCTGCGAGTGGAACTTTCTGTTTTCAAGTGCTAACGTGAATCCGCAAAGGAGCCGGTGGCCAGGCACGCTTCCTCTTGCAGCCTGCGCGATGGCGCACGGCAGCTCGGTGCTCTGCCTTCATTCTTACGCTCTTCGTACCGTGTCGCGCTTTCATTCTGCCGGAGTCGAGCCGTCGTCTACTTCTCGCACAGGGAGCCGCGGTGCCGGCAGAGAAACCCTCCGTGCTGCTGCTTCTGCCGAAACACGCCTGGGCTATGCCCTTTCCCTCGCAGCGCTAGGTAGCACCACATTCTGTTTGCGCGGTAGCCTGAATCTCAACGGAAAGATTCTCGGCTACGTCTGGCACAGAGAACAGCTTTAGGTCAACAAGCTCACCCAGAGCTTACCCTCGACGCGTGCAAACCTGTACTTGCACCACATTCCAGTGGCAGCGCTCTTTCCTTTCCAGCCTGCACGGCGCCGTCAGATCGCGGTGCTCTCTGCACCTGCCCTCTCGCTTCCGCGTGCCGGCGCGCACACTACAGCCTTGCAGGGAGCGAAGAGGCGGAGAGGCGTCTCGCACAGAAGGACGGGCCAGGACGCAAAGATGGTCTTCCTTTCTCCTCCTCCTTGCCCGAATGGTGGTGCTGTGTTGAAAGTCTTGGCCAGCGAAAGGCTCATCCAGCAAGTGTTTCTCTCCTGACGCATTTCGCTGAGCGAGAGCTACACGGACACTTTCGACGCTGGGAAACAGCAAGAGAATGACGGTACGTCGAGCTGAGGAAAAGCCGTGCACAGCAGCCTGTGGCTGCGTGCAGTGTTCGCGCTGAAGAGCGGCAAAGCTCCAAGCCATCGCTGCGCTTCAGTTCTGTCCAGAGCCCAGAAGGCGAAGGACGAAGCAGCTGGGCACCGGCTTCATGCACTTCAGTGCAGCGACTCGCAAATGTCCAGCCGAGAGCTGCTTCACAAGCAGGTTCCGCTGAGAATGCTCTGGGCTGCTTCAGAAAGGAAGGCGCAGCCCTTGCACTCCAGCACACAAGCTGGCCAGAAACAGGTTCTTACACCTCCAGTGCTGCCGAGTCCATGCAGCTTGAGCACACCCAGTAGGGCGCGCCCAGAAAGAAGGCGTTCTTCAAGTACCCCCCACTCCTCCAAGTAGCCTTGAAACCGGGCGCAACGCGCTGCGGCTCGAAAGCTCCTCTCTCAGAGAGATGTGCCGTCACATGATGCACTCTCGCAGCTCCGTTGCCCACTTGCAGCAGCTGCTGCTACCAAAGCAAAAGGCTCCAGAAGTAAAAGCCACTGCTGCGCTGCACTTTCCCCTTGCCTCCCGTAAAGCACCAGAAACCGCCCGCTGCACGCTGTATTTCCATTCTCTGCCGCATCTGCCACTGTTACCTCGGCGCGTTGAAGCCTAAACCTGGGCACAGTTCTTTCCAGGGAAAGCTGGAAGAGAAAGAGGTAGCAGCACCAGTAGCTGCGAGTGGAACTTTCTGTTTTCAAGTGCTAACGTGAATCCGCAAAGGAGCCGGTGGCCAGGCACGCTTCCTCTTGCAGCCTGCGCGATGGCGCACGGCAGCTCGGTGCTCTGCCTTCATTCTTACGCTCTTCGTACCGTGTCGCGCTTTCATTCTGCCGGAGTCGAGCCGTCGTCTACTTCTCGCACAGGGAGCCGCGGTGCCGGCAGAGAAACCCTCCGTGCTGCTGCTTCTGCCGAAACACGCCTGGGCTATGCCCTTTCCCTCGCAGCGCTAGGTAGCACCACATTCTGTTTGCGCGGTAGCCTGAATCTCAACGGAAAGATTCTCGGCTACGTCTGGCACAGAGAACAGCTTTAGGTCAACAAGCTCACCCAGAGCTTACCCTCGACGCGTGCAAACCTGTACTTGCACCACATTCCAGTGGCAGCCCTCTTTCCTTTCCAGCCTGCACGGCGCCGTCAGATCGCGGTGCTCTCTGCACCTGCCCTCTCGCTTCCGCGTGCCGGCGCGCACACTACAGCCTTGCAGGGAGCGAAGAGGCGGAGAGGCGTCTCGCACAGAAGGACGGGCCAGGACGCAAAGATGGTCTTCCTTTCTCCTCCTCCTTGCCCGAATGGTGGTGCTGTGTTGAAAGTCTTGGCCAGCGAAAGGCTCATCCAGCAAGTGTTTCTCTCCTGACGCATTTCGCTGAGCGAGAGCTACACGGACACTTTCGACGCTGGGAAACAGCAAGAGAATGACGGTACGTCGAGCTGAGGAAAAGCCGTGCACAGCAGCCTGTGGCTGCGTGCAGTGTTCGCGCTGAAGAGCGGCAAAGCTCCAAGCCATCGCTGCGCTTCAGTTCTGTCCAGAGCCCAGAAGGCGAAGGACGAAGCAGCTGGGCACCGGCTTCATGCACTTCAGTGCAGCGACTCGCAAATGTCCAGCCTGTGGCTGCGTGCAGTGTTCACGCTGAAGAGCGGCAAAGCTCCAAGCCATCGCTGCGCTTCAGTTCTGTCCAGAGCCCAGAAAGCGAAGGACGAAGCAGCTGGGCACCGGCTTCATGCACTTCAGTGCAGCGACTCGCAAATGTCCAGCCGAGAGCTGCTTCACAAGCAGGTTCCGCTGAGAATGCTCTGGGCTGCTTCAGAAAGGAAGGCGCAGCCCTTGCACTCCAGCACACAAGCTGGCCAGAAACAGGTTCTTACACCTCCAGTGCTGCCGAGTCCATGCAGCTTGAGCACACCCAGAAGGACGCGCCCAGAAAGAAGGCGTTCTTCAAGTACCCCCCACTCCTCCAAGTAGCCTTGAAACCGGGCGCAACGCGCTGCGGCTCGAAAGCTCCTCTCTCAGAGAGATGTGCCGTCACATGATGCACTCTCGCAGCTCCGTTGCCCACTTGCAGCAGCTGCTGCTACCAAAGCAAAAGGCTCCAGAAGTAAAAGCCACTGCTGCACTGCACTTTCCCCTTGCCTCCCGTAAAGCACCAGAAACCGCCCGCTGCACGCTGTATTTCCATTCTCTGCCGCATCTGCCACTGTTACCTCGGCGCGTTGAAGCCTAAACCTGGGCACAGTTCTTTCCAGGGAAAGCTGGAAGAGAAAGAGGTAGCAGCACCAGTAGCTGCGAGTGGAACTTTCTGTTTTCAAGTGCTAACGTGAATCCGCAAAGGAGCCGGTGGCCAGGCACGCTTCCTCTTGCAGCCTGCGCGATGGCGCACGGCAGCTCGGTGCTCTGCCTTCATTCTTACGCTCTTCGTACCGTGTCGCGCTTTCATTCTGCCGGAGTCGAGCCGTCGTCTACTTCTCGCACAGGGAGCCGCGGTGCCGGCAGAGAAACCCTCCGTGCTGCTGCTTCTGCCGAAACACGCCTGGGCTATGCCCTTTCCCTCGCAGCGCTAGGTAGCACCACATTCTGTTTGCGCGGTAGCCTGAATCTCAACGGAAAGATTCTCGGCTACGTCTGGCACAGAGAACAGCTTTAGGTCAACAAGCTCACCCAGAGCTTACCCTCGACGCGTGCAAACCTGTACTTGCACCACATTCCAGTGGCAGCCCTCTTTCCTTTCCAGCCTGCACGGCGCCGTCAGATCGCGGTGCTCTCTGCACCTGCCCTCTCGCTTCCGCGTGCCGGCGCGCACACTACAGCCTTGCAGGGAGCGAAGAGGCGGAGAGGCGTCTCGCACAGAAGGACGGGCCAGGACGCAAAGATGGTCTTCCTTTCTCCTCCTCCTTGCCCGAATGGTGGTGCTGTGTTGAAAGTCTTGGCCAGCGAAAGGCTCATCCAGCAAGTGTTTCTCTCCTGACGCATTTCGCTGAGCGAGAGCTACACGGACACTTTCGACGCTGGGAAACAGCAAGACAATGACTGTACGTCGAGCTGAGGAAAAGCCGTGCACAGCAGCCTGTGGCTGCGTGCAGTGTTCGCGCTGAAGAGCGGCAAAGCTCCAAGCCATCGCTGCGCTTCAGTTCTGTCCAGAGCCCAGAAGGCGAAGGACGAAGCAGCTGGGCACCGGCTTCATGCACTTCAGTGCAGCGACTCGCAAATGTCCAGCCGAGAGCTGCTTCACAAGCAGGTTCCGCTGAGAATGCTCTGGGCTGCTTCAGAAAGGAAGGCGCAGCCCTTGCACTCCAGCACACAAGCTGGCCAGATACAGGTTCTTACACCTCCAGTGCTGCCTAGTCCATGCAGCTTGAGCACACCCAGTAGGGCGCGCCCAGAAAGAAGGCGTTCTTCAAGTACCCCCCACTCCTCCAAGTAGCCTTGAAACCGGGCGCAACGCGCTGCGGCTCGAAAGCTCCTCTCTCAGAGAGATGTGCCGTCACATGATGCACTCTCGCAGCTCCGTTGCCCACTTGCAGCAGCTGCTGCTACCAAAGCAAAAGGCTCCAGAAGTAAAAGCCACTGCTGCGCTGCACTTTCCCCTTGCCTCCCGTAAAGCACCAGAAACCGCCCGCTGCACGCTGTATTTCCATTCTCTGCCGCATCTGCCACTGTTACCTCGGCGCGTTGAAGCCTAAACCTGGGCACAGTTCTTTCCAGGGAAAGCTGGAAGAGAAAGAGGTAGCAGCACCAGTAGCTGCGAGTGGAACTTTCTGTTTTCAAGTGCTAACGTGAATCCGCAAAGGAGCCGGTGGCCAGGCACGCTTCCTCTTGCAGCCTGCGCGATGGCGCACGGCAGCTCGGTGCTCTGCCTTCATTCTTACGCTCTTCGTACCGTGTCGCGCTTTCATTCTGCCGGAGTCGAGCCGTCGTCTACTTCTCGCACAGGGAGCCGCGGTGCCGGCAGAGAAACCCTCCGTGCTGCTGCTTCTGCCGAAACACGCCTGGGCTATGCCCTTTCCCTCGCAGCGCTAGGTAGCACCACATTCTGTTTGCGCGGTAGCCTGAATCTCAACGGAAAGATTCTCGGCTACGTCTGGCACAGAGAACAGCTTTAGGTCAACAAGCTCACCCAGAGCTTACCCTCGACGCGTGCAAACCTGTACTTGCACCACATTCCAGTGGCAGCCCTCTTTCCTTTCCAGCCTGCACGGCGCCGTCAGATCGCGGTGCTCTCTGCACCTGCCCTCTCGCTTCCGCGTGCCGGCGCGCACACTACAGCCTTGCAGGGAGCGAAGAGGCGGAGAGGCGTCTCGCACAGAAGGACGGGCCAGGACGCAAAGATGGTCTTCCTTTCTCCTCCTCCTTGCCCGAATGGTGGTGCTGTGTTGAAAGTCTTGGCCAGCGAAAGGCTCATCCAGCAAGTGTTTCTCTCCTGACGCATTTCGCTGAGCGAGAGCTACACGGACACTTTCGACGCTGGGAAACAGCAAGAGAATGACGGTACGTCGAGCTGAGGAAAAGCCGTGCACAGCAGCCTGTGGCTGCGTGCAGTGTTCGCGCTGAAGAGCGGCAAAGCTCCAAGCCATCGCTGCGCTTCAGTTCTGTCCAGAGCCCAGAAGGCGAAGGACGAAGCAGCTGGGCACCGGCTTCATGCACTTCAGTGCAGCGACTCGCAAATGTCCAGCCGAGAGCTGCTTCACAAGCAGGTTCCGCTGAGAATGCTCTGGGCTGCTTCAGAAAGGAAGGCGCAGCCCTTGCACTCCAGCACACAAGCTGGCCAGAAACAGGTTCTTACACCTCCAGTGCTGCCGAGTCCATGCAGCTTGAGCACACCCAGTAGGGCGCGCCCAGAAAGAAGGCGTTCTTCAAGTACCCCCCACTCCTCCAAGTAGCCTTGAAACCGGGCGCAACGCGCTGCGGCTCGAAAGCTCCTCTCTCAGAGAGATGTGCCGTCACATGATGCACTCTCGCAGCTCCGTTGCCCACTTGCAGCAGCTGCTGCTACCAAAGCAAAAGGCTCCAGAAGTAAAAGCCACTGCTGCGCTGCACTTTCCCCTTGCCTCCCGTAAAGCACCAGAAACCGCCCGCTGCACGCTGTATTTCCATTCTCTGCCGCATCTGCCACTGTTACCTCGGCGCGTTGAAGCCTAAACCTGGGCACAGTTCTTTCCAGGGAAAGCTGGAAGAGAAAGAGGTAGCAGCACCAGTAGCTGCGAGTGGAACTTTCTGTTTTCAAGTGCTAACGTGAATCCGCAAAGGAGCCGGTGGCCAGGCACGCTTCCTCTTGCAGCCTGCGCGATGGCGCACGGCAGCTCGGTGCTCTGCCTTCATTCTTACGCTCTTCGTACCGTGTCGCGCTTTCATTCTGCCGGAGTCGAGCCGTCGTCTACTTCTCGCACAGGGAGCCGCGGTGCCGGCAGAGAAACCCTCCGTGCTGCTGCTTCTGCCGAAACACGCCTGGGCTATGCCCTTTCCCTCGCAGCGCTAGGTAGCACCACATTCTGTTTGCGCGGTAGCCTGAATCTCAACGGAAAGATTCTCGGCTACGTCTGGCACAGAGAACAGCTTTAGGTCAACAAGCTCACCCAGAGCTTACCCTCGACGCGTGCAAACCTGTACTTGCACCACATTCCAGTGGCAGCCCTCTTTCCTTTCCAGCCTGCACGGCGCCGTCAGATCGCGGTGCTCTCTGCACCTGCCCTCTCGCTTCCGCGTGCCGGCGCGCACACTACAGCCTTGCAGGGAGCGAAGAGGCGGAGAGGCGTCTCGCACAGAAGGACGGGCCAGGACGCAAAGATGGTCTTCCTTTCTCCTCCTCCTTGCCCGAATGGTGGTGCTGTGTTGAAAGTCTTGGCCAGCGAAAGGCTCATCCAGCAAGTGTTTCTCTCCTGACGCATTTCGCTGAGCGAGAGCTACACGGACACTTTCGACGCTGGGAAACAGCAAGACAATGACTGTACGTCGAGCTGAGGAAAAGCCGTGCACAGCAGCCTGTGGCTGCGTGCAGTGTTCGCGCTGAAGAGCGGCAAAGCTCCAAGCCATCGCTGCGCTTCAGTTCTGTCCAGAGCCCAGAAGGCGAAGGACGAAGCAGCTGGGCACCGGCTTCATGCACTTCAGTGCAGCGACTCGCAAATGTCCAGCCGAGAGCTGCTTCACAAGCAGGTTCCGCTGAGAATGCTCTGGGCTGCTTCAGAAAGGAAGGCGCAGCCCTTGCACTCCAGCACACAAGCTGGCCAGATACAGGTTCTTACACCTCCAGTGCTGCCTAGTCCATGCAGCTTGAGCACACCCAGAAGGACGCGCCCAGAAAGAAGGCGTTCTTCAAGTACCCCCCACTCCTCCAAGTAGCCTTGAAACCGGGCGCAACGCGCTGCGGCTCGAAAGCTCCTCTCTCAGAGAGATGTGCCGTCACATGATGCACTCTCGCAGCTCCGTTGCCCACTTGCAGCAGCTGCTGCTACCAAAGCAAAAGGCTCCAGAAGTAAAAGCCACTGCTGCGCTGCACTTTCCCCTTGCCTCCCGTAAAGCACCAGAAACCGCCCGCTGCACGCTGTATTTCCATTCTCTGCCGCATCTGCCACTGTTACCTCGGCGCGTTGAAGCCTAAACCTGGGCACAGTTCTTTCCAGGGAAAGCTGGAAGAGAAAGAGGTAGCAGCACCAGTAGCTGCGAGTGGAACTTTCTGTTTTCAAGTGCTAACGTGAATCCGCAAAGGAGCCGGTGGCCAGGCACGCTTCCTCTTGCAGCCTGCGCGATGGCGCACGGCAGCTCGGTGCTCTGCCTTCATTCTTACGCTCTTCGTACCGTGTCGCGCTTTCATTCTGCCGGAGTCGAGCCGTCGTCTACTTCTCGCACAGGGAGCCGCGGTGCCGGCAGAGAAACCCTCCGTGCTGCTGCTTCTGCCGAAACACGCCTGGGCTATGCCCTTTCCCTCGCAGCGCTAGGTAGCACCACATTCTGTTTGCGCGGTAGCCTGAATCTCAACGGAAAGATTCTCGGCTACGTCTGGCACAGAGAACAGCTTTAGGTCAACAAGCTCACCCAGAGCTTACCCTCGACGCGTGCAAACCTGTACTTGCACCACATTCCAGTGGCAGCGCTCTTTCCTTTCCAGCCTGCACGGCGCCGTCAGATCGCGGTGCTCTCTGCACCTGCCCTCTCGCTTCCGCGTGCCGGCGCGCACACTACAGCCTTGCAGGGAGCGAAGAGGCGGAGAGGCGTCTCGCACAGAAGGACGGGCCAGGACGCAAAGATGGTCTTCCTTTCTCCTCCTCCTTGCCCGAATGGTGGTGCTGTGTTGAAAGTCTTGGCCAGCGAAAGGCTCATCCAGCAAGTGTTTCTCTCCTGACGCATTTCGCTGAGCGAGAGCTACACGGACACTTTCGACGCTGGGAAACAGCAAGAGAATGACGGTACGTCGAGCTGAGGAAAAGCCGTGCACAGCAGCCTGTGGCTGCGTGCAGTGTTCGCGCTGAAGAGCGGCAAAGCTCCAAGCCATCGCTGCGCTTCAGTTCTGTCCAGAGCCCAGAAGGCGAAGGACGAAGCAGCTGGGCACCGGCTTCATGCACTTCAGTGCAGCGACTCGCAAATGTCCAGCCGAGAGCTGCTTCACAAGCAGGTTCCGCTGAGAATGCTCTGGGCTGCTTCAGAAAGGAAGGCGCAGCCCTTGCACTCCAGCACACAAGCTGGCCAGATACAGGTTCTTACACCTCCAGTGCTGCCTAGTCCATGCAGCTTGAGCACACCCAGAAGGACGCGCCCAGAAAGAAGGCGTTCTTCAAGTACCCCCCACTCCTCCAAGTAGCCTTGAAACCGGGCGCAACGCGCTGCGGCTCGAAAGCTCCTCTCTCAGAGAGATGTGCCGTCACATGATGCACTCTCGCAGCTCCGTTGCCCACTTGCAGCAGCTGCTGCTACCAAAGCAAAAGGCTCCAGAAGTAAAAGCCACTGCTGCGCTGCACTTTCCCCTTGCCTCCCGTAAAGCACCAGAAACCGCCCGCTGCACGCTGTATTTCCATTCTCTGCCGCATCTGCCACTGTTACCTCGGCGCGTTGAAGCCTAAACCTGGGCACAGTTCTTTCCAGGGAAAGCTGGAAGAGAAAGAGGTAGCAGCACCAGTAGCTGCGAGTGGAACTTTCTGTTTTCAAGTGCTAACGTGAATCCGCAAAGGAGCCGGTGGCCAGGCACGCTTCCTCTTGCAGCCTGCGCGATGGCGCACGGCAGCTCGGTGCTCTGCCTTCATTCTTACGCTCTTCGTACCGTGTCGCGCTTTCATTCTGCCGGAGTCGAGCCGTCGTCTACTTCTCGCACAGGGAGCCGCGGTGCCGGCAGAGAAACCCTCCGTGCTGCTGCTTCTGCCGAAACACGCCTGGGCTATGCCCTTTCCCTCGCAGCGCTAGGTAGCACCACATTCTGTTTGCGCGGTAGCCTGAATCTCAACGGAAAGATTCTCGGCTACGTCTGGCACAGAGAACAGCTTTAGGTCAACAAGCTCACCCAGAGCTTACCCTCGACGCGTGCAAACCTGTACTTGCACCACATTCCAGTGGCAGCGCTCTTTCCTTTCCAGCCTGCACGGCGCCGTCAGATCGCGGTGCTCTCTGCACCTGCCCTCTCGCTTCCGCGTGCCGGCGCGCACACTACAGCCTTGCAGGGAGCGAAGAGGCGGAGAGGCGTCTCGCACAGAAGGACGGGCCAGGACGCAAAGATGGTCTTCCTTTCTCCTCCTCCTTGCCCGAATGGTGGTGCTGTGTTGAAAGTCTTGGCCAGCGAAAGGCTCATCCAGCAAGTGTTTCTCTCCTGACGCATTTCGCTGAGCGAGAGCTACACGGACACTTTCGACGCTGGGAAACAGCAAGAGAATGACGGTACGTCGAGCTGAGGAAAAGCCGTGCACAGCAGCCTGTGGCTGCGTGCAGTGTTCGCGCTGAAGAGCGGCAAAGCTCCAAGCCATCGCTGCGCTTCAGTTCTGTCCAGAGCCCAGAAGGCGAAGGACGAAGCAGCTGGGCACCGGCTTCATGCACTTCAGTGCAGCGACTCGCAAATGTCCAGCCGAGAGCTGCTTCACAAGCAGGTTCCGCTGAGAATGCTCTGGGCTGCTTCAGAAAGGAAGGCGCAGCCCTTGCACTCCAGCACACAAGCTGGCCAGAAACAGGTTCTTACACCTCCAGTGCTGCCGAGTCCATGCAGCTTGAGCACACCCAGTAGGGCGCGCCCAGAAAGAAGGCGTTCTTCAAGTACCCCCCACTCCTCCAAGTAGCCTTGAAACCGGGCGCAACGCGCTGCGGCTCGAAAGCTCCTCTCTCAGAGAGATGTGCCGTCACATGATGCACTCTCGCAGCTCCGTTGCCCACTTGCAGCAGCTGCTGCTACCAAAGCAAAAGGCTCCAGAAGTAAAAGCCACTGCTGCGCTGCACTTTCCCCTTGCCTCCCGTAAAGCACCAGAAACCGCCCGCTGCACGCTGTATTTCCATTCTCTGCCGCATCTGCCACTGTTACCTCGGCGCGTTGAAGCCTAAACCTGGGCACAGTTCTTTCCAGGGAAAGCTGGAAGAGAAAGAGGTAGCAGCACCAGTAGCTGCGAGTGGAACTTTCTGTTTTCAAGTGCTAACGTGAATCCGCAAAGGAGCCGGTGGCCAGGCATGCTTCCTCTTGCAGCCTGCGCGATGGCGCACGGCAGCTCGGTGCTCTGCCTTCATTCTTACGCTCTTCGTACCGTGTCGCGCTTTCATTCTGCCGGAGTCGAGCCGTCGTCTACTTCTCGCACAGGGAGCCGCGGTGCCGGCAGAGAAACCCTCCGTGCTGCTGCTTCTGCCGAAACACGCCTGGGCTATGCACTTTCCCTCGCAGCGCTAGGTAGCACCACATTCTGTTTGCGCGGTAGCCTGAATCTCAACGGAAAGATTCTCGGCTACGTCTGGCACAGAGAACAGCTTTAGGTCAACAAGCTCACCCAGAGCTTACCCTCGACGCGTGCAAACCTGTACTTGCACCACATTCCAGTGGCAGCCCTCTTTCCTTTCCAGCCTGCACGGCGCCGTCAGATCGCGGTGCTCTCTGCACCTGCCCTCTCGCTTCCGCGTGCCGGCGCGCACACTACAGCCTTGCAGGGAGCGAAGAGGCGGAGAGGCGTCTCGCACAGAAGGACGGGCCAGGACGCAAAGATGGTCTTCCTTTCTCCTCCTCCTTGCCCGAATGGTGGTGCTGTGTTGAAAGTCTTGGCCAGCGAAAGGCTCATCCAGCAAGTGTTTCTCTCCTGACGCATTTCGCTGAGCGAGAGCTACACGGACACTTTCGACGCTGGGAAACAGCAAGAGAATGACGGTACGTCGAGCTGAGGAAAAGCCGTGCACAGCAGCCTGTGGCTGCGTGCAGTGTTCGCGCTGAAGAGCGGCAAAGCTCCAAGCCATCGCTGCGCTTCAGTTCTGTCCAGAGCCCAGAAGGCGAAGGACGAAGCAGCTGGGCACCGGCTTCATGCACTTCAGTGCAGCGACTCGCAAATGTCCAGCCGAGAGCTGCTTCACAAGCAGGTTCCGCTGAGAATGCTCTGGGCTGCTTCAGAAAGGAAGGCGCAGCCCTTGCACTCCAGCACACAAGCTGGCCAGAAACAGGTTCTTACACCTCCAGTGCTGCCGAGTCCATGCAGCTTGAGCACACCCAGTAGGGCGCGCCCAGAAAGAAGGCGTTCTTCAAGTACCCCCCACTCCTCCAAGTAGCCTTGAAACCGGGCGCAACGCGCTGCGGCTCGAAAGCTCCTCTCTCAGAGAGATGTGCCGTCACATGATGCACTCTCGCAGCTCCGTTGCCCACTTGCAGCAGCTGCTGCTACCAAAGCAAAAGGCTCCAGAAGTAAAAGCCACTGCTGCGCTGCACTTTCCCCTTGCCTCCCGTAAAGCACCAGAAACCGCCCGCTGCACGCTGTATTTCCATTCTCTGCCGCATCTGCCACTGTTACCTCGGCGCGTTGAAGCCTAAACCTGGGCACAGTTCTTTCCAGGGAAAGCTGGAAGAGAAAGAGGTAGCAGCACCAGTAGCTGCGAGTGGAACTTTCTGTTTTCAAGTGCTAACGTGAATCCGCAAAGGAGCCGGTGGCCAGGCACGCTTCCTCTTGCAGCCTGCGCGATGGCGCACGGCAGCTCGGTGCTCTGCCTTCATTCTTACGCTCTTCGTACCGTGTCGCGCTTTCATTCTGCCGGAGTCGAGCCGTCGTCTACTTCTCGCACAGGGAGCCGCGGTGCCGGCAGAGAAACCCTCCGTGCTGCTGCTTCTGCCGAAACACGCCTGGGCTATGCCCTTTCCCTCGCAGCGCTAGGTAGCACCACATTCTGTTTGCGCGGTAGCCTGAATCTCAACGGAAAGATTCTCGGCTACGTCTGGCACAGAGAACAGCTTTAGGTCAACAAGCTCACCCAGAGCTTACCCTCGACGCGTGCAAACCTGTACTTGCACCACATTCCAGTGGCAGCGCTCTTTCCTTTCCAGCCTGCACGGCGCCGTCAGATCGCGGTGCTCTCTGCACCTGCCCTCTCGCTTCCGCGTGCCGGCGCGCACACTACAGCCTTGCAGGGAGCGAAGAGGCGGAGAGGCGTCTCGCACAGAAGGACGGGCCAGGACGCAAAGATGGTCTTCCTTTCTCCTCCTCCTTGCCCGAATGGTGGTGCTGTGTTGAAAGTCTTGGCCAGCGAAAGGCTCATCCAGCAAGTGTTTCTCTCCTGACGCATTTCGCTGAGCGAGAGCTACACGGACACTTTCGACGCTGGGAAACAGCAAGACAATGACTGTACGTCGAGCTGAGGAAAAGCCGTGCACAGCAGCCTGTGGCTGCGTGCAGTGTTCGCGCTGAAGAGCGGCAAAGCTCCAAGCCATCGCTGCGCTTCAGTTCTGTCCAGAGCCCAGAAGGCGAAGGACGAAGCAGCTGGGCACCGGCTTCATGCACTTCAGTGCAGCGACTCGCAAATGTCCAGCCGAGAGCTGCTTCACAAGCAGGTTCCGCTGAGAATGCTCTGGGCTGCTTCAGAAAGGAAGGCGCAGCCCTTGCACTCCAGCACACAAGCTGGCCAGAAACAGGTTCTTACACCTCCAGTGCTGCCGAGTCCATGCAGCTTGAGCACACCCAGTAGGGCGCGCCCAGAAAGAAGGCGTTCTTCAAGTACCCCCCACTCCTCCAAGTAGCCTTGAAACCGGGCGCAACGCGCTGCGGCTCGAAAGCTCCTCTCTCAGAGAGATGTGCCGTCACATGATGCACTCTCGCAGCTCCGTTGCCCACTTGCAGCAGCTGCTGCTACCAAAGCAAAAGGCTCCAGAAGTAAAAGCCACTGCTGCGCTGCACTTTCCCCTTGCCTCCCGTAAAGCACCAGAAACCGCCCGCTGCACGCTGTATTTCCATTCTCTGCCGCATCTGCCACTGTTACCTCGGCGCGTTGAAGCCTAAACCTGGGCACAGTTCTTTCCAGGGAAAGCTGGAAGAGAAAGAGGTAGCAGCACCAGTAGCTGCGAGTGGAACTTTCTGTTTTCAAGTGCTAACGTGAATCCGCAAAGGAGCCGGTGGCCAGGCACGCTTCCTCTTGCAGCCTGCGCGATGGCGCACGGCAGCTCGGTGCTCTGCCTTCATTCTTACGCTCTTCGTACCGTGTCGCGCTTTCATTCTGCCGGAGTCGAGCCGTCGTCTACTTCTCGCACAGGGAGCCGCGGTGCCGGCAGAGAAACCCTCCGTGCTGCTGCTTCTGCCGAAACACGCCTGGGCTATGCACTTTCCCTCGCAGCGCTAGGTAGCACCACATTCTGTTTGCGCGGTAGCCTGAATCTCAACGGAAAGATTCTCGGCTACGTCTGGCACAGAGAACAGCTTTAGGTCAACAAGCTCACCCAGAGCTTACCCTCGACGCGTGCAAACCTGTACTTGCACCACATTCCAGTGGCAGCCCTCTTTCCTTTCCAGCCTGCACAGCGCCGTCAGATCGCGGTGCTCTCTGCACCTGCCCTCTCGCTTCCGCGTGCCGGCGCGCACACTACAGCCTTGCAGGGAGCGAAGAGGCGGAGAGGCGTCTCGCACAGAAGGACGGGCCAGGACGCAAAGATGGTCTTCCTTTCTCCTCCTCCTTGCCCGAATGGTGGTGCTGTGTTGAAAGTCTTGGCCAGCGAAAGGCTCATCCAGCAAGTGTTTCTCTCCTGACGCATTTCGCTGAGCGAGAGCTACACGGACACTTTCGACGCTGGGAAACAGCAAGAGAATGACGGTACGTCGAGCTGAGGAAAAGCCGTGCACAGCAGCCTGTGGCTGCGTGCAGTGTTCGCGCTGAAGAGCGGCAAAGCTCCAAGCCATCGCTGCGCTTCAGTTCTGTCCAGAGCCCAGAAGGCGAAGGACGAAGCAGCTGGGCACCGGCTTCATGCACTTCAGTGCAGCGACTCGCAAATGTCCAGCCTCTGGCTGCGTGCAGTGTTCACGCTGAAGAGCGGCAAAGCTCCAAGCCATCGCTGCGCTTCAGTTCTGTCCAGAGCCCAGAAAGCGAAGGACGAAGCAGCTGGGCACCGGCTTCATGCACTTCAGTGCAGCGACTCGCAAATGTCCAGCCGAGAGCTGCTTCACAAGCAGGTTCCGCTGAGAATGCTCTGGGCTGCTTCAGAAAGGAAGGCGCAGCCCTTGCACTCCAGCACACAAGCTGGCCAGAAACAGGTTCTTACACCTCCAGTGCTGCCTAGTCCATGCAGCTTGAGCACACCCAGAAGGACGCGCCCAGAAAGAAGGCGTTCTTCAAGTACCCCCCACTCCTCCAAGTAGCCTTGAAACCGGGCGCAACGCGCTGCGGCTCGAAAGCTCCTCTCTCAGAGAGATGTGCCGTCACATGATGCACTCTCGCAGCTCCGTTGCCCACTTGCAGCAGCTGCTGCTACCAAAGCAAAAGGCTCCAGAAGTAAAAGCCACTGCTGCGCTGCACTTTCCCCTTGCCTCCCGTAAAGCACCAGAAACCGCCCGCTGCACGCTGTATTTCCATTCTCTGCCGCATCTGCCACTGTTACCTCGGCGCGTTGAAGCCTAAACCTGGGCACAGTTCTTTCCAGGGAAAGCTGGAAGAGAAAGAGGTAGCAGCACCAGTAGCTGCGAGTGGAACTTTCTGTTTTCAAGTGCTAACGTGAATCCGCAAAGGAGCCGGTGGCCAGGCACGCTTCCTCTTGCAGCCTGCGCGATGGCGCACGGCAGCTCGGTGCTCTGCCTTCATTCTTACGCTCTTCGTACCGTGTCGCGCTTTCATTCTGCCGGAGTCGAGCCGTCGTCTACTTCTCGCACAGGGAGCCGCGGTGCCGGCAGAGAAACCCTCCGTGCTGCTGCTTCTGCCGAAACACGCCTGGGCTATGCCCTTTCCCTCGCAGCGCTAGGTAGCACCACATTCTGTTTGCGCGGTAGCCTGAATCTCAACGGAAAGATTCTCGGCTACGTCTGGCACAGAGAACAGCTTTAGGTCAACAAGCTCACCCAGAGCTTACCCTCGACGCGTGCAAACCTGTACTTGCACCACATTCCAGTGGCAGCGCTCTTTCCTTTCCAGCCTGCACGGCGCCGTCAGATCGCGGTGCTCTCTGCACCTGCCCTCTCGCTTCCGCGTGCCGGCGCGCACACTACAGCCTTGCAGGGAGCGAAGAGGCGGAGAGGCGTCTCGCACAGAAGGACGGGCCAGGACGCAAAGATGGTCTTCCTTTCTCCTCCTCCTTGCCCGAATGGTGGTGCTGTGTTGAAAGTCTTGGCCAGCGAAAGGCTCATCCAGCAAGTGTTTCTCTCCTGACGCATTTTGCTGAGCGAGAGCTACACGGACACTTTCGACGCTGGGAAACAGCAAGAGAATGACGGTACGTCGAGCTGAGGAAAAGCCGTGCACAGCAGCCTGTGGCTGCGTGCAGTGTTCGCGCTGAAGAGCGGCAAAGCTCCAAGCCATCGCTGCGCTTCAGTTCTGTCCAGAGCCCAGAAGGCGAAGGACGAAGCAGCTGGGCACCGGCTTCATGCACTTCAGTGCAGCGACTCGCAAATGTCCAGCCGAGAGCTGCTTCACAAGCAGGTTCCGCTGAGAATGCTCTGGGCTGCTTCAGAAAGGAAGGCGCAGCCCTTGCACTCCAGCACACAAGCTGGCCAGAAACAGGTTCTTACACCTCCAGTGCTGCCGAGTCCATGCAGCTTGAGCACACCCAGTAGGGCGCGCCCAGAAAGAAGGCGTTCTTCAAGTACCCCCCACTCCTCCAAGTAGCCTTGAAACCGGGCGCAACGCGCTGCGGCTCGAAAGCTCCTCTCTCAGAGAGATGTGCCGTCACATGATGCACTCTCGCAGCTCCGTTGCCCACTTGCAGCAGCTGCTGCTACCAAAGCAAAAGGCTCCAGAAGTAAAAGCCACTGCTGCGCTGCACTTTCCCCTTGCCTCCCGTAAAGCACCAGAAACCGCCCGCTGCACGCTGTATTTCCATTCTCTGCCGCATCTGCCACTGTTACCTCGGCGCGTTGAAGCCTAAACCTGGGCACAGTTCTTTCCAGGGAAAGCTGGAAGAGAAAGAGGTAGCAGCACCAGTAGCTGCGAGTGGAACTTTCTGTTTTCAAGTGCTAACGTGAATCCGCAAAGGAGCCGGTGGCCAGGCATGCTTCCTCTTGCAGCCTGCGCGATGGCGCACGGCAGCTCGGTGCTCTGCCTTCATTCTTACGCTCTTCGTACCGTGTCGCGCTTTCATTCTGCCGGAGTCGAGCCGTCGTCTACTTCTCGCACAGGGAGCCGCGGTGCCGGCAGAGAAACCCTCCGTGCTGCTGCTTCTGCCGAAACACGCCTGGGCTATGCACTTTCCCTCGCAGCGCTAGGTAGCACCACATTCTGTTTGCGCGGTAGCCTGAATCTCAACGGAAAGATTCTCGGCTACGTCTGGCACAGAGAACAGCTTTAGGTCAACAAGCTCACCCAGAGCTTACCCTCGACGCGTGCAAACCTGTACTTGCACCACATTCCAGTGGCAGCCCTCTTTCCTTTCCAGCCTGCACGGCGCCGTCAGATCGCGGTGCTCTCTGCACCTGCCCTCTCGCTTCCGCGTGCCGGCGCGCACACTACAGCCTTGCAGGGAGCGAAGAGGCGGAGAGGCGTCTCGCACAGAAGGACGGGCCAGGACGCAAAGATGGTCTTCCTTTCTCCTCCTCCTTGCCCGAATGGTGGTGCTGTGTTGAAAGTCTTGGCCAGCGAAAGGCTCATCCAGCAAGTGTTTCTCTCCTGACGCATTTCGCTGAGCGAGAGCTACACGGACACTTTCGACGCTGGGAAACAGCAAGACAATGACTGTACGTCGAGCTGAGGAAAAGCCGTGCACAGCAGCCTGTGGCTGCGTGCAGTGTTCGCGCTGAAGAGCGGCAAAGCTCCAAGCCATCGCTGCGCTTCAGTTCTGTCCAGAGCCCAGAAGGCGAAGGACGAAGCAGCTGGGCACCGGCTTCATGCACTTCAGTGCAGCGACTCGCAAATGTCCAGCCGAGAGCTGCTTCACAAGCAGGTTCCGCTGAGAATGCTCTGGGCTGCTTCAGAAAGGAAGGCGCAGCCCTTGCACTCCAGCACACAAGCTGGCCAGAAACAGGTTCTTACACCTCCAGTGCTGCCGAGTCCATGCAGCTTGAGCACACCCAGTAGGGCGCGCCCAGAAAGAAGGCGTTCTTCAAGTACCCCCCACTCCTCCAAGTAGCCTTGAAACCGGGCGCAACGCGCTGCGGCTCGAAAGCTCCTCTCTCAGAGAGATGTGCCGTCACATGATGCACTCTCGCAGCTCCGTTGCCCACTTGCAGCAGCTGCTGCTACCAAAGCAAAAGGCTCCAGAAGTAAAAGCCACTGCTGCGCTGCACTTTCCCCTTGCCTCCCGTAAAGCACCAGAAACCGCCCGCTGCACGCTGTATTTCCATTCTCTGCCGCATCTGCCACTGTTACCTCGGCGCGTTGAAGCCTAAACCTGGGCACAGTTCTTTCCAGGGAAAGCTGGAAGAGAAAGAGGTAGCAGCACCAGTAGCTGCGAGTGGAACTTTCTGTTTTCAAGTGCTAACGTGAATCCGCAAAGGAGCCGGTGGCCAGGCACGCTTCCTCTTGCAGCCTGCGCGATGGCGCACGGCAGCTCGGTGCTCTGCCTTCATTCTTACGCTCTTCGTACCGTGTCGCGCTTTCATTCTGCCGGAGTCGAGCCGTCGTCTACTTCTCGCACAGGGAGCCGCGGTGCCGGCAGAGAAACCCTCCGTGCTGCTGCTTCTGCCGAAACACGCCTGGGCTATGCACTTTCCCTCGCAGCGCTAGGTAGCACCACATTCTGTTTGCGCGGTAGCCTGAATCTCAACGGAAAGATTCTCGGCTACGTCTGGCACAGAGAACAGCTTTAGGTCAACAAGCTCACCCAGAGCTTACCCTCGACGCGTGCAAACCTGTACTTGCACCACATTCCAGTGGCAGCCCTCTTTCCTTTCCAGCCTGCACGGCGCCGTCAGATCGCGGTGCTCTCTGCACCTGCCCTCTCGCTTCCGCGTGCCGGCGCGCACACTACAGCCTTGCAGGGAGCGAAGAGGCGGAGAGGCGTCTCGCACAGAAGGACGGGCCAGGACGCAAAGATGGTCTTCCTTTCTCCTCCTCCTTGCCCGAATGGTGGTGCTGTGTTGAAAGTCTTGGCCAGCGAAAGGCTCATCCAGCAAGTGTTTCTCTCCTGACGCATTTCGCTGAGCGAGAGCTACACGGACACTTTCGACGCTGGGAAACAGCAAGAGAATGACGGTACGTCGAGCTGAGGAAAAGCCGTGCACAGCAGCCTGTGGCTGCGTGCAGTGTTCGCGCTGAAGAGCGGCAAAGCTCCAAGCCATCGCTGCGCTTCAGTTCTGTCCAGAGCCCAGAAGGCGAAGGACGAAGCAGCTGGGCACCGGCTTCATGCACTTCAGTGCAGCGACTCGCAAATGTCCAGCCTCTGGCTGCGTGCAGTGTTCACGCTGAAGAGCGGCAAAGCTCCAAGCCATCGCTGCGCTTCAGTTCTGTCCAGAGCCCAGAAAGCGAAGGACGAAGCAGCTGGGCACCGGCTTC